>NC_084663.1:172816300-173416300 GCF_028389875.1 Rhea pennata
GCAAGCTGGTCATGATTCATAAACCTGAACAAGATGAGAAAAACTGAGGAGTGATTGTGCCTGATGAAGGAAACAGTTGTTGCAGAGATGCTCTCTTGTTGTCCTGGTTCTGATTAGGTGGTTTAGGAAAGGGAGTTAAAAGTTCATTTTTGATACATCAGAGAAGAGTATATAAGGACCTCACACAGTATCCCTTCCTCAGTTTTGATGCACGCTCAGCTGTGGCATCTGTGTAACTGCAAGAGCAGATAATATGTAAACATTAAATACAGATATCACAAGCAAGCTCAGCCTTCAAAACGCTGCAAAAATGAGATTCTTATAACAATTTATTTTATAAAAGCACAAAGTAAGTATTTTCCATATTCATCTTCTCCTGTGACATTACATGATGCAGAACCTGCGGAATGTATTGTACTTAACTTTAAATAAAAAATGGAAGGTGAGATTTTCCAAGAAGTATATGTTTAGCCCAAGTCTGATTTCACTGAAGTAAATTGGTGTTTTATCGACAGCTTTGTGCAAGTCGCCTGGCTAAGTACATTTCAAAATTCTACACCATTTCTGGTGGCATCTTACATGCAAAATTAATTTTTCCAAAAGTGAGTAAGTGCTCTAAAAAAAGAGGACACTTTGTGGATTTAATTTTTATGTTTGCTTGGGAAATTGCAGTTCATTTTTACCAGCTCGCTAAGAAATTTCCTGTAATGTTGTTTATAAAAATAAACAGAAGTTGGTAGGAACTTCATATAAATAATGAGAAGTCTTTGGCATCCTGTGATAAATGGCTGAAGTTACAGGGCAAGTCGGGAGAAAGCGTAGCCTGATGAAGTGGGGCTAGCAAAGTTGTACAGTAACACTGAGAATAATTACACAGCCCTTTGTCCCTATGCTAATCCTCACAGCACCCCTGCGAGGTAGGATCTATACTGCTGCCTTAATCCTGTTGATTTTCTTAGTCATGTGAGTGCCACAGGAATGATAACTCGAAAGGCCCTTTCGTTATATTCAGCAGCTTCAGTACCTAGTAATTGTGCAAATTGGCCTAAAGAACCCCCTAGGCAGTGGGTGTCTATGGGAAGTGTGCAGAGCGGGTTGCGGGGATTACGAGCAGCGAGTAGAAAGTCACCACCTGTTTTTTGCTCCCCCCTCCCTTCTTTCTTTTGTCTCTCCCAGGAGAAAAACCATACAAATGTACCTGGGAAGGCTGCACCTGGAAGTTTGCTCGCTCAGACGAACTGACGAGGCATTACCGCAAACACACAGGAGTGAAGCCATTCAAGTGTGCAGACTGTGACCGCAGCTTTTCCCGCTCAGATCACTTGGCGCTCCACCGCCGCAGGCACATGCTGGTTTGAGAAACGCTCCCCGTTCCAGCCGAGTTTAAGAGCTGGGTCTCTTAACTACCCTGAGTGAATTCAGCAGGGCTGAATCCCCTCCTGTTACAGTGTTAACACGCAGGGCATTCCGTGGTGTCCCTAACAAAAAATAATAATAAAAAGAAAAAAGCAGGAAAAGAAGTGCCACTCTTCTCCTTGCCCTCCGAAGTTAACCCCCTCTGCCCCGCAGCATGGCTACCCCCCGAAAGTGTCATCACAGTCACCTGGGAAATAGCAGCCAAAATGCGACAAGGATGGGCATTCTTTTACACGCTGTGTCCTTCGAAAAAATGTTCATAGCTTGTATGTTTTCTCAGCTGTCCAGCATTTTGTTCCTGCAAATTACTGCTGATTGGAGGATGAGACACCGCAAACCGATGATGATGATGATGAGAGCAAGACCGATAGACCTTTATTATCGCATCTTTACCCCTTTTTTTGAATACCACCTCGCAGGTGTGAGCGTCACACCTGAGCTGTGCTGCAAGCAAGCTGCATGCAAGCAGAGAAGAAGATTCTTCTGCTAGAGAGGTTCCACTACCTGAGGTGAAGGGTCGCTTGAGCAGACTTTTGCAATAATGATGGTGGCATTTTACTATTTTACCACAGTTTGTCATTATGCCCTGAAGGACACCAGCCATTTAGCCTTCTTCTTTTATCTTTTTTTTCTCTTTCTTTTCTTTTGTTTTGTTGTTGAAGCCTGTAAAATAAACAAGGGGCAGCAGCATTTCTGCTGAGAGTACAATATTAAGTATCTGTATTTTACCATGAACTTACTTGGAACCATTTCCTGATTTGTGCAGAGTCCATCTAATAACTACTATCCATTCTCAAAGTGCGGTCTTCTTTCATACAGGCATCCTCCTCCCCAAGACCAGTATTTGAACACCAGGAAATAGTCAAACAGATGTGAAACTCACTGGTACCAAGGTTAATGATGTAGTCATCCATGAAATGGAATTGAATGTACCAACCAAATAGGGAAGAAACGGCTGCATCTCTTGCAGAGAAAAAGCAATAATGAGTAAAACAGCTTCAACACAATAAGTTACTGCACGCCAGCAGAAAGGGGGATATGCAGAAATAGCATGTAAGAACACTTAAGTTAATCCTTCTGATTGTTTTCACTGACCTGCTAGGCACCACAATTAAGTACTTTCCTTTCCTTCAGTGTAAGACTTACTTGTGTCCAGAAGGCAAGTGGGATAAAGGAGTGAGGTGATTGCTGAGGAGTGAGTGGATGAACAGTAAGTAGGAAGGAGAATTGGTTCGGAAATGGTGCTCTGCAAGACATTAGGTTTGTCCCTGGGAGTTAGGGAATAACAAGATTTTGCCAGCTGTCTAGTGTGATATAAATGGCCCTTTAAATGGGTCTCAGTGGCTGCCTCTGCTGAGATTTTCTATCCAACCCTTTTCATATTAAATAAAAGGAAACTCTTGATCATTCCCATACAGCTGTGTAATTCTGAATCAATTTCTATTAATTAAATTATGTAGGAAAGGGAGAAACTCTTAGTCATCAGTTGTTCTTGAAAACAGAATAGTGTTTTTCTGTTTTCTTTCTTTGCAAGGCTCTGCCTGTGCAGCTAAATGTGACAAAGGGGAGGCTTGGCAAGATTTTTTATGTGTTGAGATTTTTATAGTTTAGAGATAAAAGATATATACATAAAGATCTTCTGCAATGCATTTAATTATGAATACTTGGTTCCAGGAATTGCACAGATTAAACTTGTGGTGCCACTCATTCATTTTTAAATGTTTGATCAGTCTGAGTTAACTTCTGATTCCTGAAATACTGATAGTAATGTTGGGGGGATTCTGAAATCAAGATAATCTCTTAAAAAAGCCCAGCACACAGTACCCTTACAAACACTAAAAGCGATTACAGTTAATTGGGGATTCATATGACTGGGATAATACATTATAACAGCGTTTGCAGACCCAGAGTTTGATTGTCCTTCAATACGTTCTCATTGTCACCCAGTAGTGGATAACTACCAGCTCTCTAAAAGAACTTCAGCCTGTTAAAACACAGGCTGTCCTCTGCTGAGTGGTCAAATGTAGAAATCCAAGAAAATTGCTTGTGGCCACTGTGGAAGAAGGCCTCTGCCATTCCCCATTGACCAGGTTGGCAATCTACATCCGCAAAAATCAGCAGCGTTTTAGTATCCTGGTTGGAGTGAGGAATGTAAGCAGTGGCACTAAGAGTCAGTGTGGAGTTTTAACAGGCTGAAACGAATCAGGGCTTCTGTATAGGCCAGAAGGAGCAACAGAACTGAGTTTTCACCAACAGCGTTACTTCTGTCATTTGAAAAACTGGTTGTCAATATTGTGCATGAGATTGTTCATTGATATCATTTGACATCTGTCTTTTATGTACTTCAGTATTGTCCCTTTAAATGGATCAGTCATTCCAAATGTCTAAGGAAGGAAGCTAGGAACAAGTCAATTTATATTTTTTTTCTTGCCCAATGGTATTTTACCCCCTTATTACCTGAATAGCAGTAATTGATTGGCAGAACCTGAGGCATACAGAATTCCCCTCAGAAGCTATGATTTTTTTTCTCATGAAAAAATGAAGTTTATTTGACCAGAAACTATTAAGGCTGTTCTGTTAGCTTTCAAAAGGGGCAGTGAGAGAAGTGATCTCTGATGTTATTCACAGAGACTGAATATTACCAGGAGAGACTAATATCTTCTTCAGGTTTCACCTGTAATCAATGGAGAGAGGGAAACTCCTCTGAGAGCAATTCAGAGTCCTCAAATTTTGTGATTCTGCTCTGAATTGCCCTTTGGCAATCTCTCTGTGCTGACTATAGAGAGAGTCCGAGGAGGCTCTTTTCCCCATGTAGAAGTCCGACTCTGTGAATCCCATGTCTCTCAACTGTTGCCTGTTACTTTATACGTTTGAAACACTGCAACAGAAAGAGGATCTGGTTTTACTGAAGGAATCCCAAGTGATAACGGGATAAGGCCACACTCACATCAAGAGACGTAGGCCTGCTCAGAGCATGCGAGTGGGAACAGAATGAAGCCAAGAGATTACAAAGGATATACTCAATTTTCTTATTTAACAGGAAGGAAATGTATGCTAAGCATTTCAAGCACAAATGAGCTCTTCATGTAAGCTTTTCATGAACTGTTCATGTTGCCTTTACCTCTAGAGAGCTTTCACAACCAGCTACAGTCTGCCATTGGGTTCAAGCTGTCATTGAGATTTGTGAGAAGTTTATCGTTCATATCAGAGCCCACAGGTTTTGGCCCCAAATGTTCTGTGGGGTTATTTGTTGTTTTTTCCTTTCAGAAATATTTTAAGAGAAGTTATTTTGTGGTAGGGAGGTGTTGATGCGGAGCTGAAGTCCCCCAAATTGTCAAGGTGTTCTTCCGTCGATGGCTGCGATTCAAACCTGCTGATTTTTTGTGCTTGTGCAAAGACTAAGGGGGATCTCTCCATGCTAGTCTCCTACCACTGCAGTTCTCTGATGTTTCATAACCTATGGAAAGCTTACATCAGACATAGCGCACAGAAATACCTAATCTCGTCTTGGCACAGCCCCCTTGATCTCGCACAAGCAGTTGAGAAATACAAATGTGCACTGTCCCATTCTTTCAGAGATTTGTGCTTTTAAGTCTGAACAAGTGATGGGTGAAATCCACTGTGCGCATTAAAGCTTGCGTGTGAAACTAAGCCACAAAGTGTCAGATTTCAAATGTTCTTAAAAGGATGCTCCCAGATTTGCGAGGAAATCTCAGTAGCCAGCATTGTATGGAAACATAATGAGGAAGCAGCTTTCCTACAGAATTTTTTAAATTTTGAAATGTTTTTATTTTTTGAGCACCTGTTCTATTCAGCACTGTAAAATTGGCTCATTGCAACAGCAGGTTATATTGGGGATGAAGATGCAGTATTCCTTATTTTCTATCATGCTTTCACAATTAAAATGAAACAGAGTTAGACTAACCTGTGTATGTGAGTATTTGCTGGAATAATGTATAACAAAATTAAAAGTGTTTAAAATGACATCAGTGATGTGGACATTTGGGGTAAATTCACAGTGCAGAGCATGGACAGATAGCTGGACAACATTTCTCTCCTTTTAATACTGGGAATAACAATGATCATAACTCGTTTTCCATTAGCCACTTTGAAAATGTATTCTAGTTGCCATTTCCAAATTTACCTTCTGATAATAAATGCTGTTCAATGGAAAAGATCTCTTTCTCCTTTATTGAAGGTGGGTGCCTCAAAATCAGAGTAAGTTTTACCATTAATATCCTGCTTATGTTTTAATTTGAACTTCAGTTTGGAAAGGTCAGTGTAAGAAACTGCATCTTCCACAGCAAACAGGTCTAAAGATCATGCAGCAAATCTTCCTTACTCCTATACCCTCACCCATCCACCCTTGCATATAAATCCCAGCATTTCCACATGCCTCATCCCATCTGCAGTTGTAGACAAGCAATTTACCTTGATTTTGAAAAAAAAGACGAAGAATCAGAAATAAGTACTGTAAAAGAATAACACCTTACTAAGAAACCAGCTTGTATTATTGTATTACGCATTTGCCTGTGATTTTTAACTGAATATGTGCATAAAGAATTTTAATGATGATTATATTTTCACAGTTTCATAACAGAATAGCAATTATTGGGTAACGTATGCTATTTAAGTCGTGCCCATTGGTACCTGAAACATGTTTAAATTCTGATCAATTTTAGCAGCAAATTAAGTTTTAAGTAAAAAATACAACTATAAGGATACTGCATCTTTAAAGATCAAAATACAGCAGAAGTATTTTACTATACTTATAACGGTTTAAATATTCTGTAATATATATGATAGCAGAAAAGTATTTTCAAACACACAGTTTTACATGGGGTGTAAATAGATGAAGTACATTTAAGAAAAATCTTTTAGTTTTCATCATGAAAAATGGTTAGATAATGTCTTGTAAAACTTAAACACAAACAAAACATAAGAACTAAATTATTCTGTTTTGTCAGAGCGTGTTTTCTCTGCAAAATGGAGTGGCCGCTTCTTTGCTTTTTTGCAGATGGTGTGCGATATACTGAAGTCCTACACAGTCCTTCAATGTTGAGTAAGTCAAAGCTCACAATGTCTTTGACTGAACAAAGGGAAAAAACACAAAATCAAAATGATGAAAAACAGATGAAAAATGAGTTTTTCTGTTCCCCCTTCTGGCGATTTACAGTGACAGTAACAGCAAATTCTCATTTGATTTTATTTGTTCTTAAATTTCCCCAACTAAAATATGTCTTGAATGAAGGCTGCAAGGCTCACATAGGCAGCTGCTCTTTGCTGATTCCGCGGGGGAGTTTAGCTTTTTAGGTACAGTTGCATGTCAGCTAAATGAACTGTGGCAGGAAGGTTGTCACATTTAAAATGTACCTACGCTTGCCGCAAGATAGCCTAAAATCTATTTTAAAAGATGAAACAGAAACTGAAAGTGCCTGTTATTAGAACTGATGGGATGTTCCTATACTTTTACACAGCAATAACTTACAGGATTCTATTATCAGTAAGATGAAAACAAAATTATGCTCGGAGAACAATAATGCAGCACAGAAACAAAACACAAAGTGCCATTTGTATTTTCACATGTTGAGATATTGTGTTAGAGGTTTTATTTTTTTTTTCTCAGATAAGGTCTGACATATACTTGTAAGAAGAAAATGGATCTCAGTTTACGAATGAGTCATACCCATATCGATTCTAAATAGGTGTAAGTGGAGGTCATTGTCAAGCAGTGTTTTAGGGGATTTCTTCCCAACTTATGACAGATTTGCCCACATATCCAGGGTATTCTCTAGTGAAATAGTCAGGAAAAAAAAAAAGAAAAAAAAAAAAAAAAGCAATAACCCCAATGGAAGTTTTTTAGGGTATATGCTAGAATGGGGATTCCCTTTAAAAAATCCTCTGTTTTGAACTCTGGAAACACAGAATTCACCTTATGTCTCCTGTTTGTGCTTTGTGTGTGTGTGGGTTTTTTTAAGTATTTAATAATATTTTAGAATTGGTTGAATTCAGGAGTGGACAAAATATGTCACTTACCTTTTTTTCCTTTGGAGGCAAGTGAGTGGAAAATTGGGGGCTATCAGTCTGGAGACTATTTCAGTAACAAACAAGAAGCGATATTCCTAAAATAAAGTAAGGAGCATTTGCTGTGGAGGAGCCTAAACAATGGCATCAATAGACTAATCGATCTAACTAAAAATGGCCAGTGTCTCTTCCACTCTTTTTTTTTTTTTCTTTCCTTCTTTTTTAGTCTGGTAGGTTTCTATCAAGGAAAAAAAAAAGATTATTAACTGATACTAATGGATTCTTAAAATAGTGGTATAATGCCACTCATGCTTCCTCTCTTTCTAAAAATGAATCTATTGGAGATGAAAATGTAACTGGTTGTCCTAATGCATTTGCCAAGTGAATCACAGGAAGATTACTTTCCATGCTCTAAATTTGTACCTGTCATTTATCCATGCAGAATTGTGTACTTGCAAAACTCCACATTTTGCATAGACTTTGGCCACCATCCTGGGGATTTGCTGTTTTAGTGGGAGATCGGGTAGTTCGGGTTTTTACTCACTGAGGCAAGATACTATGTGCACAAAGACGAAGAGGAAAAAAAAAAGTGCAGGTGCAAAAAAGCACACATGGATCTGTGGGCAAAAACTAGGTGTTTATGCATGTCAGTTAATCATGTGACCTGACTGCTAGTTTAGTAACAACTTATTTTTAAATCTGTTAGCCATGGGTGGAAATAATCGCATCAGAACATGCATATACTTATTCCGTCATCCTGAACTTAATCTCCAGTTATTAAGCACATAAAAGAACTCAATTCATGCTGGGGATTTTAGGAGAGCACCAGGGAATGTGTCATCAGAAGGACAAAGGAAACTTTAGTTTCTTATTTAGTCCATGGGCTGTTGTTGGAGAGGGGTGTTTTTCCCTTTGTTCCGAAGCAGCAATGCTACAAAGAGACACCTTTAGAAACTTGTAGTGTTAGGAGGTTTAGCCGACTCCAGCATTGTGTGTGTTTGCTCTTGCATTGGGAAGGGTACGTAGTCTTCATCATTCCCCCCCCAACAGCCATGCTTTTTTTGCTTCGTTCTGAAAAATTAACAGAGAGATGTTTTTATCTTAGTTTTGTTGATTTACCAGCATACCTCTATTAGCAGCTTGTGTTTATTGACTTTAAATTATGAAATAAACTGAATTGCTCTTGTAGTGTTAGCTTTTTTAGTACACAGTAATTCAGTCCTCTGGACAAGCAAAAATTTAATGGGAATTTTGGCTATTAAGAATGTAAGGATAGTAAGGGTTATTTGGGGTCTGTATGTGTGACCCTGCAACATTTTCCCCAGCTCAGTCTCAAAACTTTCAGTGAGCCAGAATGTCGGTAATAAAGGGAAACATGAATGTTGTTTCACACATTGACTTGCTTTGTGCTAATAAATCTAGTTTCATGCTGTGAACCCTGCATTTGAAAATGTCTGGTAAGAGGACACACTGAAATAAGTGATGGCTTTAATGGTTTAATGTCATAAGCATGAACCATGAGTGCAGAAATAGGTTCAGATACGTTTTTTCTCCCTGTTGCTGCCTTTCAGATATAAAGAGCTTCTTTAGAAAGACGGTTTGAGCCATAATCTTTGCATCAGAACTGATCTTACTCAAAATTCAGAGTTTATTTTCTCATTTCTGGTTTTGAACTGTTTTTCATTGCTTTATTAATATCTCATTTTTAATAAAAAAAGCACAGTTTATTTCTTTCCCAGTTGTGCTATACATTGCTTCCTTGTTAATCTAAGTTCCGTGGTGAACACCTACACATTATGCTCATCTGACCTGCTGTCTGTCCCTAAAATGTTAACTCTCCCATTGCATTTACAATAGAACCTACACAAAGATAGTGATGAATTAAGTTTCATGCACCACCAGCCTTAAAACCTTCAACCCACACACAGACACACATTCATACACTTCAAGTGAAAGAGCAATTTGGACACTGCTGTCAATATGTGGGGTCAAAAATAGCATTACATTGGAGAGCTCTTTCAGCTGTGTCTAGAAAGAAACAGAATAATGAAAAATGTCGTTCTTGGCCAACTCACTCACAGATGCAACAAATTCCCCTATGGCCTTAGTTAAATGTAATCATAAGGATGGGGTTGCAATTGGCCCCAGTTTGCTCCTTCCAGTAAGGTTGTTATTTTCATACATACCGATGAGTGTTCATTTGATCCTCCTGTGTAAAAATACAAAAACATCCCTGAGTTTACAAAAAGTGGTTACCTTGAGACTGAAGCTTCACAGCAATGGAATTAGTATGTACAGCACCTGATTCTCTTCCCTATGATAAGATGTGAAAGGGAGGGTTGTTATCGGTAACCCCATAGAGATAATAGTGTCAATAGAGGTCCTATATTTAAAAGGATTAAAAATGCCAGTGCTAGCAAGCAAGCGTATTAGTTTCTTAAGTCTTTCTTTTGCCTTCTTTTCAAAGGATTTTTAAATGCAAAAATTACTTTTCTTCAAAAATGAAGTGATCATCTGAAGATCTAATTTCCCAATAGTTTCCTCTGCATTTATATACTATGTAGTGTTTAGGCAACACCTATGTTATAAGTTTATTAATATTATGTAAGTGTTGTTCTTGTATTTATGTATAGTGTATGTATTGTAAATATACTCAGAGCTTTTTTTCCTCTTACTGTAAAATGGTGATTTTTGCCCTATGATAATGTAAAGGGAGTCCCCTAATGAAATTCTGTCAGAGGATGATTATTCCAGTCTATTCTCAAAGATTTAAATGAACAAGTGTTACTGTTTTTAATGGTGTCTCAGACATATTTTGTTGGTGCATTGCTTTTCTGTATTCAACTTTCCTATGAATTGAGCTGTGAATTGAAATAGAGTTTAAACCTTTAAATGTATGCATTTGTATAATTATCTGAATGGAGGCATGAAGGTTAAATAAAGCATTTTGTATGGAACAAAACCCTTAATTATTACTGTGGATGACTCAAACCTTCTGGAATACCCAGTTATTAACTTTTTAAATTAAACCTTTGTTAAAAAATCTTTTCTATAAACATATAATGATTTTTTAATGGAATGTTTTCTTAAGAAATGGATTTTACTTGTTTTGCTATTTTTTTAAAAAAAATCCTCATATAGAGCAGACATTCCTTCTCCTTTCTCAGTGTTTGTGCATCTGTGGCAAAGCTGGAACAAATAAAATAGCACTCAGCAGTATAAACAAAAATGTCCTGGGATGATATAAAAATATTTTTGCATTACTATATAATCTGAGTTCACTAAGTATTTAAAAATGGAATTGTGTGTCTGTCTCTGTCTGCTTCGTTCCCTCTTCTTTTCCTATTTGTAGAGAAACCAGCTTAATTAATGTATAGCATTCTTAAGATACCAGTGCACTTGAGAGTGGATGCATTCATTGTACACCTGTAAGTCAGAGAAGAAATCACTAAAGGAAGGCTACGGTAAATTGGGAAAAGCAGCTTCCTACTTCGTTTAAATTGTGTGCTGATCCTGAATGCTCCTAGGAGCGTTTCTAGATTCATGCAGTTCTCCCTCATGACTGACTGTCCCACCAAAAAAGCTACCTTTATGTTTGAGCTAGTCTTAAGGATAACTGTGGATACCAGGCCAAAGGCTTGGAGCCACGGTGAAATTTCTCCTAAATGCAAATTTGCCCTTTCCTTTGCATTTCCGTTCATTTGCTGGCAACAGAGATAATTGCTTATTTAATAAAAACCATAGCTTTACGTGGTTAAGGCAGAGGAACAAATAAACAGCGTGATCTGATTTGGAGACCTCTGAGCTTCATCAAAAGCTGTGGCTAAACCAAAGCCATGCCAACTAGAGCAGATCCCGGCTCTCGGAAACCACTGATGACTTTAAGAGGCGGCGAGTCCTGTGAGTCCTTCCAGAGTACTTTTGCCTTCCGCACAATGCGCTGTTTGTTCCTCCTCGGTGTCCCGCCTGGGCTTGATATCTGTTTCTCCCAACAGTGCCATAAGTATAAAATACATCACTTCCTGTTTAGTCTGACTTCTCCAGCAAACGCCTACACCGTACACTGCCTCGACCTATTGTCTGTTCCTGAAAAGTTTTTTCCTCCACTTGCACAAACAACGGCTCAATTGTCATCTAATCCCTCTCCCCCTGCCACACACACACTTTTTTAAAAATTCGATGGGCCGTTGGGAGTAAAACGTCTACGCCTGCTGTTTAGTGCACCGCACGCAACGTGCGGTTCTCGGTGTGATCAAGGACAGCCTCTGGTAGCCGCTTTCGACTTTGCCCGTATGGTTGATAAAGCAGATAAGCGCGATCCTCTTTCTCCGCGCTGAAACAATACTGCAAGCAATATCCTTGAACCTTGTGATTTTTTTACGCCTCCCAAGCAGAGCTCTGACTATTCAGACGTCCACCCATGCTTTCATGATGTGGCTCCCTATTGCAAACCTACACCCTAGAAGGGGAGATTTGGCTGAAAAGCCTTGTAGATGTAGCCCATCCTACTGCATTGCAATGGCTGCCATGTTCTTTTGGTTGGGAATTAAAAGCACAAGGCCAGAGGAGCCACACTTCCATGATTACAAAGTATTTACCTTCCCCAAAGGGGAGCCAGTGCTGCCCCTGGAAATAAATGGTCTCTTCAGCCAGCCTTGGGGTGCACACTGCGGAAGCAGGTGACCTTATCAACCCTCCCAGACTCAGGAATTAGGTGATGTTTTACCCTTTTTATGGACAAAAATCTAAAGGCAATCAACTGAAGCTGGAGTGAGTCAGTGGTTAGGAAGAAAGAGAGTCCCTAAGACTGTCAGGTCAGCTTTCATAAGCCTTTCGGCAGAACTGTCATCTTCATGAAGGTTTCGACCCAGTCCATAACTGGCCCCATGCTTTCGCTCTTAGATATTTTCCCTGAGAGGCCCCAAATAGCAGCAGTAGTCACTGCCCTTCCTGTTGAAGCCTACTAACGAAGGCATTTACTGCCTCACGTATTTGTCTTAGCAAAAATATATAGCCCACAATAACTAGCACGGCCTCTTATGCAGGAATGAATAACCAGATTTAGCCAGCAAGCTCAAATATGTCAATACATTTTATCCTTCATGTTTTTGTTTATATCTTTGCACAACCCCTCTCACAGGTGCACTGTGCCCTTTCCTGGTTATCTGTCTCATTCACTGGGGATATTGATCTATAAAAACTCCTTGTAAAATATTTCAAATAAATTCTTTATTTTCTGTGCTAACTTTTCTTTGCATGTATTTTTGGGCCTGTACAGAATATTAACAGACAGAAACTAACAATAAAGTCCAGAAATGACTAAGAAAGCAAACAGTGAAACCGAGACACTTGCAAAGCTCTATAAATCTCCACGGAGCTAAGGTTGCTGTTTAATCTTTATATACAGGTACGTCTCAAGGTTATCTGCTCCTGTGGGGTTCACTGGAGCTTTTTGTGATTTGTCATCTGCTCAGCTTCTTATCAGTTGGAGGTATTTCCCCTTGTAACATTTATTACGGGCTCCCCTCTGTGTTTCTTACTAATGCTACGTCGAGAACGGATTTTGGTGTGCAATCTGTAAGCAGTTATTAAATTTCCCTCTTCTATGATCAGCTGGATCATAGATGTGACACATTCACTGTAATACACGCAGCACCACTGATGGGTGAAGTCCGACACTGTTCCCTGCTCTGAATACTTCACCTGGAGTTAAAACAAGAGTTTTACAGCTCTAGAGAGGAGTTTTCTGTCGCCTTCTGGCCGTCTATGACTAGAAAATAAGTATATAGTGAAATACATTCACACTAAAATGTCATGCATGTAGAAAAAGAAATACTGTAAATAAGATAATCATTACAGCACCTGAGATAACACACTAGCAGGTCACTCTCTTGGGTATGGTTTTAAGGTAAAAAAATCTTAACCCTTTCCACCAACACATGCGTGACTATCCTCCCATGCCATTTCATTTTAGGAGAAGCAAACTCAGTCCTTGCTGATGCAACCACGGATTGCCATGCCTGAGGAACCAGCAGACTCAGGAAAGGAGCACATTGAAACTGCTTCATCATTGTGGTGGAACAGAGCCCATCCGTGTGCGGCCAGGGCAAGAACAGCAGGGGATTTCCTAGGAAACACCTTCCTCTTCTGCCTCTGCAGCCTGGTGGAAAACGTGTTGGAGCCACCGAAAGAGAGAGCTGGCTGCTGGGGTGGGAGGGAAGGGGGAATGTGGAGCTGCTCCACAGCTTCTCTTTACCCAAGAGATCAGGCAGCTTTTGTTCCTTGTTTGTGCTTAAATATAGGCTATGCCTACACTGTAGTCCGAGGTGTGACTGAGTGCATGCAGGTGTGTAAGTACATATATAGGTATCGGTAGGTACATGCACTGTATATGTGTAGTGACTAGCTCTTTCTAAATACCATTTGGGTACTCCATGAATTCACACCTCTGGGCGCCTTGGGAGCTTTGTTCAAAGTAGCTTGGAGTTAGGTGACTGCGTGCTTATATAAAAGCTGAGTAGTCGTTTTGAAACTCTTTATTTTTAGGCAGTAGAACTGAAAAGCCAAGGGAGGGAAGTGAATGTCAAGCCTTTTTTGTGCCTTTTCCCACACATATCTGAGCTGGTGTTCCTAGGGGTACCCTGAAGCCGAAGGTCTCCTCCTCCCCCCCCCCCCCCCCCACCATGGCAGCAGGGACTCAGCTTGGGATTGGACTACAAAGTCCATCTGTCTTTCTGGTCATCAACAGCCTGGCCCAGCAGACAGGAAGCCCAGGTGGTCTGGCAGCCTGGTGTCACTCGCAGTATGACACCAGACTGGCATGAACGGAGGCAGACAAGAGCGATGCAAAGCCCAGGGACTGCAGACATACAAAGTGGAGGTGTTAGCCTCAGCGGTGCTATTGGCTCATCTCCCTTTCAGGCTCAGGGTGGTTTTGCAGGTGAGTAATGTGGAGGGGAAACTCTGAAGCTACTCCTCAGCTGGGAACCTGGCCCCTTTGCCTCCTCTCCCCTGATGCAAATGGAGATTGGGTACTTCTTCAAGGAGGTGTCACATGCTGAAAAGGTGTGTGGGGGGGAAGCTTCAGATATCATGGTAATTTAAAGCGTATAATCAGCTGAAATGAAATCCATCTCTGAACATGCACTTTGGCAAAATGGCTATTTAAGCCAGATAGCAAAGCACGCAATCAGTTTATGAGGCATAATACGAAGAAGTAGGAAAGGCTGGTATAGTGTTCCTGCAAGGAACTTTTTGCTTCTGTTTATTTATTTGTTTACAAGAGATCATTTATAACATCTGGGGTTTTTCAGTTTAACTAGGAGGAAACTCTGAGCATCCCAGGGCTCTGCAAATGTGCCAAGAAGGGAACATTGCAAAGGCTTTTAGAGTAAATAAAACAAAGCTGGAAAAGCAGCCCGTTGTGACAAGATGGGAGGGAGGTGAATGCAGCGCCTGGGCCGCCTTCTTCCCTCTAGAGTTGCTTCGTTTCCCATTTTATCTGACGTTTGTAATCAAAGCCTCAGCACCTTTGCTTTAGTTATAATAACTCTGATTTAGTTATTGCACGAGCCTCTGCAGATGTACACACAAGCTTTTAGCCTCCAGCGTTGACCACTCCCCAGACAAGATGCTTGTTCCCGTACCACAGTACGTGTGATTCTGCAAGTTTCATTTATCACAAAGCAGCAGTACAGACACAAGAAAAGTACAGCAGGAGCCAGGGGCTCAAGACGAGGTTTGGCACATAGTACATCAACAGCAGAAAAGGCTTATTCCTTGAACTTTCATCACTAGCAACATCTGGGAAGATGAATGTAACTCAGTCACGGTTGCTGCAAATTAAAATAAATGAATAACCTGCCAAGTGTGGGACAGAAGTGCTACATTCATGTTTTTTTTGTGGGAAAACTAATGTGGCCCTTTGGGACTGCCAACTTAATTTTGATTTACATAGATGGCCATGTACCCATAAACTTTAAGGAGGATTCCAGGCTTAAAATACTTTCCTGGATTATCCTGGCAGGCATGGTTATTAGTAGAGGTGGTGTTGCCAACAGTCTTGAGCTTGAATTCGGCTCAGTACCGCAGTGACCCAAAGTTAGTTCACTGGCCATAACTTGCAGGAGTGATGGTGACACCTAATAGATAAGTGGAAGTGGAAGGTGGCAGTGGAAGGTGACAACTTGCTGTAGGAGACGGTAAGGAAATAATAAACACATGAAGCCAAATTCTTCTTGTTGCTGTTTCTTTTCTACTTCAGATTTGGGCTTCTGCTTGCACAGAAAGCCTGTGTCTATGCAGCTCAGTTCAGCTGATGGGCTGGGGAGCAGCTCCTCGCCCCAAAGGTGAGGGGTGAAAGTTGACTCATGTCCACACTGCTTACTGCTGGCTCTCATTGGAGCAGACCAGCTGTGCCCACATGTGGGCTCTTCAAGATCCCATGTGGGCATAACCCCACATCTCAAAGCTGTGATGAGGATTTTCTATGTACTTCCCTGTGTTTGAAGTGCCTGGTGCAATGGCAGGGCTCTCCTGCAGGCCGTCAGAGACCTCTGTTTTAGCATGCAAGTGCAAGAACGTTTTGTACACCCAGAGGAATGGGACGAGGATATGAGGGGCATTTGAAGGTACAGAGCCTGCGGGGAGAGCATGGAAGGGCTGCAGAGGCAGTCAACCTCCCTGCTCTGCAGTGCATGCTCTGAGTGAGCAGTCCCAGGCGGGAAGTATCCCCGATCCCGGGCTGACCTTTCTCCTGGAAAGAGAGCGAGCTGGGGAAGTCCGAAGCCGAGCCAGGGAGTGAGCTAACTGACATGCAGTGTGGGTGATCAGGGCTCAGTGGTCACACTTCCCCCTGGCAGTAAAGAAATATCCATATTGGAAACTTGGATGATCCACTGCGAAGCTCCCACACGCGCTCCCACTGGAGACCATAGGGAAGTTACCATCAATTGCATTTTGCAGGATTGATCATTAAACACATGTAGCAGAAATAATGCATGTGAGTGGGAGGAGACAGCACAGGCAGAGGCTGCAACCTTATGGTGTTACCCTCAAGATGAATCTCTTCTAAAATGTGAATCGCTGATTCCCATTATTTGTTATCTCCAGGGAATCCCCTGTCAGTTGTGACTGAAAGCTTATATTTGTTGTGTCCCTAGTGAGGATCAAATTTCCTTTAGAATCAGATACATCTGATCCAAAGCCAAATTACTTGAAATACCAGATTTGAAGCAGTTTGGCTTTCTTCATACCAGAGCCAAAGGCCGTGAAAGGCGTCTTGTTCTCCGTGCAAACATCTGTATATGAACTTCACTGTCTATGGTGGCAGCTGTGTGGAACACTGCAAGCGTAAGTAATGGTCGCAAAGCACTTGGAGATCCTTAAACATATTTAATAACTGTCACATAATACATTTAGCTATGATGATTATAATTCATTAGTTAGAGTCTGAGCTGGTGCTTATAGATGTGGGAGGAGAAGAGACTGCCAAACACAGGGTTTCTTCTGTGCAGAAGATGCATCTTTCTGCAAAGGGCTGTATTACTCACCAACACGAAAGGCACAACCAGATACTACAAGCCACCAGTTCCTGCCCAGGGTGACAGGTCACACAATGTACTTGCTTGCCCAAGCTGACAAGGCCTTCATGTGGGCCTGTTGTGACAGGGAATCAATTATATCAGGTCTCTTTGGGACTGTCATCGTTGATTTGCAGCAAGCACAGCATGGGACAGGGACTGAGCAGCAAACAGTGGTGGGGCTGGGGGAAGAAGAAAGAGGTCAGGGCAGTATGAAGACGTGGTAGGGCATCTGTGGCATGAACCAAGGACTAAGGAGGACCAAGGAGGGTAAGAGGTGAGGAGAAATGGTATGGGAGTGGTAGCAGCAACTCTAGGGGAAGGGAAGATGGCGGCAGCACTCAGTCTTGAATATAACTGGGCTGTGAAGCACTGAATTAGATGGTGCTAAACATAGCCATTTAGATCATTACACCTTTATTTATGTGCACCACAAACCAGTTTTCAGGAATGCTTTTGCAAACTTTATAAAAACTATTGATGCTGCTTTTTTTGGGCCTCTTTTGAATATGGTTCCTTAGCCCCAAGATTTAGGCTAAACAAATATAGAAAGGCACATTTCAAAAACTTGTACAATCTTATCTGAAGTATTATTTGTATCAGACTTATTTCCATATTTATTAGAGAAAGAGTAAATATTCTGCGTCCTACATGAAAATGTAGGTTCTCCCATCTTTTTGTAATATAAAAACATTATTTCTAGTCCTAGTAGGCAAGACTGTGAACCACTAAACTGTGGACTTAATGTTCAAGTCAACATCGTGTGAAATAAATACTGGCAAGTAGAAGAAGTAAATACTTCTTTTTATGACAGGTGTTTTAAGTTTCTTAAGAGATTGGAAGCTTGGCTAGCTCTTGAAAAGCGTGTATGAAATGATTTTGAGTCCACAAGGAATGTTTTCATTTTGAAATTTTGTGCTAGTCCAGTTTTAACTCAAACCATAAATTTTAGACATTTTCAGTGAGCTGTGAGGAAGCCCCTTATGCATCTGCCTAGAGATACTGAGCTTTTCTTGTTTTCACTGATAACAGAAATGGTGAAAGTTAACAAGAATGTCTATTCACTAAGAAGCTGCCAGGGATTCATACGGTCCAAAGAATCAACACAGACCCATTAGGGATCTAATAACCTACATGTGGTCATTAAGTATACATTGAAATATCTTGACTGGAAAAGTGGAGCTCAGTGAACCAGCATATTTTCAAAATAAACTTTCCTGTGTTGAACAATTGTTTATCAGTGCTCACCTTGGTGTGAAAAGTAGATTATATTGTCTAAAACTGGCAAAAGAACAGGATTAGGTTCAGCCTAATTGTACACCTTTCTGCTCCTCTCCAGGGCATCACCCCATAAAAGATGCATGGATGCCTGTGTGACTGAGGTGTGTGTACCATAGGTAGTTTCTATTCTGTTTCCGTATTTTATATATGTGTAGTTTCCTATTTTAAACAAGCAACATCAATAAAGTTTGCAACAAAAAGAAAAAACTGATGGCCCCAGGGCTAGACTGTAGCATGAGCTTAACCTCTGGTGGACTTACCATGCCTGCTTAAACACAACACCAGTGACATTTCAGCAGTTTATGGAGTTGAAAACAAAGCAATTAAGCTCTTTTGGCATTGTGTTTCTCACAACAAAAGAAAGTCTGAAGAAAGGGAGTTAAAAAAAATGTGTTTTACACTGGAGGCCCATTAACTCTATTGGTCAGAGAAATGGCTTTGCAGCCTCCACCTGCAGTGTTGTGTGTGAGGGATTTATTTTATGCTCTGTTCATCACAACAAACAGACCTCCCGAGTAGCAATGTGCATTCTTATATAAAAGATAATTTGGGGACTCTGAAGACTTGAAATTCAAATTTGGTCATAATTATTAGAAGGTCAGCTAGGAACTCTGGAGCAGTTTGTTTATCTTGATTTCAGCCTGCTAGGTCCAAGAAAATACACTTAATTCAATCCAGGTGACTCTCCATTAAATATAATCTTGTCTTAATTGGTGCCACCTTGACCTCTACTTGTGAAGTCTGTTTTGTGGTCTACAAGTCTAGCTTTAAGTGCTCAAACACACATTTTTCCATCTGATTCCCCATGATTTCATTATGACAACAACACACTTCATACCACGCGCTCCATGTGTGTGTGAGATGCGAAGAAGGCTTAGTAACAAGATTGTGTCTAAGTGGGATAGCAGTTGATTCCTCAGATTGTAGGACACAGTGGACTCTATTATTCACACCAAGCTTAGTTATCACAACCTTGATGTCTAGGATCAGGAGAGCCATGAGGGACTGAGAACTGTTCTCAGGCTGTCAGATCCCAGCTGCTTCTATGGCCCATGGAGAGTCATGCTAATGTTAATTACCCTGGCTAATCTACATAGCGGATATGTTGTGACTACTACTCTCTGTCAAAAAGCCTGAGCCTGGCAACCAGGGGTAGCAGGAACTGGACTGAATGTCATTCATTCTCCTCAACAGAGAGGTCTCTCTCAGTGACTCATTTCTGTGATTATGAGGCAGTCTGAATGCACCCCAGAAGTTTCGACTTACATCTTCGCCAATGTGCTTTCTTCCTTGAGGTACTTCTTTTACCCTGACAGCCCTATAGAAGACTTGAATTTCTTCTTGCAGGGCTGTTTCCAAAAGACCTCAGCCTCAGCTAATTATTTCACACTTTGGCTGCTGCTCTGATGGGAGGAGTAAGAGGAAGGTTGATGTGCTGTGATAAAGTGGTGGACCAAAGAGCGTTAAGAACCACATTCAAAGCAGTGCATCAGATGCCTCCTCTTGGCATCGTGGCTTTTAATCTGATCTGGCATCTTGAGCTGATGAAAAGATTGCTCTGAATTTCCATTTCTGACAGTGCCAGAGAAACAGAAGCTCCATTATTTCACCAAGAATCGCAGTTTCCATTTTGGAAAGGAATACTGGCGTTGAGTAGCCCATATCACAGGCAATAGCCAAAAGGGAACTTGTCAAGTTTGATCAATTGCTAGTGGTATAAGATTTTCTCTGAAAAGTGGTAAAAAAATGAACTTGAACACTGACATAAATTAATACACTAATGATATTAAACCTTGGCTGACTGCTACTTCAGAGGACTTGAAAACCTGAAGGTCTGAATTATGTACCAACCCCATGCCACCAATTCATCTGGCAACATTTACAAATGTCATATCAATGATTTGCCAGCTAAGAATGAAGGGGAAACACTGACAGGTCCCAGCAAGCTCAAAATAAATAAAAATTAGATGGAAATTTATGTAAAATGATTAAATCAGGTATAATCTGGATAGAGGTGTGGGTCAGCATGTCAGGTATGATACATACACAGGATATTTGAAAGCTTTCAGGTAAATTAGATGAGAAGGAGTATTATTAAAAAAACTAAACCATATGGTATAAGGAAGCCAAGCTCTTATGTATGAATTGACACAATTCACAAACATATTCATTGTCAAGATAATATGAAGTACATTTTATATACAGAGTTTGGAATAGCATGTACATTTTGCACAGCAGAGGGCAGGTATTTTGGCTTGCTTTCAAAGCCACAGCTACTGGAATCATGTGGCATTGTGAGACTCAGCTTTCCTTTGAGATTGAGGCAGGACATTATCATTCTTGGGCCCACAGAGAAAATACGAAAATTGGAATTGCCCAAGACAGAGAAGACTAAGAGAAGAAACACATTTTTCCAACATTATTGTATTAAGCCAAGTTCAAAGTATGAATTCTAAAATGAAGATTCGTACTAGGATTTTGATAATCCTGCCTTGGACTAAGCTGAGTAATTAAAATCATAACTTTATTACATAAAAGATTTTTATATCATCTCCCAAGAGTCACATGAAGTTCATGAGGCAAAATCTGCAGTCTTCAGCATCACTGTGTTGTTGTAAGAGTGAGCATGTGCCACCTTAAGGCATATGGGTGGAATTTTATTACAGGAAAGGAAGATCTGATGTCAGAGATATGTGGGGAAAATATGAGACTTGCTAAAAGAGCTTAAGAGCTTAAGAGACATTGCAAGGTCCTAGAATAAAGGTCTCCCTAGAAACAGTGGCACAAGAGACCCTGTTTTCAGAGTATTTTTGAAAGAGTCAATTTAGAGGCCAACCAGTGTTGGCTGAATGTATGCTGTGATATGACTGGAATTTATTTTTTCAAAGCTTAGGCAGGATGGAGGAGTGTTGGGTAGAGCAGAGGGCTGAAGGGATGGTTCAGTACTACCACACATCACATCATTGACAAGACATGGCTAAACTTCCTCTGATGAAGCTTTCTTGCCAGGAAAGGTAGGACTCCTGTCTGCCGTCCTTGGGATGTTCCGACCACATAGCTCTGAGAGGGCTCATTCTCCTTTTGGAAAATCTGAGACCCGTTCCCTGGCTTCTGACTCCAAAGCTATGTAGCTTCTATGTAGAGGTGGTGAAACGGGGAGCACAGATAAGGGGCTGGGATAAGGCAGTCTGTGGACCTCCCTCCCATCAATACTGACAAGCTGAAACCCTGCTCCCTATATAATCCTCATCCTAGATGCACGCATTGCAATGAAGACATGCAAACTTTTATTCCCTTTTCATCCACAGCTTTGGGGTAGTGACATTAAATGAGGATTTGGGGCCAGAGGAGGCCACGCATGACTCCCCTTTGGAGAAAGGTGAGCAAGGAAGCTGATACAAGCAGATGGCTCAACAGGGTCCTATTTCATTTCTTGTACCCTCTCTGTCCATATACTTATGCCACAGGGAACCCCAAGCTACTTCAGAATTGCTTTAGTTAAGCTGAAATAATTAACAAACTATTGGTAAATTCCCCAAATATATTTTTTTTACCTTTTTGTATTCAACTGGCCATGGTTTGGAAAGCACATTATGAGCACAGCAAAGCATCATTCATTATGTAGATGTATTGTTTGGCATTTAACAGACATATTTCAAAAGGAGTTGAAGTTCACCTGACTAGTGTTTTCTTTCCCTGTAGCTTTGGCTTCCATGGTACAGTGCCAAGAAAGACATCTTTATTTGTGCCCTTAACTATCAATGGTGTCAGCAAATTACTGGCAACAGCACATATTAGTGTCTTCATTGGAGCAAGGATTTATGATGTCACCACTAAATCCATCTGGGACATTGCATCCTTATAATTCATAGCTGACTTTCTTGTGCACATGAAAGAGATGGTGGTGTGCCAGCTAGCAAGGAATAATCATATTGCTTACCTCAGCCATGATAATTTGCTTAAATAATAAAAATATGCTGGTGCAACAAGGAAAAAATTAATGTGCTGATAAATACAAAAGAGAAAAACAGGGAAGTACTGAGCAGTATATTAAACATCCATCTTTTTGGCAGCATCATTTTCAGTTTCTGATATTTTAAGTTGATGGAAGCTTTGATCAATATTTTCACTTCACACAGTCAAGAGAAACATGGCAGCATTATTTGAATATGATTTTATAACCAAAAAGATCATGGCATTGTCAGCAAAAAAGTTTATGGGCAGTAAGTTGCAGTCGTTCTATATTTTTTTATAGTTGATTGCATATTCCTTTGCAAAGACATTAAGTGGATATTCCAGAAGCCTAATTTTATCAAGGAAGGAAGCTAAACTCTATACATCTCACACTGTATTCCTGTCCAGTGGTGTAAAAAGTTACTAAAACCAGACCTCCAGTGTAGATTTCTGAATTATTCACTGTTCATGTCCAGCTCACCTTCTCTTTAAACTTTTCCTCTGTATAAGCAAAGATTCACAAAGATGTGAATGGTAGAGTTGATCAGAAAATGGGATTTTTTTTTCCCCCGTAAAAATATTATTACTATTACTATCAGTATCATTACTATTGCAAAAGCACAACTTTGTTTCCAAACTGCAAATTTTTTTCTTGAAAGTATCATTTTCTATTCAAAAAAAGTGTCAAGGTGGCAAGGTGTCAAGATGTCAAGGTGGGAATTGTAACTGGAGTGCGTCTCCGAGCTCAGCCCAGTGGACAGTGTCATTCCCATTGCACACCCCTCTCTCTTGCTGAACTGCCTCGGGGACCTCCTGGCTATTACGAATGATGGGAAGGACAGGAATGACAGGAAATCATCGATGGGAAGATGTAGTCCAAGCAACACAAGCAGCACGCTGGACTCACAGAGAAGAACAAGGATGTAAACAAAAATTTTGGTGGGATACCAAAGCAGCCATCTTGCGATCTGAAAATCAAAAACTTTTCATTGGGAAAGTACCTGTTACTTTGTTAAAACACAGCACCAGAAAAGACTTTTTCTCCTCTTTCTCTACTCTCTCCCTCAAAACTCTCTTTAAAAAACCCTCCTATTAAAAGTCAGCCTCAATGGAACATTTTCAATTAATTCAAATTAACACATTTTTGGTAAAACAGACTTGAGATGCTTTCTTTTTTTTAAAAAACAAACTAACTAACTAAAAAGGAGGCATGTTTACTGAAGACATTTGCCTATTTACCCATCTCTAATTTATTAAATGTTAGAAAGGACTCTGCAGTCAAACAGCTCTACTTTTCAAAATATTGCAGTTAAACTCAGAGGGAAGGGGTGAGGAGGGGGAAAGGAAGGGGAAGCCTGATGTAACAAATCATCTATACAAGCTACAAAAGCTGCCAGGCAAAATATTAGTCTTATGTTAAATTATACGATGTGATACGGAAACACTTGCATTCCTCTTCTGGGTCCCAAAATGTAATGAAAGAGAAAAATAGTGACAAAGAAACTAAAGCTCAAAAGCCAAAGTCAAGGATGGTATTGTCTACTCCATGGTAATTTCCCAGCTTACACCAGCTCCCAGTTTGATCCCCAGTGCCAAGGGACAGTGAGCTGCAGGCATTTCACCACCACTGTCCTGCAGCCTATGAATCAAAGACATTGTATCACGGCCAGGAAAAAGGAACCTGTTGAAAGAGATGTGCTCTGAAACTGCGGCAGTCATCAAGAGGGTTACAAATTTTAACCACATTAGTGACTAAAGTAAAGCAAAGCAAACTGTCAGCATAAGCATGTAAAGGGGAAAAATCCAGAGGGAGGCAAACTACTGCAGTGATGATGTTTCCATGATTATGTGAGACTGGAGAACAGTACATACCCTGTTACGTGACATATGAAAGCTGCTATGATTTGTGCTCCTTACATTTTGGAAGATATTGACTGGCATAGATCATGTCATTAATGGTAAGAGAAGTTGTCTGTACTTACTGCATTAAGATTAACATGTAGCTAGCCTAGATGTTTCTAGTTTCTTCTCCAAATCTTGTGAAGTGCCTTTTCTCCTGCAGCTTCTATTAGCCAGCCAGAAATATTAGCATAACTACTCTACGATATGTCATGGGTTACCTGGAATACCTGAGTCACTTTATATTCTATATACTTTTAGTTTTTTGAGTGTTCAGTCTGAATGTTATCATGTTGAGATGTCACTACAGGGATTTATTACTATAAATATTTTTCTTATGACTCCTTCCCAATGCTTGTTTGACAGTGATAAAAACCAAGCTGACATACGTCCATTGTGTGGTAATGCACTTAATCCATGCCTTGTCTTGAGTCTATAATCTGTAGGTTGAGTTGCATAAAGGAATGGCTTTTACAATACTTCAATTTTTATAAAGCAAACATTCATGGATTAAGGGTGCATTTCCCTACCAATACATGTTGGCGCACCTATTTCTAATTTCCACTGTAGAGGCCAAGAGAAATTCTGGTTGGTGAGAACATGTAGCTGTACTGACATATAGTAGTATACCTGAACTGCATTTTGAGGGTTATCTGACGCCATCCTCAAGCCAAATCAGTATTTGACCATCTGGGAGGCCACAAGGGTAGGTGCAACGGGAGACTTCGTTTGAAACGTTTTAGTACTTTCTGTGTTCAGACATGTCCCGCATGTTAGGAAGTTGTCAGCATACCATGAGGAGATCAGGCCAAGCATAAAGAGCTCAGACCAGTTTTACCTGGACAGATAGACTTTTGCAGGCTGCACGTGAGGAACTCACATGGACAGGAGGTGGGAAGGTCTGAAAGCCTCTTGTGCTTCCACAGTTGTGGCTGCCAATGTAGCAGACCCTGGCCAAAGAATTCAGGGTATGAGCATATATGACTAACTGGGGGGAAAAAAGCAGAATCTGTGGCATCTTTATTTAAATAAAAATGAATTGTGGAACTGGAATTAAGTCTTTGCTCCCTAAGCACGCACCTACAGACCCGTAACACATTCACTCCAGCAGTCAAAGCAAACATGATACCAAATAAGCATCCCCATCAGAGGCCAGTGCTTTGGAAGCACAGATGATACAGTATTGAGATTTGACATGAGTGGCTGAGAGATAACTTGCTTGACCTGCTGCGTGAAAATGTGTGTTCTTATGAACAATCCCTCCCCCAAAATGTGGCTTATACCAATCAACTCATCTTTAAGACCATATTGGATCCAAAATTATCGTAGGCCTGGTTTCTGGATTTGATTCAGATGTGGCCAGGAATATGAGTGGATGATTTCCTCTTTGGAACTACAGTTTCTAACATTTGTGTGTCAGCACTGCTGAACCCAGCTGAGACCCCCTATTTACCTGCACTTTTTGTATCCTGGAACAAACGCAATCTATTCCCTCTGCCACGTCTCAAAGGTAACACATTCATACCTAAAGCACTCTTTTGTTATGAGACTTGAAAGAAGCCCCACAATTTATGTAGAACATAAAATATGTTTATGATCTTTAACAGGTCAGTTTAAGCAACGAATGAAAAGACAGCAACTTCCTCATAGCCCGGTGTGAGTAAAGAGGGTGGAGTCCGTTTAAAAGGTGGAGGTGCTTTTGAGAGCCTTTCAGCAACCTGTTCAGGAATGATCCAGAGACAAGATCAAACCTGTTGATTTACAGGCCAAATGGTTCATGTCTGTGACACATGCTGCAAGTGGGAGATTATTGCAGCAAAATGACTATGAGCTCATCATCACTGAGCAGATGGTCTACTTTTTCTACGTGTAGATCTAATTGCTGTCATTCTAATCCTATATGGGCTGGATGGGCTGCGCACTCTGTATGGGAATCTGAGTCAAGGGAACTGCAAGCCTTTGGAGTAAAATGGGATGATGAGAGAATATGATGCTTCATCGCCAGATGAAATTTAATGTGGCAATCATCACATGAGCCACAGAGCTCAGTTAACCAGATCATCACATGAGCCACAAAGACCAGTTAATCAGTACTGTCTTTCCCATGCCACCAATGCTCTTTCAGAGAGCTTCAGCAATGGGGGAAGGAGGAAGTCTGGGTGTGATGTTCTGGAGGGCAGATAATTAGCAGTTCTTCCTCCTTTTAGAAATATTCCTGAACCTGAGCTTCCTCATATTCAGCAAGGGATTGAAGACCCATCTCTTTGTTCAGGCTTTTTGACAACTTGGCTCTCTGATAATGATAACTGACAGCAAATGTGGAGTTCTTGGCAGTTTCATAGCATCCTGGCAAAAGTTTCTACTTGTTTTTCTTTCAAAGCTGAAGTGCTTCAGGATTTCACAAGATGTTTGTTTCTAAAACCAGGGAATGGCATTGCATTTTGAGCAGAATAAATAAAAAATAATTAAAAAAATAATAGAGTAATACCACTCTTTGTATTGAAGAATATCCTTGATGCCGTTGACTGCTTTCACCACAGTAATGTCTGTCTGCCTAGTGCCTGCTGCTACATCCCTTCAATATCCCTGATCCCACAGAAAGTCTGTACAATTCTCAGGGCTGTTCTAGAAAATCTGAAGAACCTCCATATGAATCTGGTGCAGAGGATAAATTAGTTGTGTTATTTTCTTGGAAGAACTTTCTTATCAGTCAAGATGTTGACATCTGCACCTACACTGGATTAATACTTTGTTCAGCATGAACTGTTACATGGAGGGCTGGGAAAGGAAGGAGAACATTTTTAAATTTTCTTCTTTTTGATGAAACAATAAACTCTGGAGAAAAGTACATGTACATGTTCCCACACCTCTACACAAGTCTGCTTTATGTGGCTGGCATGTTCTAATGAACATCTCTTCCATGCCTTTTTTTTGTAAAATGACTGGAGAAATATCTGCATCTCTAAATCATCAATTTCAGTCTTCCATTACAAAAGTATCACTTCTCTCATGCATGGAGGCTAATTTAAAGACAGCTATGCAGTCTGTCTGCTCTGGGCCTGATTTTCAGCCTGCTGTTAGTTGCAAGTTTTATAATAAAATCCTACTTTGAACAGAGAATTGCAGCTCACAATAGCCAGAACTGCAGTAGCACCTCTGTATTAAAAGGTGTGACCTTCCACATGAGCTTTTCCCTTTGGAAGTAAAATAATTGAAAATGAGATATATCTGTCTTTATGATGGGGATTCTGTGTTGTATGAAAGCAATCTCCCTGAGATCTTTTCCAATATCTGCTTGACTGTAATGGTGTAATGTTCTATTTAAACAAACTAGCAAGCCTGTCAGAAATGGTACTTACTGCAGGGCAAGAGGCTTTTGACCTTCTCTGTAATTATTCCCAGCTCACCCTTGGAAGTCTGCATTACTCTGACTGAATTTGTGGCATTGTGTGGTGCAAAAAGGAACGGAATTGTATCCATTAGTAAATTTGTACTGGAACGCACAGTAAATGTCGAGACTCTTAATTGTGCTTTCTATAATGGCTTCCAAGCTTACTAAGGAACAATCAAAAGCTATTAGTTATGACTAGGTAAACATTTTAAGGACATTTTTTTGCCAGAATACTCTTCACTTCTATTTGATGAGTCTTTTTACATGACTTAATGTAAAGTTATGAAAGAGCAGATGTGTTTATGATAAAATTAATGCGGACACTTTTATGAGAACATTCAAGCTATGTATTTATGGTTTCAAAGTTTAAACTGTAAATCTTTCTGCATTTTTCTATACTTCAGCAAAGTCTTTTCTCACACCAAAGTATCTGAGATGTGTTCTTACCTATCAGTGCACCTTCCATGCCAGACTTTCCCCTGTTAGATACTGTCTCTTCTTTACTCAGCAGTGTGAAGTTGATCATGCAAGTGATCTTCCATTTGAAGTAAAGTGTTGGAGCATCTGTTGTTTTCTTTTCCAGAAATACGTTTTTTCCTCAGTTCTACTGCAGTCCTGCATGAAAGCCGGTCAGAAACAATATAATGGAAATTTCTTCCTTTGGAAATCTCTTAACCAACATTTGACTGAAAGCTAGGCAGAGGCAAACACTGTAGACACTTGAAACAGCTCCTCAAGAGCCAGTGTTATCTGACCAACTGTAACACATCATTATCCAAGGCTGAGAACTTGTTCAAAGAAGAAGATAAAGTAGGTTGCTGCAGATGGATTTGTTATGATACAAATACTTCTGTAGCCAGCAGCACAAAAGGGAATAACGTGCTTAACATCAGATCTAGGTCAGATCTCAACTCACATAACCACATGTGCATTTAAGCTGCATGGAGTGGAGGCAACTTTCAGCAGGAGAGAGCCCTGAAGCAGCTCTGGAGCAGGACTTGAAATCTCATCTGTGAAGCCCTAGCCTTATCACCATTATCCACAGCCTTTTTTACATGTTCAGAAAAAAGTACATACAGCACCCTGTATCATGGTACTCTGGCAACTTCTGAACTGCTACAATAGCAATGGCAGCAAAAAAAAAACCCTAAAGTAAATAACCTGTGAGGTGCTGCTAAGTAATTCTGGAAGTTACTTACTGGAAAGCAGCTAAATAACTTAGGAAGCACTGGCTGCTGTTACATCTGGGCACCAAAGCACAGGGTCAGACAGTTTAAACTTCACCTAATGTAAGGACTTAATGTGCCCTATACCCATGTGCCCCTGGAGACTGAAGGATAACCAAAAGGAAACACAAGGGATAGAGATGTAGATAGAATTTAGACTGTTTCAATCTAAGCTCAAGTGCTTTAAATGCACCATCCTACAGACCTCTTAACACTGTTCTTAAGAACAGCTACCTTTTACTAACTATGAAATGAATTTATGAAGATTTGCCTTTAGACAATTATGCAGACTTTAGTGGAAGATAAGTGTAAAATCATTAGAAGATTGTTGCTTGAAACCAGTTCCTTTTTTTGCACAAGTAGAACCGTCTATTAAAGCTGTATTGTTCATCTACATATAGATTGCAAAACTAGAAATTGTTTTAAATAGAGAAAAGACAGACATAGGAATTCTAGTGTAAGGAGAGACTGCTGTGCACAGGGATTATATGTGAAGATGGGAATGCTCCTAAAAATGTGGTAAAATAGAATTTAGAAGCTTTCTAGAAAAAAATCTAGAAAATAAGTTCTTCAGAAGCAGTTTTCTAAAAGTTTACCCAATCTACAACGTCAAAGGTAGCTGATAGTCAAAAGAAAAATTTTGATACAGTTTTAGCTGATAATGTCATAGCAAACTGGAACTTGTACCAAAGAGGAATCCACTGTAACAAATACCAGTCAAAAAGATACTACTGGTGCTCATTGTCATATTGTTTCTTCACAAAATTGGTTCTAGTTGTGGGGATTATTGATATGAAGAGGTGGACTTTTAAGTGGAGAGACAGTGCTTCAGGCACCCAAACATTTCTCATTAGGTCATCTCATTCCCATACTGCCACTACTGTCCTGGTATCATGTCCAGTAAATGACTAAATTCAGATGCTTTAAAATGGCAGCACACACATTCTTGGCAGCATTTGCAGCACACACATTCTGGACAACATATACCCCTAAGCCATGGTTAAAACTATTACAAATGAGAAGCCATTATATAAATATATAAACCAGGTCACATGGGCAGCCTGCAAACAAAGCAGAAAGACAGTGCAAAAAGCCACATATGCTTTTCTTGACCCTTGGGCAGCAGGAGAGAAGTGAGACAGGAGATCTTCTGAGAGCAGGGCCTTTTTTGTGGGTCCTTGAGATTTCATGAGCACAGACAATCCAGGGAGAGTAGTGGGAGGTAAGGGCAATTACGGTTTCGTTCAGTGCAACTATCTGGTCAGCTACAGGTCTCAAAGCCATGGTCAGAATGAATGATAAGAATAACAGGTAGCTTCTCAAACTCAAACTTGCCTAAAGGCCTCCTGAGGAGCAATATGACTGTCCACAGAATCACAGAATTGCACAGAAGCACACAGAATTGCAGAATGGTTGAGGTTGGAAGGGACCTCTGGAGATCATCCAGTCCAACCTCCCTGCTCAAGCAGGGTCACCTAGAGCATGTTAGACAGGATCACAAGCAGGCAAGTTTTGAATATCACCAGAGAAGGAGACTCCACAACCTCTCTGGGCAACCTGTTCCAGCGCTCTGTCACTCTCACAGCAGAGAAGTTCTTCCTCATTTCAGGTGGAACTTCCTGTGTTTCAGTTTGTGCCCATTACCTCTTGTCCTGTTGCTTGGCACCACTGAAAAGAGTTTGGCCCCGTCTCCTTGACAACCCCCCTTAAGGTATTTGTAGACATTGGTAAGATTCCCTCTCAATCTTCTCTTCTGTAGGCTAAACAGGCTCAGCTCTCACAGCCTTTCCTTGTAAGAGAGATGCTTTGGTCCTCTGATCATCTTCGTAGCCCTACACTGGATTCTCTCCAGTAGCTCCATCTCCCTCTTGTGCTGGGGAGTCCAGAAATGAACACAGTACTCCAGATGTGGCCTCACTGGGGCTGAGTAGAACGGCAGGATCACCTCCCTCAATCCTGATGCACCCCAGGATACCATTGGCCTTCTTGACTACAAGTGCACATTGCTGGCTTGTGGTTAACTTGTCATCCACCGGCACTCTCAGGTTCTTCTCTGCACAGATGCTTTTCAGCAGGTCAGCCCCCAGCCTGTACTGGTGGATGGAGTTATTCCTCCCTAAGTGCAGGACCTTGCACTTGCCCGTGTTAAGCCTCAAGAGGTTCCTCTCTGCCTAGCTCTCCAACCTGTCCAGGTCTCTCTGAATGGCAGCACAGCCCTCAGGTGTGTCAGCCACTCCTCCCAGTTTGGTATCATCAGCAAACTTCCTGAGGAGGCACTCTGTCCCTTCGTCCAGGTCACTGATGTGTTGAACAAGACTCACAGTTCATAACAGACCAGGCCTTTGGTGTACTCCTGGCAGTGAGATTACACCACCTCCTCTGACTAGGGAGTGCATGTCAGTTTCTCCCTGGAGAGATAGTATCCTCCTCACCAAGTGCTGCCTTTTGCACAGCTTGCTCCTCTACCTCTGGAGGCCTTGGCAAACAGTGGCTAAGGGAGTAGCTTGAGGAGACCAGGTGACCCGAGAAAGGAGAAAAAACGTTAACTCCAGAAGACTGAAGAAGAAAGTAGGAGGGCTGCAGCTTCTGGTGCTAAGATAGTCTCTGGATCCTATAAGTGAAGCAAATTGTTTTCAACCACATCTTTATCCAGCTCTGGGTGATCCCAAAGGGTAGGACATGGGCAAGACAGTTACCACAAACAGATAGTGTGGTATTATTAAAAAAAGAGAGAAAGGATTTATTAAGATAGAAAATGTAGAAAATTCATGAGAAGGGTGTAGTGAAACATCAATAAATATTGAAAACATTAAAAACAATAATAAAATCAGGACTTGTTGCCTATGGTATCTGTGCCCACTGATCTACAGAGCAGCAAACAGTTTCTCCTGAGTAGCAATCAGGGACTAATCGTCCTGCCAGGGAACACTGCAGACATCTACCTCCCCAGTAAACCCTTGGTGTTTTGGAGGGCAGCTGAAAGCTGTTGAGAGTCGTATCCATGTGTCTTTTTTAAGCAAGAGAGCTGACCACAGCCAGAGCCTGACTTCCAGCATTACAACCAGATGTAGCAGCAGTTCATCTGTTCTGTTCTCTTGAGTGCACAAGGTTACTCTGTGGGGGGTGCTAGTTTCCACAGTGCTCTCAGAGTAGGGAGCTCTCACTCATCATGCACTTAGCCCTGGCTGCTGAGTAGGCTGGAGGCACATTCGCATTTCTTCCAGGGAATTCTCAGCTGCTGAGTGGTCTCACTTGTCTGTTACTGGGCTGTCAGGAGCTCACTCTGCTGGGCAACTTGGAGTTTACAAGAGCCCAGAGAATCATTGATCCATAGTGTCTGTGAGATGTACAGCTTGCAAAAACCAAAAGGAGGTGGGAAATCAAGCCTCCAAGGAATCTACATCTTATTTACTCAGGTCATCCTTCCCACAAAGGAAATAATGTAGGCCAGTGAACATGGCTACTCCAAAAACATGTATATTAATAAATTAAACAGTGGTGGGGGATATTCATGAGCACTACAATAAAATGACATATAGTGTTAAGTTGTTGAAGTGGCCTCTGGTCTGGTTTTGCCCCTCATCACTAACTTTCTTCCAAACGACTCCCAAGATGTTCCAGGAGGTAACACAGCCCAGGAACCATTCCCAACCAGCAGCTGGGTGCTGCTATCCCATTTGAGGGAGTAAGAGTTTAACAGTGCAGACATGAAGTGTTCAATACCAGCTGGCATCAGTGCCAGAAAATGGTTTATTTTTTTTTCAGAATTTACTAGCCTCGAAGTACAAGGGCAACTCCTAGTTGCAGCTCAATGGCCCAGGCCTACAGCATCAGTTTTCTCTACATTCTCTAAGACCTTAAGATCTTTCTAGTTTATCCCCCTTTATTGAAGGTAAGGGCCTGCTAGGGGCCTAAGTCAGTGATTTAGGATATATAAGACATGCATAAAAAGCCCTACACAGTGTTAGGAGACCACAGAGCTGAGAGGTTTTGTTTTCTTTTCTGATGCAATTCAGAGTTAAATTTATTAGTTACTCCTGGTTGGCAGAAAGCTCTTCACAGTTCTCCCCAGGCTGGCTGAAATACAGCTTATCAGCAAGTGACTGTGGGCAAGAAAAGTGATAAGGTCCCAATTCGTTTGTCAAAACACAGGTATCTTGCACAATTAGAGACATCCTAGTGTATCCAACCTGGCCACCAGCTTTTGCTGCAGAACTGGAAAGGGTCTCCCATGGCTCAGCTTCATAGCTGCCAATTCAACATAGTCCACCTACTTACCCAAATTTAAAACACTAGTTCAGGTCTTGTGGGAGACTTAACCTGGAGTAGGCAGAAATTTGTCATCCCAACTGAGAAAGACACTGAGGATGAAGACCTTGAAATCAAGAATGCTTATTACCAGGTGCATGGAACAATTAACCATCTCTCACAGACAACTGTATTGCAGCTAAGTGCAAGTATCTGATCTGGGAGAGAAGTCTTTCTGTACTTTGGATGCCTACTTAGGGCACACAAACTGCAGTCAAGAAGTCTAATAAACTGCGTTGTCACAAGTATCACTAATGCAGTAATATGCTTTCATTCAGCACAGTCAGTGAAGTTTTGTGGAAATAAGCCAGCACGATCTACACCAGCTTTAGAAATTCCTTTTTTTTTTTTTTTTTCCTAATGGTGCAATTGTAGTTTTGGAAATCCTTTACAAGGAAGAGCAATCACACTGTCTTGCAAAGAGCCTGAAAAGTAAATAGAGATTTATATATGACTCAGTGAAGAATGGAAGAACAGCCAGACTAAACAGCCCGTGTGGTCATCCGATTTTCTCCTTCTAGCAATGGCAGCACAAGAATATGAGTGTAGAGCAAGCATACAGTGATACTCCCTTTGGCATTTAAAAGAGTTGGTTAAGACTTATCACTATTTTGCTATATAAATATCTAAAATTAGTTTAAGGAACTCTTTCAGATAGCCCATATTTAACTTTAAGCACATGGACTCTTTAGCACAGCAGTGGGTCGGTCGCATGGAACTGCAGGGGCGCTGGAGGCGAGGATTTCCTGGAGCAGCGTGCCTCAGCATCCAGTGTCACTGAAATGTGACGAAGAAATTCCTGTGGTGCTTGTGACATTTTCCTACAAGCTGTTGTGCAGAGGCAGAATGCTCCAGGAGGGGAAACCTTTCCTCTCCTAAAAGCAGCCAGTCTAGCAATCAAAGGTGGCATTTCCAGAAGTCCTCACCCTTGCTCAAATTGCTTTCATTAGAGTCAGTTGGAGTTTTACCACTGACATCTGTAAGATCAGCATTAGGCCTGCACTCTGTAAATTGGATTAAAGTAACTGTGCAGTCTTATAGAGCAAACACCAAAGATCTCCAACTATGATTTTCCCCCTGTAAACAGCTGGAGTAGAAAGGGACTGACAGTCGGTTGTGTACTTTGTTTTTGAATTCACTTTACTACCTGGGTGAGCTCATAAATAAGAGGAGAAGTGATAAAAATAAATAGGTCCTATACTCGTACACAAGGTAATCCCAGAGGGTGCTGCTACGTGAAACACTGAGCTAAATAATTAGAAAATCTGGATTTTATTTATTTGAGTATAGTAGGATAAACAAGGTGGAGAATGGATTGTGCTGATGCTCAAAATTGCATCACAGGAACAATAATCATCCTTTTAATTACTTTCCTTTGTAGTCAGCTAAGATCAATATCAACTTCTCTGTTTGTTTTATTTGAATCCTATTTTTTTCTTTTTTTCTTTTTTTTCTTTCTTTCTTTCTTTTCTTTTTTTTTTTTTTTTTTTTTTTTTTTTTTTTGAGGGAGGACATTACATGACTGTGCAGGTACAGGAATGGAGAAAAGGTCTTAAGGGTTTGGCAGGTGAATGCTGAATGCCTGTTGGAAATGACACATATGCGCCTCCCCCCACAGTGTTCTGGGAAATAAAAAGGAGATTTATAGTGTATACATTTTTGACAAGACAACAAAAAAATAAGACCTAAACAAAGGAATCCTTGACTTGTTTCCACCTGTAAAGTGGGCCTCTGTAGACTGAGCAAACTGGAAGTGACTCATAAGCACAAGCATGGAATAATGAGCTTCTTAGGAGAACTGCCTATCTAATCAACAGGGATCTGGCCTGCATTCCTAAAGTAGGTTTTATATGCCAATGTCAAGAGTGCGAAAACAGGTAAAAGAAACATCTGAAAGATACCTTAGTGTAGGTCTCTTTTCAGTTGCCATTAGCTATTTCTACCCTTCAATCTGGTGGCAGCATTCAATATACTGGAAAAATCTACCATGTGCTTCCTTTTCCTAAATATTTAATCGTAAGGTCAAGCTCTCCTCCTCACAACACACTTCACACTTCGTCTGAGTGACTTTGATCCAGCTGTACCCTCCTCCCACCAAAAGGACAGAGGAGTCCAAAAGAGGACTGAGATGAACGTTTGGTGCATCTGATGCAAAAAATAAACAAATAAAATCCCATACCTGCTCAACCTAAACTTGCTAAGCTCACTAAACTTGCTGAATTACTTTCTATTTGACCTGAGAGCTTCCTCAGCACCAGCGTGCTTGAGCAAGCCCTGAAGCACTTGTTTTGGGGCTCAGCTCTGGTCTACAACATGCTGGGGTGCAGAAATTGATGGAGCAGCAGGACTAGATGCAGGGGTTTCAATGTGTGTGGCCACAGACACGTCTAAGATCCGTGTTGCAGTCTTGAGGCACTCATTTTCACACTCCCTAGAGGAGCATCTACAAGTTCGATGGAGCAAATCTTGGACCCTGGTGCCTGCAACTAAGGCATTCAAAAGCACTGCTTGGAAGTGTACAAAACCTTTTCTGGATCTGGCCCTTTGTGCCACTGTAAATTTGTTATTTTATTTATCTGAGCTACAATAAGAACATCCATCTAGGAAATGTCAGTTTTACGCAACTGGTCCACACTAACAATTTATTCTGACAGCTACAATCAAATGAAATGAGAAAAATCCTAAGATTTACTTTCTGCTCTATTAAAATAAGTTAGCAGTACTGTATGCAGATGTCTCATTTTGCAACACTATGCAAAATGCCATTTTTTATGTAGAACCACTGGTTGGAGAACAAGTGCAACAGGAAAAACAGCAATCTAAACAGTTCCATTTAACTACATTTATTTGGGCAAACACACAGAAAAGTCTGGGCAAGCTTTGCCTCTCAGAGAAATTCTCAAGCTGAAGGCCAGAGAGCCAAGATTTCATTAGCTGTTATGCTGAAAGAATTGGTGATATGCTGAGAGAAGTTGGAAATATTGAAGATGAATTTGTGCTTAATATTACAATCCTCCATTGGCAGTAAGAGAATGAATTGGGTGATGTAATAACTGTTTTCCATCTTACAGTTCTACTAGTCTGTATATTTTCTTTGATAATTATTATGATTTCTTTTAATGACCTGGAGAGTGCCTCAAGCTTTGGCAGAAAAAGAGCTTGGTTAATAGCTGTATTATTAATTATAATAATTGCATAGCTCAATAAATACCTTTTTCTTTTGGCATATTTTGCTGTTCCTCCATGAAACATCCAGCAGTTCCTGTTTTAAACTTAGTGAAAAATTGCTCAACACTATGTCATTTCCCAATATTCAAGACTTGAATGTGCAATAGTACATAAAATGCAACTCAAATTTTGTTTCAGAACTTGAGATCTTCCCAAAAATGCAGAGATTCTGCTACTCAGGAAGTTCATTTTTTTCTCCCTGAAGTATTCTATATTCTGAATCAGAAATCAAATATAACTACAATTCATTTTTTTTGAAACATCCTGCATACTGGAAATTCCAAGAGAATAATTAAATAAATTTAAATTTAACAATGTATTAAATAAATATTATTACTTATATATTTAATACATTTCATATTTAAATATTTAATAAATTAATTAAATAATGAATCAAAAATAAAAAACTTGTGAGAAGTTTGGGGTTCCATTCACTACAGCTTTTCTTCCTCGTCTGATTGTGTATGATCAAATGCAGAAATGTTGTTATAGTCTTATCAGGCAGGTTAGATACAACTTTGGTGACAGGAGACAGGAGAATTATCTTCTGCTGTTCTAAAAATAGCCAAACAAAACTCTAAAGTTTCTGAGATGGCAATTAGTAGAGATAGCAGAAGGGAAAGTTGAAAATATTGTGGTAGATAGATGATGCCCCATGCAAGTATCCAAATCCTAGTGGCAGTGAGACTTGCTTTTTAAAGCACTGGCAGTATATTCAGAGCTTTGATTATGGACAGATATATGCCAGGTAAGACTTAAAGGAAGTAATTCAATATAAACGTTAGTAAGCATGAAATGCAAAAGTAATAACTCCTTTCTATTTTATCCTGTGAAATAGAGGGAGGTGGAAGCTATGCTTAATTAGGCCCTGATTCTTCATTCTCCTTATGTGTAATCATAAGAAACACATAAACTAACAGAAATTTTTTTTCCTGGTTCTTTGCTGAATTAATAAAACTGGATTCAATAAAACTTATGCCTTATATGCCTTTTATAGGGAAATGTGTAACATGACTCAGAAAACCCACAGAAGAGAGATCGTTCTAATGGTAAAATATTCCCATCTGAGACAATAGGGTCAAAGAAAAGAAAAGAAAGATTCATGAAAAGAAAAAAAACCCTAGGTCAAGTAAGATCAACCATATGCAGATGATGAAGTTGTGAATAGCGGACTAAGGAGGTTAGATGTGCTCAACAGCTGTTTTTCTTCTCAATTTGGAAAGAAGCTGGAAGCTGTGTCCATTGCATACAATGTGGTGGATGGAACAGAAAAGTTACCATCTGTAACTGCAGGGGAGGGAAGGCAGCATCTGTTGGATAACTTGCATCCAAGAGTCGTAAAGAAATTAGTCAAGGAGGTCTTTGAAAGTCTATGGTTAACTTTTAGCAAAGCTTGGAAAACTGAAGGAATTCCCAAGGACTGGAAAACTCTTGGTACTGATCTGGTGGTTGAAGATAATGAAAGGGATGGCATGGGTGGCTATTGGATGGTTATCCTGACAGTACTGAGTAAAAATGTTGGCCCATGAGTTTTGGACTGCAGAAAAAAGAATTAAAAGTTGTAATATTTTCATCGGAAGGGAGGTTTTGTCTGTTGTCTTTTGTTCTAAAGCTGGCAGACAGAGGTAACTATCCTGACATCACATTTTTGGATTTCTCTAAGGCATTTGACTTACTATCTATAATATTTTGACTAAGAAACATTAATTCTATAAAACTAAAGCAGCATAACACACAATAAACATGTCACTAAGTGGCTCCTGGATAGATCTCAAGCAGTTGTTAAAAAGGAAACAGTACAGATCTGTTTCTAGCAATGCATCTTAATCTGTCACTAACCAGTATTTTCATTAATAACATAGATGATCATGTAAAGTCTTTTGAGGTAGGTTTCTTAGGTGACACAAAGTTAGTTGGTTTAAAAAATAAAGACAAATACACGATAAAGGTGGCATTAGAATAATTACCTGCTTAAATAGTCACAATAAAATGTGTTTCAGTACCGGTATCCTCAAGACAGTACCTCTAGAAACAAAGGCACAAGGAAACAATTTCTTCCACAGGAAGTCAGGCTTTACACTAGATATACCCTGGCTTCTGCTGGACCATTAACAGAACACAGTGCTTCTGGACACTTTTGACAGTCAATGGGGAGAGACAGACATCTATAGAGGGCCTTTGAAAACACAGCTGAGACAAGATACTTTCTGGAGATGCCAGTGTTTATTTCTTTGATTATAAGTCCAGTCTTTCAGTCTTATCAGGGTCTAAAGTCAGATGAGGTTAATCTTGACCATTGTCCATGGCTCAAAGAAAGATTCAATCATTACCTTAGAAAATTTTGAGCTCAGAGTACTGCAGTGACAAAACAGCTTCTGTGATCCTGGGATATAAAAGGGATAATACTCTCTAAAGACTTGGAAATGCCCTGCCCATCCACACAGCATTGGCAAGATTACTGTGCTACCAAGGCTGCTCTGATATCCACATTTCAAGAAGGATGTGGAAATACCAGTGTGACTATAAATGGGGTCTTAACATTGATCCAAGGACTGGGAAACAAACCTTTCCTGAGGCTTAAGATGCACAACTTTCTAGATCACTGAAGTCAAGAGGAGAGGTCATTCATTACATAAATTAATATGTATGGTGATAGCTGATAGTAGGACACTTTTCAGTCTTATTGGCAAAGGCTTAACAAGAGTTAATGGCTTGAAGTTCAAGTTAGTCAAGGCTGAACTTGAAATTAGATGCATTTTCCCGGCAGTAAGGATAGTTGAGCAATAGATTATGTTAACGAGGATGGCAGTGGATTAAGAATCTCTTAAATAAGATCAACAATATTGCTAAATGATGTGCTCTAATCCAGAAACTGTATTCATGTTTGAGGTGACTTCTTGAGGCCCTGGAATCAGCAGATACGTGAAATGTGTTTTTTATTCCCCTCCTTTCTGAACCGTAGCGAAAACAGGAAACCAAGCATTTACCTCAACATGCTGGTAACATCTGCATTATGACAGACACTTGTAATGTATCTCATATGTCAGTCACATCTTAGTAGGTTTAGTAGGTTACCACAAAGGATTCCCAGCTCCTTCTCTGTCCAGATAGATTGGCACGCTTACTTACTTTTTCCTTGCCCTGAACCGATCCAGTTTTGCCCCAGATGGAGGAAGGACATCTGTCAGTGTTCTCAGCTGGAGCAGATGTGTTGCTCACATGCTCAGGAGTGAACTGGTCACCAGATTCAGTTCGGGGCAGGCAGAGAAAGGGCTTTCCTATTCTTCACCTGCAGCATTTATAACAGTCTGATTCATCCCTGGCACATTTTATTTTCTTTAAATACATGCTTTTTGGGGAAAGGACATGAGGAATCAGGTCTTTAATAAGAACAGCTTGAACAAAATTGCCAACAAATTAGTACCATTATTCTGCCATCATCAACTGCTATGTTGTCTGCCAGCTATTTCCAATTAAAAATATTTTGTAGCCATCAAATGATGATGAACTGGAAGCCCTCAGACAGTTTGCAGCTGCACTCTGACTCTAATAGAGGCCTGCCATGCTATACTGTTTCAGCCATATGAAGCTGAATACGGAATAGACACCCAAGGGGGAAAGAAAAAATAAGTGAAATAATTATTGTAGCTTCTTTAGAGGGCAAAAGCTTCACTTTACTGATGTTGGAGTTCTCCGAATGTCACTTCGGTAAACATATACTGTCATTATGAGTGGTTTTGGCTCACTAGTTTTTTGTGAGGTAATGTCCTATGTAATGGTTATATATTAGCAATCATAATAAAGGAAAATGCTTTATTTGTCAAGTTACGTTGCCTGCAGTTTGTAGCTGAACATTAGTTCATCTCAGCCAATCTGATGCACCTGGGACTGTTTGAATTACTACAAAAATGAGTTTGACTGAGTATTTTGGAAGCCCCAAAAGACATGCTCTCTGAACTCACACCTTACTTTAAACACTCTCCCATCGGGAATCTAGCTGTTGCATTGTTTGAGTCTTGTACGCTTTAACTGTTACTACAGAGTGGATCAGCTCTGAAATTCAGAAGAGTGTTTATGCAGCACAAAGATCAAGAGGTTTAATACAGGTCTCCCCTGACTCACATAGTAATATTTACTTCACTTCCAGTGGCACTGGGCAAGAAGCTGGCAGCAGTGAAAAGGCCAGCTCCACTTGACTGAATTTCTGAAGTAATGGAAATCTTATTTTTAAAGTCTGGGCTTGGGATGGGTCCAGCCAGACTTTCAGAACAACACAGGCAGGGAATTATTCAAAAGGAGAGTGATACTTTGCTAGAGTGAAAGAGCACGGTCCTGCTGAAGCCATCTGAGCTCCTGCAGTCTGTGCCACTGGAGAAGCTGGTCAGAGGACTGAAGAGGAGCTTCTGAGAGCCACCAGCTGCCTTTTTGTATAGGTAGTTTGTCAAGTTTTATTTTTTCATAAACTGTGTCAATTCACTTTGATTATATTGCTTTTGTTTGATTTATTAATTGAGTCAGGTACATCTGCCTGATTATTTTGCCTGGTATTGACCAGGATAACAGGTCTATAATTATTCAGATCACTCCATTAGCCCCTTTGAAGCATTAACACAATGCTTTGGGTTGGGGAGAGTTATTATTTCTGTTGCTCTTAAAGAGCAACAGATGTTTCAGATTGTTCCTCAGCTTTTCATTTTGCCTGTCTTTGTTTCAAGTGAGCTAATTCTGCAAATTAAGAAATGCCATTTACTATCTTTCTTAATTGCCGATACAGTAGGATGCATTTCATCCTCAGAGGGTGGTATGATTATGTAGTGGAAGACTAGCATTTATTGGCCTGTTCTGGCTTTTCTGTATTTTGAATTTATCTGAATAAGATGTTCAATTGCTTTTAGTAATATACATCAGCAGATCTACTAGAAAGCCAGAGGTCTTAAAAATTTGCTTCCTCTCTTTTCTATTTTTAATCTGTATAAATCCTCAGGTGTGAAGATATCAGCAGTTTAAAAGGTAATGTATGCCTGTATTAGACTTCACATGTGTGAGGGTGCAGAAAAAGTATTCTGGAGTGATGGCAGATTGGTTTCAGGACTGTATTCAACACTGAGCTTTTTTTTTTTTTTTTTTTTTTTTTTTGTGTGTGTGTGTGTGTGTGTGTGTGTGTGTGTGTGATGTGTTAAAATTAATTTGTATTTCAGCTTCAGGCTTCCAAAATGGCTGGGTTTCGCCACAGTACTTACCACCTCTTATTTATCATGACCAGCCACTAGCAAATGCCACCTGTCACATTTTTCAGTTGCCGCGTTATGACGTGCGTTTCTGCTTCTCGATGGCTGTGAATTGCCCCTGCTCTGTCCCGAACTGTTGAGACAGCTGGCTGGGCCATCCAAGATGTCAATTATCTCCCATGTTTGGCAGATGGGCAAGACTTTTTCCAGAAGACCACTCTGACAGACTCTTACTGAAGCTGTCATGCTCCCCACCTGACCCTCATCCGTACTCCATTTGCTTCTGTCAGAGGCCTTTGCTATGCATTTTGATAATTGCTTTCTGCAACTTATCATACAACTCATACTCTTAGTGATGAATTGTGAAACGTAACAGATGGGATTGCAAACCCCCAAAAGACCAGGAAGTAGATGTTTTCCATGGTTTCCATATAATCATGCAGGGATGTTAGCGACATGAGAAATTGCTTGAGACTTGCAAATCTTTCAAGAACACCTGCAAAAGGGTGTTTATTTTTTGTTTTAGGAAGTAACATGAGCCTCTACAACTGTTATCCATATTGGGCTGTAAATTCAACCCTTTGATTTTAAAAAATTACCTTAGGGAGAACTGGTCACCATAAAAAATCTGAGCTACATAGAGCACAAACTTGAAACAAAAATAATCTAAAAAAAAAAAGTCATTGATGATTTTTTGTTGATTTTCACATCCAAGTGTGAAAACACAGTCAAGTCTTGCCTCTTTTCCTTATTACACCTGTGCTTACAGAGGTGCCAGTCTTGTACCTTTTCTTTGGCATGCTCCAGTAATGATCAGTGTGAGTAACGGCACAGAAATTCCAACTTTTTGAGCAGCCTTGAAGTCACCCCAAGCTCTCCTTTGCACCAGCTAGCGCTGGTGTGGATGGCATCTATGCTACACTTAGAACCGCATGTGAAATATTTTCAGCATAGAGGGAGAGTGTAGACATTTGAGACTATTTAAAAAACTCATTAGAATAATATCCAATTCCTATTTTTAAAAGGAATGTTTATCTGGGGATCCTGGCCAAATTCCAATCCCACTAATTATGTTTTACCAAAATAAATTATCACCTGCAGTTTTATTTGGACAGAATGTGATTTTTTGGTTCTCACTCCACTTGGGAAGGTAACATTGCTCTGAGCTGTTAATGGTAGCTACATTTCACTGAGAGGCATAAATCAGGGATGGTTTTGCAGGGAAATGTGGACCAGGATGCTTCAGACCTTGGTCACATCTGGATGTGGTATTTGGCCTGTTTGGCAGGTAAGCAGGCAAAACAGGTTCTATAAGGAATAGATCTGGATACGACGATTACTGTACTTGGCAGGTTAGGGCCCAGCTCCAAAGCAGATTCTGGGGCGTACATGTTTTTTGCTTAGGATCTGGTCGTGGCAGTAGTTACATGTGGAATTAATTTTATCTACATGCCAGTTCCTATTAACTAAATAGAATTAATTACATGAATGAAGTTACACCTAGACTTGTGGTACAGACTTCTATGTTTTTAAAGTGACTTGGGATGCATTTATCATGTTCTTGTTTTTCAGTGTAACCAGTAAAAAATCGTGCTATTCAGTAACATTTTAATGCCTGAATGATCTTCCGAAGCAGCCTGTTTTGAATTTTTTCCATTGAAGAAAACAGTTTTTATTATGATTTCTGAAGTCCAGACCTAAACATATATTTAATTTCACTTACAAGTTCCCAAACACTATAAAACTGTAGAAAATTCACTAAGAAAATATTTATATTCACGTACTGGCTGTATAACAGAAATATTTTGTCACCATTAACATTCTGTGGCAGCTTAAAAATGAGAATGTATACAATATATTTATTTCCAAAGTGTTGAATATATTCCCTTTCAAAATATTTTCAAAGACATTATAATTACTAGGATGAATCACAGAATTTCTTTGACTTTTGGGTTAGTCAAAGCCACTATATTTATTCTCTCTTGTTTATAATGGTAATCAAATTTTTGGCTGTTCTCCAGATGTATTGACTAGCCTGAAGAGAGAACTGTAAATGAGATAGCAGAACACTGGCATCTCAGAGTGTTTCTGCTGGAAGGATCATGAAACACAGTCATTCAGCTTACACTCTGATCCAGCCAAATGTGACTTTGCTTCAGCCCAGAACCTCTAGAAGCCTCTTAGCGTACATCTAACATAACCTATACTACCTGCGGCTCAGCACTGTACTAACACGCACCTATAATTTCTCAACTCAGAGGCTGTCTCTTACCAGGCTTGAGCAGGGACTGAGTATGGCTATTCTGCCTGTATCCACCTGGAAAGAAATGCCTCCAGACCTTCCATAATCTCCCAAAATATCTCTTTCGCCATAACTTTCAAATACTGTGATAACATCCCAACTCCTAAAAATTATGCCTGGGGAGATTACAGACCTATCAGTGGGGTTGTTCCTCCCACCCTCTCTTTACAGCAATGATCATTTTATCTCAGTCCTCCTTCCCTTAAAGACTACCATCATAAAATCTCATTTCCTACTTCTCCTCAGGCCATTCACAGGGTAACATCAAAAAGGACTGTCTTGCTCTTGTACCTTCTAGTTCACTTTTTTAAGTACCCCAAATGTCAGTTCTGTTTTTCAAATCCTCCCCTTTTGCAGGTGTTGCCTATTACTCATCAGTTTATCAATGACATTTTTCCTCTATCCACTCCATCCACACACTTTACCTTGATAGTCCTTTATGCTCTTGCGTAGCAAGCACAGATGAATATGTTCTTGTCCTCACTTCCATGCCAATTGCTGATGCCTGTGCATCCTCTCTTGCTCTCTCTCTTTCTTGGCTGTTGGCAGGGTCAGGTCTCACAGGGCACTTCCAGTCTTCTGTTCCTACCTGCTCAGATGTTCCTAGTGGTAATACATGCCACAGCATGTGGAAGCTAGAGTTGTGCAGATGTACTAAGCCTCAGGAAATGTGGGCTTTGCCACTGCCCTGCTGATGGTCCCAGCAAGTCATTCCTCATTTTGTTTTTTCATTTCTTTGGCTTTATATTGCAGCTAATGATATTCTGTGTTTGTTCTGAGCCTTGAGATTTGCAGCCTGGACTTCTCACAGCACATGATAAATGCCAGGAAGTCCTCAGACAGCCAATCTCTGAGAGGCTCGTCCTCCCACCTGCTTCCCTTAGACAAGGTTCACACCTGTGATGGAGCTCCTACCCATGCCAGGCCCATGTCTTTGTCCCATATAATGAGCAGAGTGAGATTGACTTTTGCCCATTACAAATCCAGAACACCAGCTGAGGAGTCTCTTTCAAATAAACAAGTTCTCTGCCAGTCTTACCACATGAGTATACTTTTGCAAGGATCTGGCTACTTTGCTCGGGTGCTGACTGGCAATAGCACATAATTTTTAATATGCCAGTTCTTGTCTCTGGGACAGATACTGATGTATTCTCAAGTGTCCTTCCTAAGAATTGCCACTTCTAGAGGATAATATGCCTGGAAATGACACTTCCAGAGCAGGGAGACCATGACATTCCTAGAAAGACCTCTTGTCAAAGAGGGTATGAAAGTGTCAACATCAGAAGTGAAAATAACTTTTTAGTCCTTATTTGTCCATTCTCTTTGGTCCTATTTCTTGCTGTACAGTTTTCTCCAATGAGAATCTCAGTGATTACTGTAGGCTAATTTTTGGGCTTAAAATTTTATTTTGCCATATATTGTGCATTTTTATTATTCACAAGACCAGGGTTCAGCATTAATAGAAAAGACACCTAGAAGATGCTGCAATATGCAACTGCCTAAGGTCATATCCATACTTCACTAAACCTAACATCCAGTCTCTATTATTTTTCAAAACACTGTTGTGATGATAATGTGTCCTTTACATATCCAGGCATGCAATGATTTTGAAATACCTGAGAGAGAAATGAGCAGAACTAATTCTTCTGAAGGCAAGTAATTAATTTTCCTTAATAGTGACAACCCTATTCACATCTCCAACAGAAGCCAGATTTTGGGAACTCTGTAGATCTCTACTACAACTGGATGAAGAACCAAAAAGAGTGTCAGCAAGTGCCCAGGGACATGAATGATGTCATCAGCATTTAGCACTCTCTACTTGAGCATTTTTCTCACTGTAGAAGCAGACTGTTCATCCTGAGTCAGAGCAGAGGATCTTGATCAGCAGCTGAACCAGGGCAAGATTGTATTAAAGAAGATACCAGTGTTTCAGAAAATACCTCCCTTGCTTCCTGTCATGCACAAGATATGGAAGTGCCTTTGGAGTTTGGGATTTTTTTGCTATGATCTCTTGAGAGGTCACCAGTGCTGCTCTAATTCTTTTATCATATGATAAGTGGAGTCAGAGAACCAAGGTAAAAGGTTCTCAAAGGAGCAAGAGAGGACAGGTGGCATCACTCATTCAACGTCTAACTGCACAAATTCATTCTGTAGGTTTGCTAAATTACCACTACTTTAAAATATGCTTCTGTTCTGCAAGAGAATTGAGGAAAGACACAGCATCTTTCTGTGACCCACAAAGTCCCCAAATGAAACCATTTTGTCTTTTTTCTCCCGGATCTTCAGTCCAATAATCAGAATATGGTTAACAGTTAAAGGTAGAATAAAAGCATCTCAGACTCTACTTAGGTTAGGTCATTAGTGCCTAAACCCTGGTTTGATCCTGATAAAAAGTTCAGCTTGCCTGCTTTCTATGACTGCTTAATCCTGTATGTGCTTAAATTCATTAGATTCCCCCCTAATTAACCTGAAAGGTCCCTAAGCATTAGGTCTAGCCACCCACATGTGGTCAGGAACTTCTGTTCCTGCTGCATGACTGCTTATTTCTACATTTTGGTAAACAGGCATCTGAATGCCCCTGATATTCCTGGAGATGTCTTCAGGCCTACTTCTGGTAAAAACAATAGCCAGCTGCACTGGTGACGGTCATTCTCACTGTTCTACATAAAAATCAAGTTGTTTCACTTTCTTGGTGAAGCTTCAACCCTTCCAAGACTTCTTCTCCACTTTACAGGAAGGAGGAGACCTCAGTTTTAGGCTTTAAAGAGAATTTAGGCTTTTCAAGTGTCCAAAACTTGCAGACAATGAAATATCTCAGCTGAGCCCCGTATCTGTTTTTTCACTCACATATTGAAGCCAGGTCACTACAAAATCAGGCATCCAAGAGTCTTGGAGCCATGAAAACAGCTAAGTTATAGCAGAGTTCTAGGCTGGAGAGACAGCTGCTCCACTGAAACTATTAGAAATGTATTCTTGAATCATTAGGAATTCTTATGCCTTCCAAGCAAGACTTTGTTCTTCGTCCAACGAGTGTCTTACGTGACAAGCACAAGCATCCAAGCATTCCTACTGGAAGTCCAGCTCGGAAGCACATAAGTTACTTTTAACTGTATAGAGTGACGCTTTTACAGAGAGTGTCTACACGGACACTCTGCGCAGTGGGGCTAGGTTCACAACCGGCAATGTGCTGCCAGTGATGATAACATCCTTCCTGGAGTTTTAGGAAAAAATCACAGCAAGTGTAGTCAACAAAAAGGCAGAGAGACTCTCAAATATATAAGTACTCTGAGTAGCAAGGTTTGGGCAACTCTCAGCTATTTGCACAAGTTATAACCAGACTGAGGATTACACAGGGTCATATAAGCTGACTCGAGTTTGAATCTGGCATCATTTACTAGCTCAGAAACAGCATTGCCTAGCACAGATAGAGACGCCTCAAACTCAGAAGCATCACAACCACTTCACTGCATCCAACAATCCAAGCTAACAAAACCTGACGCAACTCAACTTATTCAGGGCAGAACCAGCTCAGCTGCCCCTGCTTCATATCCTTGGGATTCAAAGAAGTATAAAACAGGATGCAGTGACCCCCACTACACAACCAGCTCAGACCTAGCAGAGCTTATTATTGCCTGACCTGAGCTACCTCCACATTCTTGCAATTCTGTAGACAATTTAAGAACCTCTCCTGGACCACAGGGTGCTGGAAAATGTGGATGTAGGGACACCAGAGAGGTTCTTCAGTAGTCCTCTTGGGCTGAGCTAGTGCTTTGGCTTGTAAGTCTTGATGGGCCCAAGCTGACTGACTAAGGCTTGACATCAGCACCATGTATTCCATAATTTAGGCATTGAGTTATCTGAGTTTTTCTTTTATCCTCACTAGCCCAAATAACAAGAAGCTGATGGTGCAATTTTTTACAATCATATTTGAGGTAATTTTCAAATTAATGCTCCTACTGCTGCTGCACACTATATTAAAAATATAAACTCTAACTTAAGGAGCAGCTGCTCCCAGGACAGGCTGAGACTTGCATCTTCACACCAGAGGGAGCCATTTGTGGAGGGTCTTTGCTTTTGAGCATGTCCTGACTCTGAATTCTGACAGCAAGAAAGATTACTGCGTCCTTAGGGCCATTTAAAAGCAACCTGGGAAAAAAAATCTTAATTTGCACAGTCTCGCAGTTGGGAAGCCCTTAGCTGACTTCTTCAGGGTAATTTTCCTTCTTTTTTTTCATGTATATATCTTTGAAGTGTTTTGCATGAAAGTGTTATTGCATATTTTTGGAACTGATATTGTCCCTGTGTGTTTTCTCCCAATGTAACTATAAATTTGTATCCAGATATGCTCAGAAGTTGTTTGCTGTCAGAACATGAAATCAGCCAGCAGATAAGCATAAATAAAGGTGGTTATTTCCATAGAGAAATCAAAGGCACAGAACAAATTAACAGCATTCTTTGAGTTTTAAACATAGACAGCTATATGGGTGGCAGGATAGGTGGTGCTTCTTAAAGCGTATTTCCTTAAGTATGAGCTTGAGTTCTATATGTCCCCAACATTAATTTGCACCTCAGCATTGATGTTCTTTGTAAGGTTTTTTGTATTAGATTTCATTCATGAAATTCTATCCCGTATCTCAACTTGTGATAGATCTTTAATTTTAACTGACTAGAAGTTAGGCAGGTAGCATAAAATAAGTCATCTACATACCTTGGTAGCCCATGGAGAGAGAGCAGAACACTTTCCAAAGGTCATCATCCCATTAATCTTAAATACCAGTCTTCAAATGGAAAGAATTGAAAACACTTACCTAGTGACTGCAGGGGCAGTCAAGGCTTAGATGAAATGCATAACTTTCACGTGGCTAGAATTAATTGTATTAAATCTTGTCCAAAGAGCAGATCAGTGGTTCACAGCAAAGGCCTTACTTCCACACATACTTCAGACTGGCTTAAGCCTGATCCTCTGGACTGAACATGCCCACAAAGCAAGTGGTTGAAAGCCGTGTAAAGGGCCCGTCATAGCTGTGACCCTCTACATCCTCATTTGGGCTGGGAGTGTGCTGGTGTGCAGCAGGAGCAGAGCTACTGGTTTAGATTTCCTCGGAAGGAATCTGGTTTATTTTCCCCGCAAATTGCCTTGTGATTGAACCAACACATTGGATGCTTGGGGGTTTGTGCTACTTCTTCAACCCCAGATGCTGGAAAATGGTCTCAGTCTTTATTAATGTCTGCTAATGGAGACTGCTGTTTGTCATTAAATCCCAGTGAAACTAAGACTCAGTAAGGACTCAAAAGTCTGCACTAGCAGATCACTGGCACAGATTCAAACCAACATCAACATGTTGATAGGAGTTTTATACCTAAATCCTATGGCTTGGCCCTTTAGCAAGATTAGGGCTGATCTTAAAAGCAAACAGAAGTTAAAAGCAAATGAAAGGACAAGAAATAAAACAAAAAAATTAAGTAGAGAGGTAAGGACAGGCTGTTAATGTATGCTTTGTCACCTATTTCCTATGCACTTATTTAAATTTAAGTAATTTTCCCCATCACTTAATAAACCTAGATATTGAGATAATGTTGCTACAGTAGTTTTTCTATATGGCAATTCAAAGTGAATTTTTTTCGTATGTCTTATAAACCCTTCCACCTCAAAGTTTTTGAGGGATACGTTATCTTTTCTTTTTTTATTTTTTTTTTTTAACTGCAGCAAGAAACAAGACAGGAAGTCGCAGTTCATCTTATTTAAGGGAGAAAGGTGAGAACTTCTTGGGGGAGATTCATCTACCTGAGGTCTAGATTTCCTTTTGGATGTGACACTGTTCAAGTCTTAATATTGAGATCTTTATGAGTGGCAGTTGCAGTTGCTATAGGTTAATGCAATAGGTAGGCTATATTTTAGTCAACATCTACATTACATGAACAGTGTCTTGCAGTGACTTTGACTTGGTATACTAGTAGTTAACTGACTGAAAAAAAGAGCAAGCATTATATGAATCATATGTTGAAAAGGCAGCAGAGAAATATTTGCCTCCTGCCAGCAACCAAAGAATCTAGCTGGGAGGAGCTCCGAGTGGTACGGTAGAAAGAATACCAATATGTAAAGAAAGTTGATAAAAAATTTTATTATGGCAAATTTAGCAGTGGTTTGGAATCAACTGCATTGGTAGAATAGATGGGGAATATACAGTGAATAACAATGAATGAGCTTTTGACTCATGCTCTGTTTTTCAAATTGTCCTTGAGCTATTTGAAAATTTAAAAATATGTGAGTTAGTAGACAGTATTTCACAAGTGGCTCATAAGATAATGGTGAGATGTGGGGAAACACTGACCCATTCTAGCTCCAGGCAGTTGGTGAGACCTTTGAAAGTTTTCTAAACAAAGTGTGTGGCATCAGCTAGTTTTCTTTGGCAATACAGACAGAACAGATTTCTGGTGGCTGTTTATATAGTCATAAATGATATCTACAAATAATTTTCTCATTTCAAAATCCACTTTTTATTAACTTTCTAAAAATGTGTAATTTCAATGATCATCCTGCACTGAACTGACTTACTAGTATATTGACACAGGGAGGTGGAACATTTAAAAAAAATCACATTTTGTTTCAGTGTTGGTAATCTATTTCTGCAAAATATCCTCAGGGCTAATTATCTAATTGTTAAATTATTAAAAGTGTGTTTATAAACTCAGACAGAACATATCAGTTTGTAATTGAACTGTGGTCAATATTTTGGGTCATGTTCTCAGCTGCTGCAAAGTGTATGGGATACACAAGTGTAACTTTGTTTACATTACTGAGTCTGGACCTTTGAATTGTTTAGCAATTCTGAGTCATCAGGAAAAAAAATCCTCTTTTTCTTTCCACAGAACTGCACTTCAGACTATCAGATATGTCCCAGGAATTGAAATAAGTGAAATAAGTGAAAGTTCTGCTGAGTGATTGGTCTGATAACAGTGAAGAACGTTTTAAGAAGAAAAAGCTCATAGCTGGAATTGCAATCATTGCAGTTACTGTGATCTGGTCTTAAAGTAGATAGATTGAACTTCAATCAATCAGTATGTTTTTCCAGATGGCCATAAGTATGTGTTTTATAATCTGTGTTTTAAGCAGTGTTTGTTTCTTAACTCCTGAAGTAAATTAAGACATAACCCTGAAATCAGTTTAAAGATACCACAAACAGTAAAGTATTATTTTCTTTCTAATGCATAAATAACATATCACTGAAATACAGCGATAGCCTCCTTTTCTCTGTTTCTCTCACACGGACATATACAAGCGTCTGCAAATATGGTGCTGCCAGCACATTCATTATTTATTCATAAGCAGAAAAGCCACCAGACTTTCACGTCTGAAGTTAATCAGCATTACCCCAAAATTTGGTGTCTATGTGCTTGCTGTTGACAAGAAAGCCAACAGTTATCAGAGCTCTGGTCTTGGCCTCGAACTCAGGGGATCTCTGGCTAGTCCCTGGTCTGCCACTGTCCTTGCTTTTGGTATGTGCCTTCTGTGCCAGGCTGGAGTTCTCCAACCTTTATTTTAGGTGCAGTTGGGCTAGACAGTCCCTGTAAAAACCTTGCTTTTGGGAGGCAGCTCATCTAGAGTCCAGCCAGGCACCTAACTTCGCCTTCCACCAGGGCAGAGCACTTTGATGGTCCTAAATCTCCTGGGGCACTCTGCTGGCCACTGAGCACCTCTCGTAGCATGTCTTCCTTCCTTTTTCCCGCACAGCAGATTGCTTCAGAGGGTGGATCTCAGCTGCAAGCCCAAGGCTCCGGTTTGGTATCTGAACAGGCATCTGAAGCCAGCAGGCGGTAGTCCACAGCACCACGAAATTCAAGACCAACTTCTATTATCCTCCCTTAGGAAGAAGCAGCTCTGAGGGAACCTCAATTATGTAACACCAGTATTAACAGCGGGATCAGAAATGCCCTAATTCTTCAAGTAATTTGGGGTTGTGTAATGCAGCGAATGAGCTTTACTTTAGCACATGCTCTGGAGCAGGAAGGAGGCACTTGGGGGAATGGAATGAAATACGCTGCATCTCAGATGGCTGCAGCGGATTAAGTGGGATTTCAAAACAGCACAAACATTAGTGGTAGTAGCAGTGGAGCATATCAGAATGTACCTCCTTTCCTATATCTGCTAGAAAAATAAACACAGCAAAGATCAACTGTGAAGGAATCGGGCAGCAGGAACCCTCGGAGAGCTGAGAATATGGCGTTCGAGGATTACAAAGCCCACAAACTCCCTTTTCACAAAGCTGATCCTTTCAATATTGTAACCACTAGGTGCCTTATCCCCAATGGCTCCCCATCAAAATGAGTGTATTTGTGTAATATTGTGTTATTCAGTATTTCACTAAGTGGAGCTATTGCCTTTATGCCCCTCTCACTGTGTGAAGCAGCAGAGACTCATAACAGGGGGAACAAGGAAAATAACACAAAGAACAGCCTAAAAAAAGCATTTTTCCAATACAAATTTAAACTATTTAGCAGAATACCCTTCAAAGACCAAAAAAACTTCAAAAATCAAACTCTTCAAAAATCAAGCAAATTTACAGTAGAAAGGAAAAAAAAAATAGCTTATCGTCAGTGTGCCAAGAGCTCTTCTAAGGACATTTTAAGTGTGATATGCCCCTTCTGAACAAGTTTGAGACCTTCAGTTAAATTTATCTTCTGGAAATTCCTCATTCTCCATTGATTGTACAGAAAGCATAGGATAGCTCTGCGCCTAATGTGGGTTTTTATTTAGGGACCTACAAGGTGGGATGAATCTGCAGCTGGATAATTACGTGTTCGTCTTGGTGAACTTTATGTAATTTGCCTCAGAGGACTATAAAACAAAAAGCAACGTAGCAGGTCAAGATGCTCTGAATGTAGTTAGAACACTCCAGGGAGCTCTATAGGCATCGCTCATTTGGCAATAAATGTATGGGAACAACTTGATTCTCTTCTTCTGCTATAGTTCCACCTTTTGATTTTTTAGTCTTTAAAGTACAGTCTTTTCCCTTCCTATGCTATAAGCACCACGCACTGTAGAAAAATAAGATCTAAATGAGATTTAAAATCTGATTTCACAAAAACCTACCAGATGTATTTCAAGCTCAATTCACTGGACTCTTGCAAAATATGTCCTAGGAATTTCAGATGTATACACTTGAAAGGCTTGATGCTTTTTTTTTTTTTTTTTTTTTTTTTTTTTTTTTTTAGATTTCTAAGAAGTGTAAAAAAGGATAAAACTAGCTTATGCATTGGGCTGCCAATACATAAAACCTACGTATATAGAGCTTGGAATGGAAACATCCATGTAATGTTCATGCAATTTGCCTGGTATTGTTTCCTTTCTCTAAGTAGTTATGGAAAATCTTCAGGAGTGAGCAAATTCTTTCTCATACCACGACATTCTGAAATGCAATGTTAGAGTAATTCAAATGCCATAAATGGAAACAAGATTTGTTTGCTGTATATGTCTTGTATCATATGGCCACTCATATACATTTGTAGAAGAACATCTATATGCACAGAAGTAGCACCACAAGGAATCCTGGCAATGCTCTTGAAGGTTTATTAAACACACACATATATATGTATATATATACACATTATACATACTTATTTGTTTCTTACTTTTTTAAATAGCTATTGAGTTGAACTAGGAATGACTTTTGTCCACTTTGCTTCTTCTCTGCTCTATCTGGGTATATTATTACCTCATCCGGCTTATTATTGTACCTTGTGTTCTTTTCCCTCTTCATTAGAGTTCTGTAAAAAGCTTTCGGGTTTATTGTTAATTTTTTCTCTCTCTTTTTTTTCAGTCTTAATTGTATATCTCTGAAAATGTGTTTCTGAGGTTTTTCCTTTGGCTGGGAGCACAGTAGTTATATTTATGAGTCTACCATCAGTTTGCTATAGTTCAAGTGATTTTCTGCTTCTTGCTTGTTATGTTTTTGCCTGGACTTGATATACTTTATGAGTTTTTTTGAGATATTGGCTTGTATATCTGGCATAGATAGTATTTTGCCTTTCTGCTAATATCCTATCAGAGACCCAAAGAGTAATAATTTTTTCTTCCTGTGTAATGTTGGGAGATTATTTTTTTAAATGAACTGGAAAGCGTTATTAGTTTACCAGAAATGAAAGCTCGTAATGAATCCACATGGAATTCTTTAATCATATCTTTGCTATTTTATAACTGTACCTTCAAGTGGAATGTGTTTATATTTGCTGAGGAAAAAAGAAGTTCTCTTGTTTAGCATTTCAGCATTATGCAGGAATTTTCAGTGCATGGGGTTGCTCATCATTTTTTCAAGAGTACAAATAGTACTCAGAAGGGAGAGAGGAGAAAGGTGAGAGGTGCTTTTCCAGCCTGAGAAAGGTGAAACAGCAGCTCCTCTTTGCCATCAGAGATTAAACTTCTGGCATGCTGACTTGTGCATTGTCACGTGGAGCTGGGTTGCAGTACTACAAATGATATGAACAGATTATCATTGTATCACAGGTTTTGGCAAATGGTTCTGTTTTACTAAAGTTGTTATATGTGACTATCCCAAGAGCTCTTTTAGGGTAACAAGGTTTTTACCTCCAAAAATTAGTGGGTTGCTCAGAGAGGTTGTGGAGTCTCCTTCTCTGGAGATATTCAAGGCCTGCCTGGATGCAACCCTGTCTAACATGCTCTAGGTGACCCTGCTGAGCAGGGGGCTTGGACTAGATGATCTCCAGAGGTCCCGTCTATGATTCTAAATCTATCCTGAACTTTTAAACTGTCTTTTAACACACTCAGCATTTCAAATAAATGAACATAAAAGAAAAACACACTTATCCATGGCTGTTTATACCTGGGAGACCTGGTATGCAGATTTTATTCAGTGAAATATGAATTGAGCCCCAGCTGTGCTTAGAATGGAGGATCCAAGCTGTAACCTTGGGCTAATTCACTTGAAGCCCTGGACGTGTTGGGTGGTATTCACAAAGCCTTAATGGCCGCAGGGTGAATCTGGTGCCCGAAGGCTTCTTCTGCCCTTGTCCCGCATCTACAGGATGGCAGCTGCTTCTTCTTTTGATGGGGCAGCTCCTCACAGCATGTCCCACAGAGGCCCAGTGCCTTCAGCGCTGGGCAGTGTTGCTCATCACAGAGATGGTGTCACCTCCCCTTGCACAGAGCAGCATGTGCCCTCCTGCAAGGCTGTCTGGGAGCTGGAGTGAGAGGCACCAAATCTGGCAGCAGCTGTTGCCTGCTCCCACATTCAGAAATACATCTGAATTTCTTTGTCCCTCACCTCAAGTTTGGGGCCAGACCATATCTTTACTAGAGATGGGAGTTTCTGAAGACAATGTAGACTTTATGAATATGAGCAGAAATGGAGAAATATGTTTTAGTATTTAGTGTAGCAAAAACAGCTTAAAATGGCCCAATAAAGTGGTGAGGAGAAAGGTTCTGCAAGAGGTTCAAGAGAATTTTGGTTATAAATGTTAGACTCAACTTTTTGAAATACTGGATCCAGCTGGTGGCAGATCCTGGCAGATCCTGGAGCAATAGGCCTGGAGTTTCTCAGCTGATAGGCACCTTTCATAACAAAGCATTAAAGACTTAGCAAAAGATCGAGGGGCTGTCTGGTTAAGAAAATCTAGGATAAACAACCTGAATTCTGCCACTTTCTGAAGTGCAGAAAAGGTTACACATTGCGTTCAGCTCTCTCTGGAATTGCTTAACAAAGGGAGTAGCATTGGAGCATCATACTATTATGAATTTCTTTCACAAATAAGATACATTGATTTATGAAAACCTCATAAGACCTTCTTTAAAGAGTCCTACTGATTTCCAGATTGTTTGGATTCCGTTCTTAATTATGGAGAAATTAATCTCTCTGGGATCTTTTGAAAATTGCTCTGTCTCTTTATTATGACAACTGTTTTTTCCCTAGTTTTTATGTAGAGCTTTTGTCATTGCCTCTCAATTATTCTGAATTATTTTCTTCCTTCCTAATGCAATCATACCTACAATACTACTATTTTACAATTTAAATGGGATGCTGTTGCTGTCGTTCTCTTTGTGTCTGAAAAACATTTATAAAAAATCAAAAATGAAGTTTAAAAAAAGGAAAAAAGTGTGTGGGGGGCAATTCCTATACCAAACCAGGGTCAAATCAGAAAGAAAAAAGAAAAAGAAATCACCCTGAACACCGTTATTTATTATTCTGTTTATTCATTCTTCAGACATCTTGCCAGGAAGGCTCAGTTTAGAGGGAGTATAGGTTGTAATAAAGGGAAAGGGGAGCAGATAGCGTTATAGCAAAACAAGGGATACGGTGTGAAGAACAAGTCAAATGCCAAGGGCAGTCTTGCATATGAACAGTCGCCAGAAGATGATGCCTGCACTTCGCAGAGTTTTGACATACTGTGGTTTCATTCTGGTAGAGAGCAAAAATTAGAGCTTTGGTGTAGGTGAGAGCTTTAGAGCTTTCTTCTGTGTAGGTGAAAGCAAACAATAAATACAACTATCAGAATAAGCCCACAGCATAGAATCACAGAATCAGTAAGGTTGGAAGGGACCTCTGGAGATCATCTAGTCCAACCTCCCCACTTAGCAGGGTCACCTAGAGCATGTTAGACAGGGTTGCATCCAGGTGGGCCTTGAAGATCTCTGGAGAAGGAGACTCCACAACCTCTCTGGGCATGAGTGAGGGCGTCTTAGGAGGGAATTAGGTTGTAAAGCTCTGGTCCACAACAAGCAGAGAGAGGCTTCAAAACAGAATGCCTACAGCCCAGGCAAGTGCCATGAGCTCTTACAGAGTCTTTCTTGCTCTGTGAACTCCTGAATAATTACCTTTTCCTACAAAAGATACAGCTACAGCAGAAGGCAATGGCCATAGGGTGTCACCTTAGACAAGACTTTTAACAGTGGTGCAGTTGATCCAGATTTAGGGCCTTCCTCTCCAGAAAGGTGCAGAAAGCCTTTAATATGGGTTCTGTCACATTCCCACATCACAAAACCAGGGAGCGTCTTACCTGTGTCTAGCTGGTACCTGAGTAATTATTCTGAAAATGGTGTTTGACAGAGGGAAAATGTTTCAACCAGCAAACCTGAGCTCCTAATTTGCTCTGGTACATACCCTGAGGTTTGTTCTGAGTGTACTAAATACATATGCAAATATCTTTGCACTTTTTGACTTATCTGTCACATTGCACAAGCTGTTTTGAGAAAAAAACAAGCAGTGCAAGTATTCAGTAGCTGATGACATGCTTCAGAATGCTAAATAAAGTGTTACTTCAGAAAAGTATGACAAGTGTGACCTATGCTTCCCTCAGTTTCTGGGCAGTCAATTAGATACAATTTTAAAGGATCCTGACTTTCAGAAAGTGCTTTTAACACCAAGATCTTTTATGATACCAACTTTAGCAGCCTGAAACACCTAAAAATCTCCATATGTCTTTGAACATTTAAAAAAAGAATTTGTCTTTTATGTCTCTTGATAGTCAAAATGAGTTCTTCATTTCATCTCCTTACAGAAGACTGAGGATCATTTATATATTATATAAATCTTCACAGATTTTGAGACTGACCTCCTAGTGGACGTGAGTTTTACTCGTGTTAAAAGATTCTGTTTATTGTAGCATTTGGGAAACCAAGCTCTGTCACCTATAAGGTCAGGGAAAATTTGGTGTCTGAATTCAAATAGAACGTTCTCTCTGTGCATTTCTATTGAAAAGAAAATAGATGATACTGGAATAAAATGAAGTCATAGCTTCACTTTTCAAATGAATTTTAAGAAACAAATACTATAACTCTTAAAATAAGTGTGACTTCAAGACTGGTACAATCATAAATTGAAAGAAAGAGAGACAAGTCTAAGTCATCATGTCATGTGAGAGAAAGAGAAGGAAATGTCTGTTCACATTTGGAAGTTCTTCCAGATGTCACTAAGAATTTGTTCCCAGGGGGTCTTAACTTTTTCCCTATATATTTTAATAATTGATTAAATTATTAAAATAATTTAATGAAAATGTGCTGTGAAGCTGAGGAAAAAACAAGATGAGACTAGTGTTTTGCTTAATGAACCCCAACTTCACCATCTTCTTGTTCTCTAGCACCTACACTTTTTCTACTTAAACTGCTCTCTTTCCTTCCTTTTTTCAAGAATTCAGCATGGTGCTTGTGTTGCCAGTGTTCTCTGAAAGAAGAGGAGCTAGTTTTGATCTGAACAAAAATGTAGGACCCAACTTTGCTCCCTCCCCTCTAGACAGACCTTGTGCTTTGCTCCAAGTTAAGGCAAGGCAGGAAGGACAATGAAGTAACCCTAGGAAGAACCTCCTGACTGCCCAGATGTAACGAATCCTTCATCTGCTGTCTTCTCATCTATCGATTTAGCTTTTTCTACCTGCTTCACTTACCGTTCTCCCCTACAATATCAGGGAGAAATGCTACACCATGTGAGCTACAGTTTCAAACTGGTCTTCCCTATCCTCTGCTGACTGTACCTTCCCTTTCCAATAGAGTAGGAGAGAAGAAAAGAGGTGGAGGTTTTTATCCTGTATAAACTCGAAAGGGATGTACTTCTTTTCTCTTCCGCCTTGTTTTGGGTGGCACCCACAGAAGAGGTAGATGTCTAAAGGTTTTATTTGGGCCCTTAAAGAAAAGGAAGATGTGATGGATAGTAGCAAGAGTACACTTAGATCTGTCCATGAACTCCCAGCTCCCTAGCAGTGAAGAGTCTCTGGAGACGCTCCAGGTCTAGCAGTCCTGCTTCAAAAAGCCTGTACAACAATCTGCCTAGAAAGAATTGTTGCTGTGAGAATAAATCTGATTTCTGAGAAGGCTCCAGACAAAGTCAGTCCTGTGCAAAGTCATTTACATAATAGACATTTAGTCTGCACCATGTATTCCAGACAACCAGTACACCACATTCACAAAATATTCTTCCCTGTGAGTGGGACTTTGCAGAATCAAATTGTTCACTGCTTTACAATTGTACAGCTCTGATTTTTTCAATCCGGTAATCAACAGGTTTTTTTCCATATTTCTCTTCAAATGCACCTCTAATAGTTCTGCACATATTTGTTTCTTCATAATTGCGGGTTTCTACAATGCTTAATATCCCCTCTCTAATTTATCAGCTGAAATATGTGGAGAAGATCTGACATGGGTAGGGCAGGTAAATTTATAAACTCAGCCTCTAATTTTCACATAGGAATCTGTGCAATAAGCATAGTCTATAAAAAAGGGAAAAATACAACAGCCTCTACTTTTCCTTTAAAAATCATTTTGTACCTTTACAATTTTGATACTGTTCTGATCCAGTCACCACAAAGTTCTCCTTTCCTATAAATTTAGGTAGATTTTGATGCACTTCAATTAGTCAAAGAAAGAATTTGCTTTATCATTAATACATTTAACAGAGCAAAATATCAAAGATATTCAAAGATAATATATTCTTGGAATTAACTGCAGAGTTGGTTCAAAGTTTACTTTATGTTGGATGATTCATGAATTTGTTTGGTTTACTCTATCTACAACTAGTGAAATATTTACTACTAATAACAACAAGGTACAGTCATCCAAAAAAGAGATTTTTCTTGGACAGAAAGTCCGTATGCGATGAGAGAAGGTAAATTTCCATCATATAAAACATGCTCTCTTAGTTATCATTTTTCTTATTTTTCTTGACACTTGCTCTTATTAGATGCCCTATGTAAAAAAGATACATTTCCTATTAATAACTGTAAAAGTTGACTTTCTATTTTATTTCTTCTGAAAAGTGCGTATTAATGTAAAATCCTTCTGATGTCTATGAAGTATACAAATATTAACAAACTTTAAAATGTAATGGTTATGAGAGTAATAACACATTTCATTGATAAGAGATCTAGAAATAAACAAAGTGAAGACTATTCAAGAACATGCAGGTATTGTAGAAGCAATATATTACAGATGCCTCATGCTTTTAGGAAGACCATAAAAATCAAATCCTTAGGTGCGGTTTTTGAAACATCCTCCCAAGCAGCCCAGAGAACAGAAAAATCATTGTAAATTGTGGAGTAAACAGCAGGGCTTACAAAGCATGCGTCAGAAATACTGGAATATTTAGAGTACAAAAAGCTGAAGGAAGAAGCAATGGAAAGGGTATAGTGGGGGGGCAGGTTTAGCTCAGTTGGTTAGGGCGTGGTGCTGCTAATGCCAACGTTGTAGGTTCAATCCCCATATGGGGCCATGCTGAGGGTTGGACTAGATGATCTCCAGAGGTCTCTTCCAACCTTACCAGTAGTGATACAAAAAAATAGTACCGACGAAGATCTGATCATTTTTGATAGATCCCTAAGAAGACCAATTAGAGGCTATCTAAAGAAGCAATTCTTCGGTGTTTCCAATGGCAAGAGGTGGAGCGAGCCAGAAGTACATTCTGTGCTAAAAAAACTCATTATCGCCACAAAAAATGAGAGCCCTGGAAAACAAGGCCGTGATGGGAATGACTGATGCTGTCTGCTTCCTGCTTCCTGGATGTAGTGAGAAAAGAAGGACAAGGTTAAAGCTTAACAATGCTTTTATCTGGACCCGTGGGGCATGGAGTATTGCAGGCGGTTAGACACCTATGGCTCTGACAGAAGATGCTAGCACAGTACCCTTAATTCTGTATCAAGTGCTGATTCAGAACCATGTAAAAGAATATAAATAAGTCTCTGTTCATAGGGCCTGGTTCTGAATAACCTGTCCTCCACTCCCTCTGCTGTCTCACTGCTGAAAGGGACATCTCCCACTGTAAACTCACTATAATTTTTAAGCCTCCACCACGTATTCTAGCAAGCATTACGTGAGGTTGGGAAAATTATGTCTTTCTAATAGAACTTTACTTTTCACATAGGATTTAGGAAAAATATCCCTGAAACCAAGGTGTGGTTATTCTCCCTGTTTCGCTAACTGTAAGTAAATATTAAATAATCAGTATCTTATCAGTATCTTTTTTTTTTTTTTTCTACAGGTCTTACGTTGGGTAATGTTTAGTACTCTATTGGATCACATCACCAGACATGACACGATGTGCTGTACATGTTAGATACATTTAATTTTGCCAGTTGTTCTGTGGGTGGCTAAAAAAAACCCATGCATTCCAGGATCTTGAAAATCCTTCTTGTTCTGCAAAGAGGGAGTGCATTTTTCTTACAGAAACTTTTTTCCAGTTATCCTACAGTGTTCACTCTGAAGGACAATAAAGCTACAACAAGACAAGAGGAATTTTAAAGGGTCAAGATAGTAAATTAACATAATACTTAGAAGACAACAAAATACACCAGTTCTACCCATTACTTGAATGATAAGTTCATCTCATGAGATACACAGAACAGTAAAAATAATTTCAAAAATAGTTGCAGTGGAAAAGTAAAGAGGCATTGACAAAACATGTTTAACCAATGCAGTTTTGCTGGCAAAATATTGTATAATTCTATAGCTGAAGCTATTTAGCTTAATCTCTAATATCTTTTTTTAGCAACAGAATCAGCTGCTTTGGTCATACAAGGTCAGGACTATAAGTAGCTCAAATGAACTCTGGAATGTATTTTCCAGTAACAACATCTGGCTATTGGAAACTCCACTGACAGCTGCACTGGTGGCTCTGGAACTGCTGCTAAGGGCTATCTTCAGGTCAAACTGCTGTAGGGCTGGCTGAGCCCTCCTTTTTACCAGTTAGACTCTCTTCTTCCAACCCCTTTCCTTTGAATCTGGATGATATCAAGTTTTCAACCATTCCTTGGGCTCCTGAAAAACATATTCATCATAATAAGCTATGAACTCATGTAAAAATATAGTTGAGACTCAGCTTTACCTTGCAAAAATAAATCCGGTAGTTAGATTTACACTATTTTATGAACCAGGTAAAATGGCTTGTTCTGATATCCTACCAGCAGACTCTGAGATAATGCTGGATTCCCTGAGGATTACAACTCTTTTCTCACTTCTCCTTCTTTCAGGAGGAAATGTGCTATCTCCATGCCTTTAGAAGTGATGTTTGGCCTTCTCATGCATGTCCCCAGCACCGAGAAAGAAAAAAACATGTCTTTTCCTCCTACCTTCTTCCTCTAATCCTCTACCGTTTGTTTATGGTAAGTGTCTTGTCCTTGAGCTCCATACAACTGTTAGAAGGTGAGAGGAGCCAAGTAGAGGAGTGAGGATGGCCTCACTCCAGTGTGCAGCTGAAGATGGGCTGTGACAATCATATCTCTGAAGTGCCCTCAAGGAAACTAGCTATTTATTCATTTTCTTTATTTATTTTTTGGTTATGATTCTGGTTGTCATGTGCTTCAAGAGCTTCGGTTCCTTTCTTTCTAACTCAGGCCAAAACCACTGAGTTTTACTAAGCTCATTCCCAAGCAGTCAAACCAATGCAAAAAATGAGACACTGCATGTTTAGGTGTACAAGTAGCTCATACACTGCAGCTAATCTTTCAAAGCCGGGGACGATTTTGTGATGCAAACTGACACATACAGAGAGTCAAATGAAATCCAAAATATTTTTTTCTCTGACTTGTTTAAAATGAGAGTCCTGTTCTTTAACTGGAAGAATGTCAGTCCTTTTCTGACAAATTGATTTGATTTGACTTTGGCAAAATCAACTAGGGAGAGGTTTCACATCTTTCAGATTATTTGGTTGTGTTTATTTCTAAATTTCTGTTTAACTGTTCTGATGCAATCATCTCATTGGAGATGATTTCTGGAGAAATGCAAATTGAGCTTATGGGTACCAGAATAAAAGCTCTTTCCATGAGGAATTAGGAAAGATCATAGCCACTGCATTTTTAGCAGAGCATGAAACTTAGACAACTTTTTTCCAGTTGGCTTTAAGGTATGATTAGGTTGTTTTGCATAGCTGAGAACTGCAAGAAGGCTGCTGCTTGTGAATACTTTACTAGGAAATTGTTTTAGCAAGAACATTAGTTTTGAAAACGGTCATTTACCATTAATTCTGGAAATGATCACACCCAGCCCTCAGTGGGTTTTAGTGTTTGCAAGGCTCAATCAAACTTCTACTAAAATTAATGGAAAATTTTGAGCAGTGGAAAAGTCTCTAAATATAATCAAGTGTATCCTCATCTGAACGTATGCTCTGCTTGCTCAGAGCATATTTTTAATTTTAATTGCCATGCTTCTTAAATGAAGCACGAACAAGAAGTATAAGAGATTAAATTCTGTCCTATCTGAAATCAATGACAGCTTTGCCTTTCACCGTGATAAAACTGAGTTATCACCTAAAAGGCATAAATAACAACTGCAATGTAGCTTTTACTTCCTTGCCTTTATTCTCTATTTCTGTCATCTTTTCCCAAATTAATGTGCATTGCAAATTAAATTTTAACTTCAAATAATAACTCAGCATTAGCAAGGCCTGACTATAATCTCTCCTTACATTTACTATTGATTTTTGCCCACTTATTGATATACAAAGAGATAAGAACGAGGTCACTTCTACGCAGTTAGATCTTGTACTGTTGAAATCAGTGGGAGCAGGAGTTGGCCGTAATCCAAAGCCTATTCAAGGAAACTGGAATCTTTTCATTCACTTGGACAGGTTTCATTTCAGATTCTTGTTGAGGACCAAAAGGAAACTTGCTGAAGTACAGAATCTTTTCCCCCCTTTCTGAATTAACATTAAAAACTTTTTGGGGTGAAGGTTTACTTTTTCTTTCCTTAAAACTCAATAAAGTCCTTTAAAAATAGAGCTGCAGTTTAGTATTTCCAATGATAATCTCTTTAATAGAAATGAAAATAGTCGTGTTGTATAAATGACCTTGAGTTATTAGGGAAAGATGACAGCAAATGGAAAAAAAAATTTCCATTTGCAATACTGAATGTAGGCAGTATTTGTATCTGGCAAAAACATTTTGTATGCTACTACATTGGCTTTGAACTTAATTCCCATGGGAGTAGATGTTGCTCAAGAAAACAGGTGTTTCAGAATAATACCTGGGGGGCATTGTTAAAGTAAGTTTAATATTATTTGTATAAGGAATCCAACGAAAGTATCTTGTACTATGTTTTGACATAGTTCAGCAGAAGATATTTATTAGGATTTAAAGAGACCATGATTTCTGTTTGTAAATACCCATGACTGCTACATGAATCTGTTTAGACCTGCTAATAATTTAAAACGATCACAACTTCCAAGCTTCAGTTTGTGTGTACTCTGTGTCCCAAAACTCTACAGACAAGGACATTAACCCTTTGGTTAATCAATTCCTGCAACATCAGACCAAGGGACCTTTCCTCGCAGTGGCTGGTACCCTAATACTTACTGCATGAGTTTTACTCACCTTGCATGAGGAGCTCACCGTCTAGCCCTTAGGGCTGAGATTCTTCTTACCTAACTCCAATATTTAAAAGTTAGGTAAAAGTCTCAGGAAATCACTGTGATCCCTTTAGTGAATAAAAAAGACTGGCATTTCCAAAGGGAGATCTGTCACCGCTGTCGTGTGATACAGTGAATTGCCACTTGAGCTGCCCACCTCTCCCTGTTAAATGCAAAGAGATCTTATGCATCCAGCCCACTTCATGCATCTAGCTTTTACGTGGTTAGAATTAGGGGAGATAATCCCATGCCTGTGACTAATGATTTATGGAGCATGTCTGCGCAGGTGGGTACCGACAGCCTTGAATTCATCCTGTCCATGCCCTGCTCACTCAGCCACACCTCCGAGGAGAGGCGAAATGAGCTCAGGTCTGCCGGCACCTGCCTGAGTAAGGCACATCCTTGGAAGAAGAGATGAAAGTGGCCAGTTGCTACTTACAGTGCATCTGCTGCAGATCTGCTGAGGCCATCCCTGTAAAATAAATAAATAAATAGATGGATTGATAGATAGATAAATAAAAAGCATAGTAGGAAAATAGACCTGAATGATGTCAAAAGCTGCCCTCTTTTTGACCCTGAGTGTGAAAAAAAGAAATGGAGAAGAGTGGAGCTGTGTCCCTTGAGGTATAATTAATAAATATGGGAGGCTAAGATTTTCTTTCTAAAGGCCATTAGGCTCTAATGGCACTGAAAGAAGCCAAGTTACATAAGACTAGCTTCTGCACAGTAGCAAGTGCTACCCTTCCAATGCATAAGCCTTTCTGAGTGTAGAGCAGATCCAGAAGTGTCTACGACATGAGTTAAAATACTTATTTTTGAAACTCCCTTCATCTTCTCTGAGTTTGGGAATTCTATTTTTATACTAAAAATAAATACAATAACATATGAGTGCTAATTTTAAATGGCATTACATTAAGCGTGTTGAAACTGTCTGATAGTGAAATTTGCAAATATTAAAATAAATGTTTATGCTTAGCTATGTGATTTTAAAGTTGGCATGTCTGTGTTAAAAATTCTTTTTCCTTATGATTATAAATCTTCTTCTTCCATTAGAAATTAAATAAAGATTAATTAATTAATTTTGGAGGTAGATCTCTAGCTTTTCTACCATTAGAAGTTCAAGTCGCCCTAAAGGAGAAAAAGAATTCAGGTGATTAGATAAATCTTGTAAATCCTGTATCACCTTACAAATTTCCCACCAGCTTCTTGCAACCTGGATGAAACCTGGTTATCAGACGGATAACAGCACTGAAATCTCAGATGTGTGATGTATTTTAACAGTCACCTTTTGTAAAACTATTTAGGAATATAAAGTTGAATCTAAAGTCTATCTATATACAAGGCTTTATATTTTGACTCCACACATGCATTCTGCAAACTACATATTATTGGCATTAAGGTGCCAGTCAACAGCTACAGTGCGGTGTGATACCACCATAACGGAGGCTGCAGCAAGGAGTGGGCTTCCCCCGGGAGAAATGCCTGTAATTCTTATTTATCACTGGGTTTAGAGCAACACTCAGCTGAGGCAGAAAGACCATTTTAGACAGATGTGTAGTAAGATATAATCTCCACAGTCTATGGGACTGCAAAAACAGAGAGTAGATGAGGAAACGCTGGCAGCCTGAAGGAAGCAGTCTAAGAGCAAACCGTTGGCACTGTAAAACCAATTCTCCGGTCTAACGCCCAGGTCCCTGCATCGCTTTGCAGGCTGCTACCTGGCTCAGCACCATAGGCATCTACACTGTTACGAGCTGCCAGTCAACTTTTAATTGCCATCTTATCCTGCTGGAAAACCTAGGCTAAGGTCATATTTGCTCTTTGGAGACAGAAGATTATTGCTGGCATTTTAGTCACGTGCATTCACACAGGTGCCCCTGCAAGGTAGAGTCTCAGTGAAAGAAAACTCCCACAATGAAAAATTATTTTGATTAAAAAAATGTGCTTTTTTTTCATCTTTTCACCTATTTTGTTACCTGTAGATTTTTTGAATGTTTGGGGCTTGATATCACATCTTTCTTTCTATCTCCTCTCCGTGTATATCCAGAACATATTTATCTACCTGTGTCTAGGACACGTCATGTGTAGTTCCTTGTTATCACAGGCAATCAGACCAGAGAATTCTTTTCATAAACTGATCAAAACCATTTAAAAAGTTAGGTTTCTTTCTCCCAATACTCTTGTCATAAGATCTGCAATTTTATTTCTTAAAAACATTCTTTTATTTTCTATCCTGAACAGCATTTGTTACTAGTTTTTAACTAAATATCATCTGTTCTATTCCAACATTGCATTTTAACTTAAAATAGTTCTTTCCCTTTCTTATGTTTATCCCCTGAATTTAAAGAGAGACCAGTCCTCCTCTCTGCCTTCAGTTTGCCGAGTTAAATATCTAAAGACCAGTTCCACACCAGGGAGCTTAGCATAGTGAGGCCACATAAATTTAAGTCTTTGGGCTCAAGAGTGGAAATCACAAAGCCAGGTAATGCATTTAAGTTCTTCATGCAAAGATTTGGTACAGCACAGTGCTTATGAATGGAATTCACTCGTAAGAGTCAACATGCCGACATCTAAACTAACCCAATAGGAAATGCCAGAGAAGAGAATGTGTCTGAGATCCTGGTCATGGCCTCTTCCATAATATTCATATTTTATTTTTTCTATTGAAAATAGGTTGTCTGATACTTCCTAAGAATAACATGCTAAGCTGTTGTCTCTGGAGATCTGAGCTCCTAGTTTAATACAGAAGGCAGCCATGAGGTATATCGGAACATTTATGCATTTACCAGAAGTTCAGACACAAAAGAGCAAATATGTATTGATGTGACTGGTAGCATTACCCCTGAAACTGTTCACAATGGCTGGGGATTACTGTGGGATGTGCTGGGATACTCGCATAGTCTAAAATCTGTAATTGCAAAAAATCCCCAAAACAACAACAAAAATCCCAAATATGCAAAAATTAACTTTGAGTGAGTTAACACCAACAGTTTGCCATTAATTTAATAGTATCACATTATTACAGCTGATTAGGAACAAAGATTTTCAATGTGTTTATTTAGAAAGCAAAAGTAAACAGAATTTTACTTGTGTAAATTTTATGTTGCAAAAGCATCAGTCAGTGCTAAGAAAGTGTGTACAGAAATACAAAACTAGAAGTGACATAAAATACGTAGTAAAAAGACATTCTGTTGTTAGAAATGTCTAATTTCATACAGACAAGATATTCTTAAAAAGTTTGTTTCTCAATCTACTAAAAAAGTAAATCTTCAGTTTCTCTTAATTCTTTCATCCTTCTCAGTCACATTTCTATAGGCTACTAAGAGAATATATGTAGCACAAAATGTGGAGGTTGCTGACATCCAGATTTTGAAACTCCATGAAACCATAATAGTTAGAGCAAATATAACCTTATTATTAAGAAAATAGCTAGTTAAAGTCTCCCTGAAATCTTCTCCACCCATCAGTATAGGATACATCAAGTTTTTCACATTCTTTGTCAGATTTATTTTCTTGTCAGTTCAGTTACTGATGCAATTAAATGGCTCTATATAAATATTACATTTATGACAGAGAAAAAAGATCCTATTTGCGAGCTTCATTCATTCATCACTGTTTTAAAGACACTTTTTGGAGTCTGGTTACATAGCAACATTCCTTTCAGTCATCCCCATGGGCAAAATTTCTAAGTAGTCAGAAATGTATCATTCAGCAGATGATGGTGGCAGTAAGATTGGGAGTTCCAGTGAAATAATTTTGCCTAAGTGAGATAAACATTCATGTACACACAAATAATAAATTTAAGTCATTGAATTACTAGCAAATTAATATACCATTTCTTTATCGAGATGCTCATAAAAGTGTTTAATTAAAAAGAAACTCATTTCTTCACCTCAGAAAGATCCATTTTGTTTCTTTGAATATGCAGATAACATTGGTTGTCTGTAGGGATTGTGTTGGCTTTTAATTGGGTTAAAATAAACGCAAAAGAGCATTGAAGATAGAATACATCCTTCTATAAGTGGTCAGACTGTCTTTATTTTTAATTCTGAAGTCTATGTACACTCAGGGAGAATTCATCTCACGTGTCTTCAGGGGCTCAGCACATGATTCGAGTCTAGTGACATCTTAGATTCCCCAGAATATTCTACTGTGCCTTCAGCTGCTTCCTCAGAAGGCTGCAAGATCTTTGGATCCTGTCTAACATCTGCCATCTCCACAGAGATGTTTTAGACAACGTAGAAGATCATGAGTGCTGGATGCCTATATTTAGGCAGCTAACTTGAGGTCCAAATATTTGAAGTTGTCTGTAGGGGTGAGATTTATGTATCAGCACATAAGTGTCTACATGTGAGCAAAGTCTCTTACCAACTACTGTAGTAATTTGGGCTCTAGTCAGTACAGTGAATGAAGTGTGGAAAAACATTCAATTAAGTCGAATCAGTGTCTACTGTAGTTTAAGTTGAATACCTGCACAAGAAGTCCATTGAGCTGTCTAAATGTAGAAATTTAGTTCCATATAAACTGTTCTAGGGTATTCTGATGGTCCTTCAGCTGCCAGTTCAGAAGAGTTAGTTTGTCATAGGCCTAAGTCCTGTGAGATAGCCCCTATCTGCCAGCCCTGGACTGATGTCTCAGATAGGAGAGTATGTCCTAGGCACTTCAGTGAAGACATGAATCAAGCCCTGAATCCTCACTGAGTGCAATGGGAATTTAGACATTTATCTCACATGCAGACACTCATATTTATATACATTGAGTCTACAATCTGAATTGATTCCTGACATAATTATCCAAGTCTAGCTTTATTGTCTAGGATGTCTCTTGAATTAGCAGACAGGAAAAGACAGCTACAATGGGAAATTCACCCCATCCTAAGATCAGAGATAGTGAGGGTGAGATGCCTATTTCTATCAGCAGTGGTTTCTCTCAAAGTTAGTAAAGGTAACTGAAGATCTATGTTATTCTATGCAAGTACCTCAGAAGTTATCGGTGTTGAAGGGGTAGCCTTGACATTTGTACTACTGGCAGTATCATAAGTTCAAATATATCTGAAGTTTTTGTAAGATATTTTATTTCTTTTGTATTCAGCTAGGCAGTGAACGAATAAGACACAATTACAAAAGGATTCATAATCCCAGCACAGAACTGTCTCCTGGTATATATTTTGCAAAGAAAAAGACTGTTTTGAGAGCTTCCGTCTGTGTGGGCTAAGAAATACAAAAGAGATAGTTTCCTTTCATTATTGTGTGGGACTCTCATTTTAGGCACAATCTGAATGAGTATGGAGCAGCTGTTCTTTAGTTCTCCACAGTTTAAAGTCTGACGGCTTAAATTCAGTATTTCAAGAGCTCCAGCAAAGTAAGGAATATTCTTCCCTACTTGCCTATTACCCGGTTTACCAGAATGTATATGGTATTATGTCAACATCCAATGTACAAGGGGATGCAGAGACAAAGCCTTGATTTAAGATGATGGTTTCATGGGCTTTGGTCTGCATCTCTTAAAAAGATTAGACATTCTTAAGCCATTATCTTTAATCCTGTCAGAATCAATCTAAGGTTAACAATGTGGTACAATTTAAATAAGTTCTTATCTTCACTTTATCAAAAATAGACGGAGAATGATAACGTGCAAGTGTTCTGCTGGATGTCAACTGTCGCTTTGGATTTTAGAGATGGTGGGAGTTAGGACAGGTCAGGAAATAAACCCTGTAGAATTAATGGGTATCTATGATCAACATCTCTGGACTCTGACTCTCACAGTACACAGTTCTGCTAAGTTATCCTAATACTTTGTTTCCTCCTACAGATCTGAATCCCTTCCCTTTCGTTTAGTCTCATCTGAAACTGAAAGAGGAATTAGTAAGAAGACTTCTCTAAACTTCACTGCGCCTCGGATTAGCACCAAACAGTAATTCATTCCGTCTTCATCCAGATACATTTGACCTCTAAAGCCTGTCACTGTTAATCTAGCAGTAATAAATGGGAGTTATGACTGTCCATATACCCACATACATGTGCACAAGTCTTTACCATTTGAAAATTTAGTGACTATTTTGCATTCCAATTTGTTTTTGCAACCACAGTGAGCAGTGTATCCAACTTTCCAGTGGAGAGTCCTTTCTTCACACCTAAGAACAATATTTAGTAGCTATAAAAGCTCTCTGGATCCTTGCGCTGGAACCCTTGCAGTGTAGCCTTCCTCCTAAAACACTTCAAAAACTATGTAGACACAAATGATGTGGATGCATTTGTTGACTTAAATCCATGCCATATGGGAAGTAGCAGCTACTCAGCCAATGAAGTAAGAGAAAAAAGACAGTGTCTGCCCTTATGACAAAACTAGAGTATTTTAAAATGCACAAAGAATATTTCTATGCACAAAAAAATTGTTAAAAAAACAACATTCAAGATATTATAAAGACATCAGGTTATATAATCCTGAAGATTGGATTCTTCCCATATCTAGAGAGACTTGGATGCTAATTACAGCAAATGTGATTTTTAGACCACTGTAAGAGTTTCAAATATTCCCCCTCTCCCCATTTTTATATAAATGTAACATTTGTTTACAAAAGAGGAGAGAAACTTCTTGCCAAGTCCTCTTGCCTGCACCTTCTCCAGCACCTCCAAATTGTACTTGCTGCATCTGTGGACAAAAATGGGTGACATCCTTCTTCCCCATCTCAGCTTCTGTTGTAATAGCCTCCTATAGCGGCAGCTGGAACCCTTCAAACACGAAACACCAGGACCAGGATGTGCCACCTGCACTTCTCTTATCTCTGTCAGTAGATGGGGTATTTTGGGGTACAAGGAAATTACAGGTTGAAATACAAGAACCAGCTTATTCTAGGCACTACTTTAAAGCAGCTTTGTACATTGGTGGATGAACAGAAAGAAACTTTAAGATTGCAAAATGTTGTCCTTTGGATTCAGTGAGAGCTAACCAGTTTTAAATTTTATGTAAAATCTGCTAAAATCATAGAAATGGGCTTAGTTCTTTTGGTATAGATCTATTCAATAAGGCAGGTAGATACCTACATTCACATGGGCATATAAGCATATCTGGACAGGCTTTTTAATTAATAGCTATTTAATTTATAAAGAATGTTACCATTATTAAAGACATGTTAATACCAATGGATAAGCTAGTTAATCTCCTTTTATAAACTGCCAACATGTAGTGACATTTTCTGGGGTTTTTTATGAGTTTCATCACAGTAAAGTGCTAGTTCTGCTATATAATTCAATCCATTTTACTGACTCATGAAGGGTGGAGTAAAATGACAAAGTCCGTTGGTCCTTCAGTTAGAACCTTTCGTAATACTGAGCAATTATACATTTATCTGCTTATTAACATCAAGTACAGCAATGTGAACTCTTGATCCATAATTACCATTCTAAAACTAACTTTAAAGTGTAGTAGAACCACCCTGACATGTAAAGAGATAGAGAAATATGCTGGATCTGAGGAAGTACAAATAAAACTTGAGGCTACCATTAAGAAGTGAGGAAAAAAAAAAAAAAAAAAAAAAAAAGTTCTGTTGTGGAGACTGGAATCTTGCCCAGAGGTTGAAAGCTCTGTGGCAGGTACTGCAAAGAAGCCAAAGATGTTTTAAATATGGCTTGTCTGTCATAATATAGGAGCACCTGTATTGCACGTTTCGGGGCAGAAAGGAGGGGGTTCGTGTGCATGTGAATCTGTTGCCACACATTTTCATACATGGAAGTGAGGAACTTTAAAAAAAAAAAAAAAAAAAAAAAAAAAAAAAAAAAAAAAAAGAAGAAGAAGAAGAAGCTTGAAGTTTGTGGAAGCTAGACCAGAGGGACAACAACAGCAAGGCTTGGTTAATTGGATTAATAATGCACCTTTCCTTGTTTGCTGGTAAATAATGGAATACACTTTATTTCGTATGTTTTTGACACACATGTCATGTAGAGAGGACTCAAAAGTTTTATGAAAGAGCTTCTCATGGGAGTCTGTGCTATGTGGCTAAACCCCAAGGAAAATATTGTTGCAGAAAATAAAGTTGTTCTACAAAACTTTCCTGGGATTTAAAAAAGTGTGTCCTATTTTGTGTAGGAATAAACCAGAAGACTTTCACAGTTAATAAATGAAAAATGAGAAAGCCTTGCTTCCAAAGAGGTAGGCTGCTACATCACTTAAGTTTGCAGCAAATTCCTGCTCTGCCATTTCACACTTCTCCAGTAGTTGCCTTAAGACCAATCTCCTGCTCAGTATTTTATGATGAATCATCTCTATCAGTCTTGATGCAACTGTTAAGAGTAAACTTATGTTAGCACTTAAGTATTAATTGGAGAAGAGACTTTCCCATCTGAGGTACCTGTACTGAACATCAAACTAAAGCCACAATAATATTGCATTTGATTTTTATGACTGGAATCAAGAATGTATTAACTTTCTCGATTACAGCAGGGAAGGGACAGAAGGAAGAGGACAAGAAAGAAGAAGCAAAAATTCACATTGATCTTGTTCCATTCCAATTTTTGGCAAGGAAAAATTAGCATATAAATTTCTAAGTGACCTAGGAAGCTCATATTCCAAAGTGACAGATTTTTAAAGCCAGCTAGACAGGTAAAGATTTAGACAGGGTCAACAGGGGACTTTTTTAAAAAACATTGAGCAGCCAACAGAATATAATTCTAATTGAAACCAATACGAGTTTGTTCTAAGAATAACGCGTTGTTTAGAAATCAGACAGAGCCAGGGTGTCTAAGTTCACGGAGTTCTCTCTTTTGTCGTTTGTCCACGTTCTGCGGTCAGCACAATACAGCAACCATGTCCATTGACTTATGCCCTCATATTTTGAAGGTGCAATCCTCATTCCTAATGGTTTGTTGTTATATCCCACTTTTTAATTATTCCAGTGAAACTGAAACAGCCCAAACAGGAAATAATGAAAGACTTATTCTGTCAGAGTAGCTGTTAGTTTGGCTGGCTTTTAGCTGTTGCCTTTGGTACTCTTCTGGGAGATCAAAGTGCCAGTGGTGGGAATTGAACCCAAGTCTTTGTAAGCGATCGAGTAACTTAACCACCGTGCTATTGACCAAAACTACTGAATCAATCTTCCCGGCCTTCTCAGGTTTCTTCTTTGTTTTGTTTTTTCCTTACATATGAGTCTTGATTTTGTAAAAAGACCTTGTGAACTGAAGCCGCCAAACGTGATAGCTGGGCAAGGATCTAGGACTCAAATAAACATGGAGCTGCTCTGCATTTGGCAATATACAGTGTTTCCGAGCATGTAAGACTTTGAATACCTAGGCCTGCATTCACTGAAAAGACACAGACACCCTCAGAGGACAGTTCAAATTTGAAGTGAGCTGAATCACCCTCTGGAGATATCAACCGCCTTTGACAAGGAGTGACTAGGCGCCTAACTTAAATAGCACGAAACCAGCCTTTCCAGTCTGAAACTACTGTGTTGTTGCATGCTTCTGACAAGCTCTTCTTAATGGTTACCTTTGGCTGAAGTGATTCGTGTTTATGTTTCTGTGTTGCTGTGTGTGCGTGATATGTATGCCTGTGTATACAGGTATAAAATTTTTACTTATCTGTGCTGTTAGTGAATTTAATTGGCTTCAGAAAACGTAACTGTCAAGAAAAATAGAATTCATTATTTGAATTACACAGATATTAAAAATGTATAAATTGGGATTGAAAAGACAGTTCTAGCCATTCTCATTAGTTGACTCTGAAAGCTGACTGACTGGAAAGGCCAGAGTTTATTGACCTGACATGGCAATTATGAAAGGGATGTGATTCTGAAGTGGGTGTATCCCATGGTCACAAATGTTTACATTAATAGATGTCTACCCTGATAGCTGTTTGATTTCTTATTGCTCTGTTATCCAGATTTCCAGAACAAGTAAAGTAAATCAAAGTAAAGTAAGTAAATCAAGAATCCCAGAAACAGAAGTAAGCAATGCAAATTCTTCAAGACTGTAAAAGAATATAGAATAAAAGCTTTAACGATGAAGTCAAAACTTCTATCAGCACCAGGTCAAAGAAGACACCATGGGTAAGTCTACATAGTATTTAATAGCAGTCTTGTAAAGTTGGGGTCTGAGATCCTTCCATTTGTATTATTCCCTCAGGACCTGCCTGAATTCCTGAGGGAAAGGAATCGGGTGAGAGGAGAGGGAAGTTAGCACGCGAGGCATGGAGGAGGGCATGCCTGCCCTGGCCGATCTAGGAGGTCACAGTTTGTTCAAACCTCAGGCCACTACTGCATGCCTGCAAAAACAGACAGAAGATGAGTCTGATTTTCAGGATGGTTGCGTGAAGATAGACACCTTGTTGTAAATAAATAGAAGTTTCTTGGTGCAACTGTTGACTTTGAAACCATGTTTGGGAGATCTCATATTAGGATCACAGTGTTGCCATCTCACATGACAAGTCACACTTTGATGTTTTATTGAAGACCAAGTTCCTGTAGACAAATGCTTACCTAACAGTCTCATCTTTCTTTTCTTTTTAATGAAAATTTCAGTCTGAGTGAGACACCTTGGGTTCTCTATAGAGTCTATATAGAGAAATAAGCACCTCGAGGTGATTCATCTCAGGTGATAGGCATCTAAGATAGGTCAGACAAATCACCTCTGGTTATGTTTACTTTCTCCTTCATTGACTATGAAAGAAGCCTTAGTTGACTAGCTCACACTTAGATTTCCAATTGTTAGACATCTGGAAGCCATCTGAAGGCAGTTACTATGTTTGAGAGCCCCAGTAATGAGGCCAGTTAGCCTGGGCTTTACATTGTACTAATGGGACGCACACAGCTTTTGGCCGGCTCAGAAACTGGGCAGAGCTCACTCAGCGCTTGTCTGCAGAAGACTGTATAGACACACCCTGTGAGAGATTATCTGAGGGAATTCCCTGAAGAGGGAATTTTTTTCCTTACCTGCAGCAAACCTTGAGCAATAGTTGCAAAAATGCTGTAAAGTACTGTGGTGGATAGATGAGGAAAACTAGAAAGATAGCTCCAAAGGAACAGTTTCTTTATCTGCTCCAACCTGAGGACAGAGAACAGCCACAGGCAATAGGAATTCCTCTATATATCTACCACCCTGAAAAATGTGAAACCAATGACAAAGAAGTATCCGCAATTTCCAGGCATGTTAGGCCTAAGGGTTCAAGTGGTCGTGGCAGGTTTCCTTCACCACACCAGTTTTTACAACATGCATAACAGACCTTTATTCTTCCACTTCAGTTTATGGCTCCTTATACATGACAATGGATACTAATTGTTACCCATATTTGTGACAGTGGTGTCCCTAGCAGTTGGAAAGATGAATGGACTATCATCTCAGACTTCAGAAATCACTTTTATATAACTGTTTTTTACAGCAAAGATACATGACTTTCAGGCTTAACTGGAAGATGCACCTGTTTTCCCAGGCTTTGATTGACCAGAGAAGGAGTGGAGGGACTGAATGAATAATGTTTTTGTACAGATTGATATGGAGATGTTAAAACTGTCTCTAGTGGAGGCTATGCAGCATACCTGGATTGTTTAGTGGATATCATGCTATGCAGAAATAAGGTATGGACTGATTTAGTCAACTTCAACTCACTGTTTTGAAATTTTAGTTCATAAATTCTGCAATATATGTAGACTGTGAGATAAGGACAATAAAAAAAAGTAGACAAAAAATAATGTGAAATCATCAGTTTGGAAAAGATAGTCAAACATAAGTAGGATAAAAGATATTTTTAGATGAAAATTTTGAAGTTTAAAACCCAACTCGATAGCTCAGTCACAGGGGATAGTAATAGCTGGAATTACTATATTATTATGTGCAGCCACATAATTAGCTGCACTATCAAACCTGGGAGCAGCAGAAGTCAATGAGTGTCTCATACAGCTCTCCCATGTACAAGGAAAGCATACACTGTTTTATGCATAACTCAGCACAGTTTCTTATCCTTCTGCCTTAGTTTCAGTGCCAGTATAAACCAGGGGATGATAGGAATGAGACTGAGCTCTAGCCTGAAATAGGCTTCACATCCAGCATGAAGATAGGCCCAAAAGAAATGCTGGACTCTTCATGCACCACACACTAATTCTGCAGATACTCCATGCATAGTCACTCTGTGCATGCTCACCAAGTCTGACAGATTGCACTTGCTGCACATATCCAGCACTACACATGCTTGCTTTGTACCTAGGGGTCCAGGACCCTTCAAATATTCCTACTTAATCTTTGCTGGAGCTATCATGAAGTTTCCCTTACTATGTTCTTCGAATAGTTATAGCCAAAATTAACCCTGACTAACTTTGAAAGTATCTGAGACAGCTAAGTAGGAGAGTAGATGACCTAAATGCTGTCAGTAGTCAGCAGGGAGAACCAGACACTTCCCAGGGTGCTAAACCACCTTTCAGAGGTGTCTTTCTTCTCCCTGGAGGAAGAAGGCCTGGAGCAATGAGCCTCCTGACTTGCATACTTCCATCCAAGGTATCTGGGGGAGGAATTCAGGCCTCCCTGCTCTCTGGCAGAGAAGCACAAAAGAGGTTGGACTGCTTTGCCTCCAGCAGCACTCACCTGCAGCTGCATGGGGCCTTGGCTCCCTACCAATAAACAACCGGGGCCTGAGGGCCAGTCCCAAAGCAAGTGCCTTGCATGACCACAGCTTAGGGCTTGGTCCGTCTTGGACAGAGGCAACAGGCACAATTAAACAGCACTAGCCATCAACAGCTGAGCCTGATCTGTGCCTCTGTTTTACCAGTTATATTGTCCTACACACAAATTTAGATTTTTGGGAAATACCAAAACAACAATTCGTTACATACCTGGTCATGGTCAACACTGATCAACGATGGATATTACACCAACATAGATTTATGCTTTATGATCTTTAGGAAAATAACTTGTCAAGTCTTCCTGTATATCCTTCAGTTACTAGCTAGAAGTGGAATTAGTCTAATTCTGAAAGCGACTGCGTGTTAGGACAACATGCTTTTACATGCTGCCTCCACCTAGAAGTTTTAACCAGAAAGCCACCTAAGCCACTTTCACGCTTACTATTTCTTGACTATTTACATCAGAATTTGGGCTAAATACTCCTCTGTATGAATTGTCATTTCTTATGAATATTTTAGAAATCTTTGGAAAAAATCCAATTTGGTGTTTATATATAGAGAAGTGATCAAGGGAGCATTTTGAACAATCCTGCCCTAACACACTGGACCACCCTGACTCATTCTGCAGTCACTAGCAGGTGGTTCCTGAAACATTTAGCAAGATATTAAAAGCAACAGCAGCAGCAGCAACATACGTACACACACACACTTTCCCTCTTGCACAAACTATTGAATGAAAACTTCACCAGAGGACAGTCAGGCAGTGGAGCAGGTTGCCCAAAGAGGCTGGACAGTCTCTGTTCTTGAAGTTGTCTGAGACCTGAACGGATGCAGCTCTGAGCAACCAGGTCTGACCTCAGCGCTGCCCCTGCTGAGCAGCAGGTTGAGTGTGACGGATCTTCCAACCTGAATTGTCCTGTAATCCCATGATCCTATGAAACAAGTGTGTGTGGCAAATCAGACGTTTAATCTAATATTTATTTAGTTAAAAATAAAAAGTAGTGGGGTAACACTGCACAAGGTGATTCTTGGATTCTATTCAAGAGATGATGTGGTTCTTGGATTTTGTTTTTTCTCCAAAGAGATTTTATGATAAATACACTTCATAAAATGAGATTTTTTTGTTATTCCAGAAAATGAAATAAACTATTTTTTCCAACATCCACATTTTTTCAGTTGAAATAATGTAAAAAAAGAAGATAGTACAATACCTATTTTTCAGTTTAATCTCAGCAATTAAAAAAAAAGAAAATCTTTTATGTCTCCTCAAAAGGCACTAGTTGGATTTCATCTGATGAAACAAAATGTATTTTGAAATAAGAAAGCAATAACAACAAGCAAGTTAAAAGAGAAAGAAACAAGTCCTATTAAAAAAACCTAACCTCGGGTGTTACACCTATCAGATTTTTTTCAGTCTAACTCACGATTTTAAATACTTTGAGTGCAGTTTGTGAATCGGTAAGATCTTGTCAGAATCTTCCAAAGAAAAGGAAAACAGCTTCATCTGGGTAGGCAAGCTCGTTGTGGATTTCAATAACTCCACTAGAGCAAGGTTCAGCCACTTTGGTTTATTTCCACATCAGATACGTTATCTATATTCCTTTATTTTCAATACAAGAACATGGTCTGTATCCCATAAATGTTTGGTTTTATTGTTTGCTTACAGACTAGTTGTGCTGCGGTGGTTCCATGTTTTGCTCTATGGTTCAGTGCTGGAGTCATTAGAAATGGTCCACTTGTTTCAGATTTCTAGCAGCTTGTTTAACTGGAAATTACTCTTTGATACATTTTCCCATTTTTTTTTTCTCAAAGTGGAAAATATTTAAAAGACTAATTATTTAAAAGAATAATTGCAAGACTACTGTATATTCACCTGCATAGTCTGCACACATAGATAAGAATCACACACTTAAAATATAGCAGATGGTAAACATGACTGTTATAGCTAAATACAGTGTTTTGAGATCAAAGGTGAAGTATACATGTCACCTGGAAGAGACTGTTTGATAATAGCATGGATAAAGACTATTGAAAGAATTCCTGCCTATACTGGTGTACTGTTATTGATCTCCTTTACTGTAAACTAGTCCTGTGGGGATAGGCAAATTACCCAGGAACATGAGGGAGAAATGTACTTCCTTTATCTCAGTTTTCTTTATCTCTTTATCTTTATGTCTTTTTCTTGTGCAACTGATAAAAATTAATCCCTGAACTGCGGAGCCTGGTGAATCAACTGACCTACAATGAGAGCAGAGTTGGCTCTGCTCTATCCCCAGCGCACAGCCCAGGCAGAAATTCTTGAATGCCAAGATTTTGAGAGCAGCAGTAAAAATTAAAAGTTGTGTAATCACACCGTGCCTGTCTGCATTTCGTGAATTTCAGTGGCAGAAATCTCTACCCTTTCTCTTTCTGTCCTCAGCTGCTGTTTGTGCTACTATACGCGCATCAAAAATGTTTCAACCCAGAGCAATTTCCATATTTTGGTGGCAGAAATTGAAAAACACACACACCACTCTAGACCTGCTGTGTTCAGCAGCAAACCAACATAAATGGGAATGTTATCATCTTACTGGGATAGGGGCACAGGTCAGTAAAGTCACAGAAAGCCTCGTACAGAGCAGGAACAGCCAGTATCCGCAAGTAAAATGCCTTGCACCAAGAGCCCAATCTTTAATGGCCCTTCAGCGCGCTGCTCACATGGGATTTGGAGAATTAGCATCACTGAAAATCATGTCACAGTGACTTAGGTGTTTCCATGTTGTTTCAAATGCTTTCCACAGCGCATGGGATTCAGAGAAATTCTGAATTAAGACTGACACTGACATCAAAGAGATCCAGTCAGCATTTTTTATTAACTCCTCAATTTGATAAAAATCGTCACCGCTCAGTCTGAGCGAAGACTGACCAAGAAGTCCTGAGTCAGCCCCTGCAGTGTGAGCTGTTAAACCATCAATGAAATATTTCAGTTTGTACCTCTAGTGTTTAACCACTTAGTAGCTAACAGACCAAATTCTTTATTATTCATGGCCCTATTCTCCTCAGCTGCTACCTGTGGACTGGTTGGAAAAAATTAGTGTAAAGGAGTTTGGACTTGTACGATCAAGCTGATTTTGCATTTAGAGCAGGCCAAAGTGACTTGTATTTATAATAGTGAGAAGCATAGTAACTAACCACTTCTCTGCTGTGCAGTTCAAAAATGACTTAGCAAATATTTTTCCAAACTCTTCTAAAACTAAGCAACAAACATTTTGAAGTAGATGATAAAATTTGTTTACTCAATTGCATTTGCTGAAATACGGGTAAAACCAAAGAGGCAGGAACCCCAAAAGTGCGTAATAAAAAATAAATCACATCATGGAAGTCTGGCTGTGACCTTAATGTGTGATTCTCCTTTAAAAAGGGATTCTCTAAAGTTTTTCCATCTCCTAATTTTCAAATCTAAGCTTTTTCTTTCCCTTTGCCCATCAGCTCTAGGTTTTAAAGATTATGTGGGCTAAATTCTACAATAAAAGAATTTTTTTTAATGAAGATGTTTTTCCTGCTTGTACTCCAATGGAAAACTTCTATAGGCCTCCCCAGTCAGTTTCCCAGCTTCTGAAACATCTTTGCCAAATTACAATTTATGCAATTTGCACTTCAAAATGTGGGCACATAACCTCAGTGCTCTCCGAGTTGTGGGAATAAGCAGAATTTCTCCACAAATCTTCAGGGGAGCTTTTAATCAAAAGTCTGCCTGGGGCCGGATGTTATCATGCAACATGAAGAAGCAGGACTGTGACAGATCTACACCCAGAAAGGTTTAATCAAATCTGTTCAGCTAGAGCACTCTGCCTTTGAGTCACTGATGGGCATAGGCAATGCTGGAGTGATGCAAGAACGTCCTAAAAGAAGCACGGCTCCGCCTGGTCCCTTGCATTACGCTTCGACAGCGTAAATGGCCGAGTGCTGCCTGCTTCTCACACTTTGGATCACGTGTGGGGGGCACGTACTCCCCTTTCCAGCACTACAGTGAATACAGTGGTGTGGATTCAATATCCTTTAAATGGTGTGCTTTGCCTGAGTCTCTGGAAAGTATTTTTAAAACCGTAACCCACAAGAGTAGAATAAGAACAGTATTAATCACTATCAAAAGATTAGCCCTGAGGTAAAAAACAGACAGAAATAAGGCACTGAGAGTATAGTTTATTTATTTGTAAGTTTATTTAGAACTTTAGAATTTAGGTATTTTGAGTTTTAACTAATAATTTATTAATGCTATATAGGCCTATAGACACCTAATTTGAATCTCAATTATGCTGGTGTTATTCCAAAATAACCCTACTGACTTCATTCTTTTGAATCCAGCAGTCCATTAACACCTTTAACCTGGAATTTCCTCAAGTTTACACTATTTTATCTGAGAGTAAAATGAAAATGGTAAGAGAAACTAAAACGGCCACAAGTCCCTGTATAGTGCCAACACATCGGGAAGAGAGACTGTCAGTGAAAAGTGGCCTGGGCATTTACTGCTCAGAGCAAGGAGAGTGGGACAGCTTACCCGTGGTACCGACAAACACACAAGCTGCACTTCAAATATCTGGGAAATATCAGCAGGCACGAAGGAAGGGGCATTTTACGTGAAGTGCTCAGTCCTGGAATAGGACCCAAAATCTCGTACGCTGCCTTCACCGGCAGCTGGATTCCTCTTGCTCAGAGCAGTAGGAATCACAGTATTGATTACCTCCAGCTCTGGTTCAGTAGGGCCCAATACTCCTGAAATTAGAAGGGAGCTGATTTTCACCACCTGGTTATGAAAATAATTAAGAGCACTGCTTGGGAAGTGATTGGAACAATATTTATTTTAACATTTTCCATGATCTCTTCTGTTTAAAATACATGGGACATTGAACTTTTAATAAATATAACTGTGTTGGAATGTGTTTACACTACTTCATATGTCTAAGGTAGGGGATTATTTTGAAGAAATAAGAGGGCTCAGGGTATTTCAAATGATTTCTCAGTTAGGTAAAAGAAAACATAACTTTTAGAAAACTGATTCCCAGTAACACAGGTATGGTTTTCCTCCTACAGGAAAAGTATAGAATAAGTAGGGATAGAGCTGAGCAGGAATTTTCAACAATTCAGACTTTCAACTGAAAACAGCGATTGAGTCAAGGCATACCTTCACCAGGAAAAGATTTTTTTTTCTAAAATTTGGTTTTCTATTGCTAAAAATATTTGAAATCATTAACAAAGATGACCTCACATTTCTATTTATAAGAAGGAAAAATTAATACTCAACAATTTCTAGAAGACGGGTGCTCTGTAGGAAAGTTTCTAAGAATCAAATGTTATCTTCTTCTCAATCTTGTATATGTTTCTTTTCTGTTTTTCAGCTATACTACATATACCCTTAAAGAGCCTGTTGGTATATTAGGAAAGCCAGCACAGTCCCATCTGCCCTCTTAGCACAAAAAGCAACCACTGATGGTGGGAAGCCCTTGCCACATAACTCAGATATCCCTATCCCTGCTCCATAACCATGATACATTCCCATTTAGTTTTTGCCTTTAATTCCCAGCACTTTAATATTAAGCCCCCACAGAGAGCCTAGGAGAATGCAGAAGAGAGGGAGTTTCACCTACAGCATTTTAAATCATTTGGAGAGGGATAGATTTACAGTACCCCTTCAGGCCAGTGTAAAGTAGATGTACAACCCTGCAAACGGAGACTAGCGGTGTTTTACAAATTGTAAAGACGCGGAGACAAAGGTGCAGAGCAAAGCCAGGAGTGAAATCCAGCCAATCTTCCAAACTGCACAATTATCCAGGCGCTGAGTAGGAGCGGAGACTTCATCCCTTGAGAGAGCAATCTTTGAACTAACCCTATGCTGCTTTTGGGATGATGTTGCTCACTGCATTTCTAGGGAACACAGGTTCCGTCAAGCGACTGAGAGAGCACATGGAGGCACAGCGATCGTAGAGGGCAGGAATGAAGCAGAAAACATTGACTCGCTGCGAGAATATGAACCAGATCCCATATCGTTTATAAATATTTACGAAGCAATTAGGAAAAAGGAAAGAAAATACGCATCAACAAATGAGGCACATCAAAACACTGTCACTAAAACTTGCATTTCAAAATGTTAGGAGGAAGAGAGGGGCAGCTGTAGTCTATAGAAAACTTGATTAATGTTTTCAAATCACTCATAGGATTTAGGTGCTGAAAGGCATGCTAAATTGGGATTTATACATAATCAGATCATTGAAAAACAGACAAATGGCTGCCAGAGTAAAGTACAATGTTCACTTTTGAAATTACAAAAAATCCTTTGTTTCAGAGAGTGAATTGACTAAAGTTTAGTTTCAGTGAAGCATGTTTTTGCTCTGGGTGTCACTATTTAGTTTGGCTTCCTTGCCAGAGAAACCTTTTTACTGAGTGCAGTTCCTTTAACTGTTGTTTTTATTCTCCAGCAACTGAAAAAAAATAAAGAAAGAAAAAAAAAGAAAAGTCAAGACTGTATCAGATGCTTCATATTTAAATGAGAACTGCTTAGTGTTTACCTTTAATTTTGAGATGGCAGTGGGGGAGAATTGCAGGGGGCTTGACTGCTTGCCAGGATTTCTCAGACAGATGGATTAGAGTCTCCTTGCTTAAATAATCTGGAAAATCAAGTTTGACTGGTTGAATCAAAGAGTTGGTGAGTTGGTAAAGAAAACATCCATCCATCCTTCTATCTATCTAGGCACCTATATCACTCCCATCGCCATGGCATCTGCACCTTCAATAGCAATGTCATGCAATAGCTTCAGATTCCACACACCACCAAACGTGCCTTTGGCAACAAGCCAAAGGCTCTGCCAGAGATAAAGGATTATATATGTTGTGCTTGTGCATACTACAGAAAAGATTTTTGCACTTTAACTGCAACGTCTGAAGTATCCATGGCTGAAACATTCAAGCACACACATATCCTAAATCTTAGGACTTATGTGATGATGAGCAACTCTGAATGTATTGTTAGTGTATGTTCGTCTGAACCATGTGTTTAGAGAAGGAGTAAGACAGATATTTCCTTTTATAGTTAGATGGAGGTAGAAGGTCATGTTTCCAAATGGTTACTAGGTAAGCTCATTTGTCATCATTTTGTTTTCCTTTTCTTCTTCTCCTTTTTCTTCCCATGTGAGAACTGCCTGTCTCAACACCTGTAGAGACAGGAATTATTTAGATAGGAATTCATTCAGGGGAAGGGGGAGGAAGGGGGGGGCAGAGATGAAGACTTTGTTTGGATATCCTCCCTTTCTGAAGGTGGTTCCCATGGATACAATAGAGAAATAAGTTTCTCTGCAAGAAACAATGGAGTTCCTGTAGATAAGGGGCGTAATGTGTCTGTCCTGTGCCATGAAAACAAACTTTGACCCTCTTAAGCTGTACACTGTATAAAGGATATCCAGACATGATGGAAAGGGTAACTACAACCTGTGCACAGGAATAGCGCTGCATGAAGAGGTCATACTAAGGAACTTAAACTTATTTCTCCCTCTCCCCAACCCAAACTTGGGAGATTGTACTGGCATCAGACTAGTTTACATAAACAAGCAGGTGAATTAAAAGGACTGCATACTTCATGGGATTGTGTGTTGCACATATTTTGTAATGATTTAGGAATTGCTTTATTGCCAAGAATCAGTCTATGAAAAGAGAACATTTATTTAACTTTCGTGTGTTATGTATGTATATAGAAATACAAAGTCCAAAGGGATTCTCTTTTGCACCAGAGCACTGAGCAATCACTGCTATTTATATCATAGTTTCCTGCCTGCCTTTGGTTTTCTGTCAGGTCAAGAGACTCCTCCTCGTTTCTTCCCATTGAACTATCTAGTATGGTTAAGCTGTGGAAGTCCGTACCACAAGATGCTGTAGATGTGGGATCTTCAATTTGTTTATAGGACGATCGGTCAAACGCATGATATAAAAACACTCTGAGGACTACTAGATATAAAGCCACCACCTCTGGCTCAGGAAGCACATTTTGCCTGTAGAGTGACACGAGGTGGGCAGGACCAGCCCTTCAGCCCTGATGGCCACTGGTGTAGGCAAGATATGGGGAGGTGGAAATTGGTCTGACCACTGGAGTGGTTCTTATCTTCTGCTGGGTTACACTACTTTGCACATAAACACAATAGCCCTCCTAAATGTAGGCCCTTAATGGAAATTCCTAAGTCAGGAACTGAGATGTACTAAGGTGCCCCCACAGCTGTGGGAGAGAGGATAAGAAAGAGGCACCCACTGCACCCACCTGATATCTGAATTGTCCTCTATATAGACCTCTTTCTCCATTAATTAAAGAGAGGCTGCCAGGCAGATAGGGTTCTCAGCTCCTTCAATGCCTAATTGCTTAAATTTAGGTAAGATAAATCTAGGTCTGTGACTTCATATTAGTTTACATGGGAAATGCTCACCACATAATTGTTGAGAATGGCTGTCTAGTAATTATCTGAAGTAATAAATGCAAATGTGTACCACAGTGGAACCAAGTTAATTTCAAATTATATGACACAGTCCCGCAAATCTAGAAACTCTGATTTCTGAACATTTTATTTCAATACTTTTGTTAGTTTTTTATTCATTTGTTTCTTCAAGGAAAGCCAAAGCTGATTTTTTTTTTTTTTTTTTTTTTTAAAAGAATGTTCAGCTTGTTTTCTTCTGAAAGTCCCTAAAGGTCACTGGGGAAAAGCTTTAGTTTTCAGATTTCCCTTAAGAAAAAAATAAAAAAGAAAAGAAAAAGAATAGAAAATGTCAGACAGAAGAGGTATTCTCTAAAAATTGTTATTGTGATCAGCACTTTTCAATTAAAAAATGCCAACGACATTCTAGTTCAAATCTTCAGTTTAGAAGAGCTTGCTGATACAGGTGGTCTCACTAACTTAATTAAAACTACTTGTAAATAAAAGTAATTCTTATTAAAAGGCACATAAACTATACCATAGAATTATAATTTTAAAAATGTTACTGTATATTTGATTCAACTTATTGCAAATTTGAAATCTCTCAGCATCTTGCAAAAATAGAGATCCCTTAATTATTACAGAGAGTGATGTTTCATCTGCTACTGTGACCTATATTGAAAGAACATTCAGACTCCATGCCTAAAAAGAGCATTAACATAATGCATACATGTACAAGGAAAAGACGATTTGCAAAATAGTTCATAAAAATCACCATAACATGCTGCAATGCAAACATAAATAGTTTTCAATTTGGCTGAGTATTAATGCAGCTATGTGTCCAGATTTGGGGCATAGGAGCATTGTGCCTCTTTGTTTAATTTGGGCTGGGTTTTGTTAGCTTTATTTATACTGAAAAGCAGTAGAATCCATGTGTGAATCAATTAAATATTTATAGAGCATAAGGCTCTATATATGTCCACGACCAAGGACATGTTTACAACCAGAATCAAAGGCAATGCAAAGAGCCCAAATACTGAGACCAGTATTATTTCTGAAGAATAATACAAAAAATATCATACACGACATGACACCATGACTACAACAGTTTTGCCATCTTCACTGAAGCCTTAGAGATTAGCAGTCCCTGACCCCCAAAAAAGCAGAGTGCTTGCACAAGGCAGAGCAGATGGAGCCCCTACTACATGGCCTCATCTCATCCAAGCTACCCCTACGGCACTAATACATAATAGTTTATTGCTGTGTGTTTTTTTGGTTGCAAGACATATTGTGGGGTCTAGGCTATACCCCACCAAAGTAGTGTTTCTATATGATGAAGCTAGGAACATATATTGCATGCTCCATGGTGTGGGATGGCAGCAGGTGAGTGATGCTTAAGGGCACAGAAGACAGTGGAAGCAGCCGAGCCCTGTACAATTGAATTTAGTTGCACTGCTCCTAGAGCAAAATAAACTAAAACAATGTGCAGGTTTTATTTCAGAAAGAGCTAGTCTGTGGACTCGCAAATAGAGCCTAGGGTGAGCGTACTCTGAAGTTTTTGTGAAGGGCAAATGGTGTGCACAAATCTGTATTTTTGCTCTGTCGCTATAAAATATCAAATGAAAAAAAGAATTTATCTGAAAAGCAAAATACTTATATTCCAGAATATTTCAGTCTGAGTTGTATTAGTGGGGATAACAGCTCAGTAGAGGTCATCACCAAATGTTAGATATAAGTTAGTCACTGTAAGTTTCCTTATGCTCAATACAGTGGAATAAGTAATGAGTGGGAAGGTATGCACCTCATCCTAATGCATATCTGAAAAAGGCTGTTTGTTTCTCCACACTGACAATAAAAGGAGTTTAGAGCAAGGTAGATGTCTATATTACAGATGTCTGCAGTTGGATATAAACAAAATATTTATTTCTGGATTAGGATGTTTTGGTGGCACCAGCATAAATGCTCAAAACTCTTCTTTCATACCTGCTAATAATTGTGAGTTTGGCACTAATACCAAAACATACTTAGAGATGAAAAATACTTTAAACTTTTTTATTTACCTCCTGTGTTTGGGCAGGGAGGGGGAGGTATTCAGCCTTCAAAGCACCGTTTAGTCACATATTCAAGCTCTGCTTAAGGCAGAGGCTGCAAATGAAGTCCGAAAGTCTCATGTAATCACATGATTCCTGAAAGTGAGTTTTAAATTTTCCTCTTAATTTTGGTAAGGATTAGTAATAATGAATGACTTTATAAAGTAAGAATTAGAAATACATTTTCTAAGAAATTCGAATAATTTACCACAAAGAATGCAAAACCATAGTTTCAAAAACATTTGTTCTTGAGCATCTACACCAAAATCATTGAAACATAACATTTTAACATGACAAGTGTTGGGGAATTTTTCCCCCTTTTTTTATGTTAGATAATATGAAAATATCAAATTTTGCCGGTTCTGGCGGGGCTGATAGAAAGGGAGTTACCACTGTGATGACAGACACAGCTACCTGCCAGAGTCCTGCCCTTGTGTAGGCTCTGCAGAGCCCTGCAAATTGCACTCCAGCACGGTACTAAACAGAATCACCGTTTTCCTCAGTACTAAGAGGCTTCTCTTAAAGGATAACTAATCACACTTCTATATTTCATAGTGAGTATGAGGTGAGGTAAATAACTAGAGAAAAAAACAAAGAGATGGTTGCACAGCTACAAAGGCTTACACAACATACTCTCTTTGAATGACACACAGTTATTATGGATCCCTTGTGATGAAATGTTGCTAGGTGGTTGATAAATAAAAACAAAGTGGGTTGAATGTGTAGCTGAGTCTGAACATGCATTTTCAGAACTAGCAAATAAGTACGAGATGAACTAAGGAGTCAGCAAAGTGAGAAGAAAGAGTTTAAGAGTAACTAAAGTTACTTGCGTTGTTTTCCACAAGTAATTAGGCACAGTCAAGTGCAGCAGCCACCACTATTATGTGGCTGCAAAAATTAAGGCAAGAAAGACAAAAGCAAGTTAAAATTAAGGTGGAACTGAAGTGGCTTTCTGACACAGAGCTACGAATTCAGCCAGTGCAAATGGTGGCTTCTGAACAGACAGAAAAGTTAACTTAGGTAAGGAATCAAACAAGGCACAAACAAATCAAGCTAACAGATCATGTGGTAAGAAACAAGCTTTGTGATCTTTTATTCTGAAAATTGCCTGTTCAGTATAGATTAGTTTTATGTAACTATGTTACACAAGTGGAATGTAAATGTTATTTTAAACAGATTACGTGGGAAATTCTGTGAATTTTTCAGATCTTACGCATGTAAAAAATTGACAAAAACTGTAGCAAATTGAGGCAGGTTTTGATTTGTTTCATAAAAGCTATTAAAAATTACTCTGCATCCTCTCTAGCTTATTATTTTGTCAACCTAACCAATAACTAACTGAACTCAACGTTGTTTTCATGTAACTCACTAAAAATGGGATCAGGACATCTGGTCATTATCATGACTATAATTCATATGTATTGAGAAACTTCCAATTTTCTTATTTTATCAACAGTTTAATACCCTTTGTTTTCTTCTTTTTAATCCGGCTATATCTGGAGAGTTCAAGATTAGAATGAAGCTGATTTTTCCTTCATAAAATAGCAAATTCAACTACTGGACTTTTGAATTTCACTAGTCTAATAGTAGCACAGCATTTTTCTATGCTATAGAAACATACTCATTACCATACTAAATTAAATCTGTGACCTCCAGTCCGGTATACGGAACTGGATCCAGATGCTTACGAGTAAGACAAAATAACTTCACTAATTCTTACCACAAAAGTATATTCTCGTGTTAACATTTCTTGTTTAACTATATCAATGTCTATTTAATTTCTATAAATTTAGCAAATTAGGTCTCAGATTTGTTATACCTTTTTGCACATGCTTAGCTGTACTAACAACGATACTCTTGCTAACTTCAGCAGTCATTGGCTGTGTGTAATTAAGTATATGTGTATGTATTTGAAAGAAAAGAACCTAACCTTATTTTTACTTTTTTTCTTCCAGGTTTGAAAGACAGCATGTTAACTCAAAGCTACCAGTTTGCTAATATGGTTTATTCTAACATTTCAGATTGCTGAGGACCTTCAAGTAGCCCTCATTTTTTAATAATGTGAAAATATTTTCCTTCTTTCCCTTAGAATTGAAATTTCCCCCTCCAAGTGATCGTAGACCAAAAGGAAGGTTCAAAATAAGTGATTATCAGACATATTGGAGTGGGGGATTTGAAAGGTACACCTTTCAGTAACTTTTTTTTAATATGCAGTCCTGCAGGGCTTGAAACAAGAGCTTCATACTGCTGCTTCTAGATGAAAAGGAACCACAATAAATATTATCCCTCAGAATTATGACATTTTTATGTTTTGGAGTAGAGATTTTTAGAGATTTTTATGGTTCTTCTTGACCCCTGAAAGGTTGGATTCATGTTAAGTAGGGAATGTGGCTTTTCAAGGCTACAAAACATAGCGTCATTGAACACAGGCAAAACTCCCTCACTGCTCTGATGGTTAAAAACATCCTTCTAATTTCAAGCTTCAATTTATTCATGGTGAATTTATACCATTTGTTCTTGTGCCAAACTTATCCTGTATTTTTAATAGCTTTCAACCTCCCCGTATTTACCTCCCTAATGTATTTACACAGAACGATCACATCCCTCTCAGATGTTTGCTAACTTTTGCAGAGTTCTCTAGTAAAAAATATTTAAAAGATTCTCTTCTAACATACACAGCACATGCAGAATACATGATGTGCTGTATTTTTTTCTAGCACTTAGATGGAAGGATCTCAGCAGTTTACCCACAGCTTTTCACTGCTGATTATAGCAGTTATCCCAAGATTGGGTGTACATTTCCTTCTTAATATCTGTCTCATTTACATCCATATACACTTATAGTATGTGTCTTATACTTGAAGAGATTACATTTATTTTAGGCTGCTGATGACTGACTATATGAACACGTGGCTTGTTATTTTTAATTAATCACCTGCACAATTGTTGTTCTGAAAGCAAGGCATATTTCAGGTGCTCAGCACAAAATGAACTGAGGTAACACAGAGTGATCTCATAAAAACAGGTAGCTTTTGATTAGACAATATAAACATTCAGAAATTACTAGTTAGAATCTCAAATTAGTGAGACTGCCATAAAGCCCATGAAATTTAAAATATTTCTTAAGGTTTACTTGTGGCTTTTGACTTTTTAAATTTTCATGACCCAAACCATTCTCTGCACTGTAAGAATTAGGTATCAATTTCACAAAAAATGAGAAAGGACTTTAGTGCAATTAACCTACTTCAGTGGAAGTTCAGATAAAAAATACAAAATATCATCGGACCTGTGATAAAATCTTACGAGTCAGCAATACTGAATTTTAGAAACAGAAAGCTGTAGGTGGTTGGAGCCAAGGGAGGAAAACAGGTATGTTACTGGTGGATTATCTAGAGAGACAGAGAAGAACATGGCTGTAGAAAAAGCAGGGGATTTAGGTAGAAAAGCAGGAAATTTTAATGGTGTTCTCATTACAATTTTGAGAACTGATGAGAAGGGTATCCCGTCACATGAAAAATTGCTTCACACAGCACCTGTTGTAGCTCTGGGTCATGAAAGAGGCTTTCAGCTTCTTAATATCCATTTTCTGCATACCTAGGAGAAGTCTTGGGGCTGCTTAAAAGTATGCTAGATAGTATTCACTCTCAAATGGGAACTGCACAGCAGAGATCGCTGGAGTATAGCCTGCTCTGGTCGCAACCCCTCCAGCTGGGAGAACGGCCAGCTGCACACTTCGTGCAATTTTTCAGCTTCTTTGTGTAGCCAAGAGTGGAGTTAAACCAAATTGCATGAGGTACAATAGGTTGGAGCAAGTGCATGAAAAGTCTATAAAACAAGGGGAGTATTTTTGAACTGGATCTTGAAATCAAAAAGAAACTATTACAGTTGCTTCAACGTGGGGGTGATGTGTCTGCACGTATTTGTGAAAAAGCGCCAGCAGCATTCTGCACCAGTTCGAGTCTGGAGGTCTGGGACTTCTGGAGGCCAAAGAGAAGCAATTGCATTGATGCCAATAAAAAGTATACGGTATGCTGAATTTTAGTTCAAAAGCAGCATGACTAGCACACCTTCTAAGGGAACAAATAACCACAAAAAAGAAAATCAAACCATGGAAATTGTTTAAAGACGAAAACTCACATTTAATTGAGAATTGCTTCATGTAAGGCAGGGGAGCCAAACCCACTGAGTGTTTCAGCTATGCTTGATTTATTGAGCAGAGTGGGCTTGTCTCTATCACCTGACATAGTAATTTTAAACTATCTTTGAATTATCTTTTTTAATTAAATTTCTAAGGGATGATTGAATTTTCTGTTTGAGTGATTATTTGTTTGCTTAGAAAACACACTAGACATCTTGCTATTTGACCTTTCTTTTACTTCAGATGAAGGTGTAGAAACTCTTAATAGCTGGCCACTTTGTCAACAGTCAGTGGATTTTAGCTCGAGGCTGGTATATCATTCCCTAGTGGGCTTTCTCCTGCTGCACAGGGATTATCTGGTAACATAGACCTCGTACAGAAGTCTACATTTTTCCCACTGCTTGTTGCTGCTGACATACGATGTTCCATGTCCATCTGCCCCCTTCTGAAGCCCATCAACCATGCTGAACACCTCTGTAGCCTTTGCTGTGTACAGCTTGGCTACAATTGAGAGTATAGGTGAAGGTTTTGAAGAAAATTTAAGATGTGTGTGAGGGGTACGGAAAAGGAAAGGGTAGGTGGTGGTGGATGAGGCTGTGGGTGAAGCTTAGCCTTATCTAGTGTATTGTATTAATATATAAATAATAATTGTTACAGCTAGAAAACAGAAGAGGTTAGCTTTATACAAAATAAAGAACAATATCACCAGAAGTGGGAATTTCATTGTACATTTCTATAGGAGTAGAGTTAAACAAAGCTGAATGCTTATATCTAGTCTCACCCTATACCTTATATCAACGAGTCAGAGATCCAGTGTCACCAGGAGTTTTTAGTCCGTAGAAACTAAACAGAGAATTAAGCTACTTGGCCACTTTAACACTAGACAAGCAGCACCAGAAAAGCGAGTCCTAGTAGAGGACGAAGAGGCAGCAATCGTTCTAATGCAAATGTTGGAATTAGCCCAGTAAAGTATTTTAAATGAATGACCTTTTCAACCACTCATAGCCACGCTTAACCCTGAAAGTTAGGCACAGGTTGTATTAACACAGATCTACAGAATCCTTAGCTTTTATCCCAGATATTTCATGAATTATCATACTTGTGGTCATTACACAAGGTTTTTTCTTACTCGGAGGGAAAGATAATTATTACTATTATTAAGAATCGTAATAAACAAAATGTATTATGAACAGGCTTGACTTTTTTGACAGTTTGAAATACCTGGGCACCTCTTTCATTAGAAGCTCTAGCAAACTTCATAGAATTAGCTAGGCATCTAGTAAACCATTTGGTGAAGGAGTTTTCTCAGTAAATTTTGCACTTGTACCAGGTAGACATCTACATTTGATCTAGTCGTGCTAATTCCTGTTGATGAAAGAAATAGGTACACTTAGGCTATATTTAATCTGAACTGTTTTAAGTGCTTCTGTTATTACAGAGACACATCACACACTGCAAATGCCTATTTCTCTCCAGCGACTATTAAGGAAGCCTACGTTAATTAACTCTAATGTAAACATCTATTCGATAGGCTGTATGTAGACATCTACATACAGTTAATGTACTCCACCCTTTGTTACTCTTATGACATAACATTATAATAATCCTAATTCTTTCTGTTTTCTTCATTTAATTTTTTTTTATGCTATTTATTTGTGCATCATCACCTTTACATATATCGTAACTTTTTCATATATGCATACCAAATTTCTGACCACACAAGGTCATTTGGGCACATACAATCATATAAATGCTTGCTCATGCAGTAGAAGAAACCATGTTATAATAGCTGATCTCATAATACCAACAAAAAATAGCAACTGTTCTGTGCTAAATGACCTCAGTCATGACCTGCAGATTATCTGCAGATGATCTGCCCTCTGTGACTCCCTGATTATTTCTCAGGCAGTTCTTCAGCTTCACAGTTATGACTGGCTGTGATGAACTGAGCCAAATGACTCAATTTCTTAGTAGCTCTTCACACAAAAAAAAAGTCAGGAAGAACTGATGTAAATGTTTTCAAATGAGTTGAAAAGTTTTTATATAATTCTAAAATTCAGTTTTGTTTCTGACGGGAAAAAGATTTGTTTTTTCCTTATTTAGAATTCTTCCACACTTGAATATTTCTGTCTCCCCTGTTACTTTTTTTTCCATTCCTTTGTTCTGCTGGAAGAATTAGTAGAGTTTTTTTGTTTTTTTTTAATGATTGGAAAAGATATTTCTCAATTTTTTAACCTATTTAAAGTTTATATTTGAAAAAAATATTTGTACAAGAACACTTTTCACTTTGTCCAGTCTCTTTCTTCTTCCATGCATTCTCCATTTTTCGGTGGAAGAAAATGAAAGAGAAGAGGAAAAGAAGTGAAAACTGATACATTATCTAATGAACAATACAAAATAATTGTTTTGTCATCCTTTGAAAAATTAAACATTTGCCAAATTATTTTTTTTCACTTTTTTTTTGTGTCAGATCATATTTGTAGTAAAAACACCACCCTTCCTCAAGAAAAAACTCCATAAATTATAATTAGTAACTCAAATTCTTTTAGGTTGGACTTGTTTTGCTTTATAGCACCTTGAAAGAATAACTCAAGTTTCCTCTGCTTTAAAGATGCTTGTCTCATTGGTTGAGCATCTTTGGCCAGTCGATACAGACATGTCATCCAGCTTTTATGTTTACTTTCCATTTTCAAGCAAGCTAAATTTGCTGTCCGCAGGAGTTCCTACTGCTACACTAAACCAGCCAGGCAGTTTCTGAGGATCGGAAGGCAAAAAGTCTCTGCAGACATTACACTCCCCCAGCTTTTCTAAACATTTTTTGCATGAAGTTGTGACTAGATTTATGCAAAAAGCATCCTTTCCTCCTTGTCTTTCTTCTATGAATTAGTCTATTTCTACATCGTTCCCCTGGAGATCACTGATGACGTAGAGATATGAGAGACCATGTTGCCCTCTGGAAAGTCTCTGGAGGCAGTAAGCTCCTGGCTTCCCTGGTTGCCCCAGACAGATTTACATGCCAGCTTAATGAGAATGAATGATGAGCTGCTCTTCGTCATGAGCCACCTTATGCGTCCGTGCACAGGGAAGGAGTTTAGCAGTAGATAACCTTTGCTTTGCTCTGAATGGGCAGATGAGAAGAAAATAGCTCTCAGTAGATGTAAAGCGAGAGATAGGAACATAGAAAAGAAGAAAAGTAGAGCTCTGGAAAATCTCTGCAAGCATAGCTGGGAATTTGGGGCATTTATGCAATGAAGCAAGGTATATGGGAGAGTGGTAGTGAATAATTCCTCTACATAGTTTGTCTTTTAAGACTGATTTTCACGTGGATATAACATGATTGTAAAATAATCCTTCTCAGCATTTTTGTTCTCCTATGGAGCACTACTGCCTACTAGCCCAGCTGTATGAGCTAAAGCTCTGGAAACCAAGTTTTTAGCAAGCTAGAGACTTTTACATAGGTATAAAAGCTATGATACATACACACCATTTTAGAGTTTAGACTGAGATGTAGCCTATAGTATAGTGAAACAGAACTGGGACAATGAAGACAAAGGTATTTACCAACATTCATTTAACAAAACCTCCACTTTGATCCACATTTTTTAACTCTTTCTTACACACATCCAAACAAGCAATTGTCTCTTCATTCTTACTGAGAAGTATCATAGTATTATTAATATCAGTAGTATTAATTTGCTGTTATTTAGTCTAGCAAGAATATTGTCAAGAAACAAGAACCTCAAGCCAATGTGTAAATATGATCTAGGTTTTTTTAAAAGGTGTCAAAAGGTATGTATTAATGGATTTTTCAAAGGTAAGTATTTAGGTGCTTACCCATGTAAGAATTTACCTGTCTTTAATCCCATTAAAGAGCTATCTGCAGCAATTATTTCCCAAATACTATTTTAAAAACTGACTCCCTATTTTTAAAGAAAGAGTATTAACAGGCATCTTGAAATTGCTTTTACTCCTCTTGTTTTATAAAAATGTCAGTTATTCTGTGAGACAGAAAATTTTAGGATACTATAGAACCAGTCAAACTCCATAAATACTTTCTAGCAGATAGTCTGAGGTATGTTCAGTGTAAGTAGGTTATGCTCAAACTACAAGCTCAATTGACTTACACAGACGCTTTCTCAGAATACTTCAGAGGTATTTCATAGATCGTAAAAAAACCACTTTTGGGGGCTATTTTCTAAGAGTAGTTTTCCTGACTCTACGAGACAGTAATTAGGGTTCCTAACATCTTTTTTTCTTTTCTTTTTCTTTCTTTCTTTCTTTCTTTTTTTTTTTTTTTTTTTTTTTTTTAACATAAACTATGCTTTCCCTTCTCCAAGGCAGTCTTCTGTGTTTTGCAAACCTAAAACATGTAAATGTCTACTTTAGAAACTGGAACAGTGAATTAAAATGATATTCAAAAGGAGCTGAATTCATCTAAAACTAAAGTACATTGTCAACCACCTCCACTTGCTCCAGGCACTGATGCCATGATTAGCTATGCAAGAAGCTACCTGCTGGTTTAGAATTATATGAAGTCACCTGAGGGTATCCACAAGCTTCTCACGCACAAGATACTGACAGTTTTTTTTACTTGGCTTCAAACAGTTGTTGCTACATCCAAGTACTATATCATAGATAGTTATTTCACAAGTTGTCATTAAGGTAGCTTGCCTTATTCTCACCAAACAATTAGTCTGAAAACAGTAATGGTTTGTTCCAAATACGCTCAAAGACTACAAGACCTCTAGCATTTTTCGGGTAACAACTTCTCATCTGAAATATTAATGCACACTGTTCTTTAATAATAGAGAATTAGAAAAAAATGTATTATAGTCTATCTTTACAAAGCAACTTAAAAAAGGGAGCAGTGGCAGGAAAAGTGAGACTTACCATGATACAAAGATAACTGGTAACAAAGATACCTGCAAATCTGAACAACAATACACACATACTGGAGCGTTGAGTTTGAAGTGTTCTTACCTGAACTGCCTGATTTTGAGAACTGACATTTTATTTTAATTGTTTATTGTCAGTTACCATGTACATGAAAAAGAAATCTTGGTAGTGCTGTGGATTAGATATAAGATTACATATACCTAAAGTATCTCAAGATGAGCAGCATAAATATTGTTTATTCTGTTTAAAGTCGGTGAAAGTACTTCAGTCACCAGGTGCTTCACCTATATCTGATCATCTTTCTGTACACTTTTTTCCCTGTTCATTCTCAGGGATCACAAACTCTCATGTCAAAAGGAAAGGACAAGTAGTTCCAATCCAAAATAGGTATTTGTATGCATTCTTATGCAAATGTGTCAGTAAACCTTAACATGGACAACAGCACTTTGCTTTTCCGTGTTTAGGTTTCTCCTAAGCTTCAGTCAACAAACAACTGCATTTTGCAGCTCTTCTCTGACATGAACTTTTCCTTTAAAAAAGTGCTCCAGTACCTGTGCATTTCATTATTCAGGATTTAGTTTGGATCAACTGACTCATCTCACTTGCAGTCTAATCAGATCTTCATCGCCATAAAAAAATCAAGCCCAAAGGTCAGTCCTCTCTGATCTTCTCAGCTTCTGTATTCACTTACTTGTCCCTCCTGAAGTGCATCCATACAACCTTCCTCATCCTGGTCCTTTTACATTTGCAGATGGCACCCACGACATTTACATGTGTTTGCACGTCAGGAATCCATGCTTGGCACAGAGCTACACGAAGCTGCCTGTTAATAGTTTGACCAGAAAAGATGGGAATAGATGCTGTCAGCACCAGTCCTCAGCAATCTGCACCTTTGAAAAGGAAACCATTTATATCTAGGTACATAAATACAGACTGAAGAATTTAAATTTAATTCTTAGGTTGAAAATGTTGTCCTCAATAAGCAGACCCCTCTAGCAAAAGCTGCAGAGGAATGATGTGATTAAACAGTCAATGGGGATGATCTGAACGCTTAGTTAAATTCATCTCCTGGTACTGCTCTGTTCCCCTTAAGCAAACACTTCTGTGAAGATTGTCTTGATCTTACCTAGCACATAGGATTCACATTTTAACTTATTTGGCATCAAGCGAAAATATGGCCCATGAGCAACAGGAAGAGTTATTTTTATAACTGAGGAACTGTAAGACAAATCTCAGCAGGACCGTAGCTGTACTTTGGGAAATTCATGTAGAGGAGTGTGCAAAGGTCCCCAAATAGATGAGACGATATGTACAGAAACTCAGGCACACAGACATGTATACGTCAATAGGCAATATTCCTGTCTCAAAGAGCTTATACTGTAATCACAGACAAGACGTAACATCAGAAAACCACAAAAAGAGGAAGTAGAGGGAAGGAGGAAGAATGGAAAATACCCTAATGCTAATGTATTTACTGCTTCACCTGAGATTTCACATTATATGTGATTCAAAAACATACTCATTAGTGACTTCAAAGCACATGGAAGTCAACATAAAGGTTCCCATTTGTCTGTCATAGATGTTGAAGAAGGTCTTTGAAAACACATGGCTACCTGCTTCGTATCAGGTGGTGTTAACCAATGCAAAATGTCAGTCACCAAAGGAAACAATATGCACAAACAGCTTTTCTGTTTCTTCCATATTTTGCTGTCAACTTATCATACATTAATTGCTTCACAATAATAAACAGACCGTGGCAGGTTTGATTAATATCAGGTTTTATTACATCAGTTGCAACCATTAATTGTCTGGCTGACTAATGATGAGATGTAATGCAGTTCTTATCTAGTAGCCGAGGGTATCAAGTTCATTAAAGTTCATCGAATATAAAGCTGAAAATAGGATGCTGCAACTTTTCTAGAAGTCTCATAAGAGCAAATTTTCCAACATGCACATTCGCATGACTTTATTTTCCTGTCACAGCATAAACTTTAAGACGCGTTAAGTATGAAGAGCAAATGAAAATTAGTTGGAAGAGTATTTCAATTGCTCCCATCTTAAAATTATTTGTTGTTCCCGAAAAAATATTTAGTAGCTTCCTTAGTGGGTGTTTTCTGTTATGATTTAAAATTATATCTCATAAATCCCGAGGAGAATTATCCTAAAAATACAGGGTGAAACACAGGCCTATTGAAGTCAATGCCAAAACTCCCATTGACTGCGGCAAAGCCAGGATTCCACCCACAGTAAGGTTCAAAACAAGAAATTACAAAATGTCCTTTTTTGTAAATGTTTAATATGATTGTTGTATGCCTGGTTCTTCAGTGCCTTTAGTGTTTTACCTTCTCTCTAAATAAGGTTTTAAATCATAACTTAGTTTACAAGTGACCTCTGTGTGTGCTTGGGCATGCTTTTAGTGCATTTACATTCATATTTATAAAAATGTTCACCATGTGCTAACACAATAACTAGAAAGAAATACAGTATGTGCACTTATTTCTTGCCTTTGTGTATCCAAACATTTTGCTGTTGCAATTTGCATGTATATTAAAAAGTGTGATTAAGAGAACTGAAAAAATCTACTTGTAAATGACCTCAGCGATAACTATTTGCCTCAGAGAAAAGCACAATTTCTGTAACACAAGATAAGAGAACTCTTTCTTAAATACACTACATCTTAAAATTTAAGTGTTTGGCATCCAGATGACATTTTAAGAACTTAATGCTAATATCCAGGAAATAAGAAAGCTGTTAATGTTAATACCCAGAAATCTTGCTTGGGAAGCTCATGGGGCTGCTACATATGCAACGTACCCAAATCAAGGCTGAAAACCAAGGAAATAAAATACTAAGTTACATAAAAACATGCAGATTCTCCATTCAAAAGATTACTTATTACTATCAGAGCCACAAGGCACTACGATCTTAATGATGCCTCTTTAAGAATACCAAGCTCCCACCACCCATTTAACTACCTTTCCAAAACAACCGTTGAACCAGATCTTGCCCTCAAAATGTGAAAGCTGCGAGACAGAAGTCACTTGTGTTGAGAGAGAGTAGTCTGGCAAGCACAAAACCTCACCAGCAGTCAGAACAAATCTCATGCGAACGTAGTGGCAAAACGGGCTCTTCCATACTAGGTACTGCCCTAAATAGAGCAGCCCGGTCGTTTTGAGGCATTCTGTGACTGCCTCCAAAGAGGCTCCGATTCAAGGGTCTGATCTCTGTTAATGAAACACAAATAACTAAGTTTGCCATACAATCCAGTCCCATCTGCAAAAGTTTTAATGAGATTAAAAATTGTAACGAAAATGTATAATTAACACAGTGTTTTCATTCCAGCTGTTTGTATGTGCTTGCCAGATGAAAATGGTAATAAGATGATACGGTTTCTCAAGCAGGAACCTAACTGCCTCTAGCTTCAGGGTATTAGATGTCTTGTTCTCACAAAAGGAGATGTTAATAGTACTCATTAGCACTTTCTACTGGCTTATAACAACTCAGAAAGGCCAGAGTCTATTTTACTGGGGTCTGGGCAATGCTTATTCAGCACATTCCGAACATGTGTCAGTGAGACTCAGTTATTTAGGCCTTGAAAGGAACCTCTTACCCTAACAGCTCTGACACTGTCCTCGGTGGCAGGGAAAGCACGACAGACAAGGGAAAGAGCTTCTCAGCATATTCAGCGGGAAGCTCTTCAGAGTGAAAATTACTTGGTTACAGCAAGGACTAAGCAGGCTGCCGCTGGTATTAATTTTGCAAGCAACAAAAGTTGGATAGCTGCTCTCAGTTCTAGATGACATCAGGTTTTAGATCAAATTAAGACATGTGGGTCCTGAATTCTTTAATTCTACCCAACTTCCTCTCTCAAAGGCACAATAAAGAACGTGGTTATTATCTAGAGAGCTGTAAAAGCTCTCTAACCTTTTGCGCTGTCTCACTCACAAGGTCCCATACTATCTGTCTCCGGTCAATCACGAGAATCTGTTCTGTGTCCTCAAGGTAAGAAAGAGGCACTTGCACATTCCTTGTAGCAGCTTCATCCGACCAGAAATAACTTGCTCTTCTGACCTCTCAAAGCCAAGCCTGGTGATTTTTAGAAGGCGGAGCAGACACCTGATTAATTCTGGCATTTCGTCCAGGTAGACCTGTAATCACTACTTCCGTGTTTCAGACTAACAGTGTTGTTTCTGACCTGTAAACTCCTGAACGGCTTGACAAGTGTTTACCTCAAGGATTACTTCTTCCCCCGTAATAGAGAAAAGGCAGCTGAAATAATACTCCCAGAAGACAAGAAGCTGTTGGCATAGCAGGAAGATGGAGCAAGTTTGGTTGGATATTTGGAGGACAAAGGTTCTTGTTTTGCTGTTAATCTGGACTGGATTACATTTTCAAGGATCTGTACTGCATGCCTAAACCCTGTTGCTATGAAATGATGCATTTATCATACCATTATTGCACTCAGGAACTCCATTGCATTGCTGAATGAGAAGCACAAAGTATAGACAACAAAATGGTGTGGATTCCATTAACTACTCCGAAGAGTATCACAGAGCCACCCAGTAGGATTCTCACAGCGTATAGTCTTAGCTCTTGCTCTTTTCAAGTAGAAGAGTGTGATTTCCCTTTATGCAGGCAGAGACTTCATTGCTTACAGACTGGGACTGATTTATAGGAAGTCTATAGCTGACCTACAAATATTTTTGAGGGCCTTTCATGCATAAAGCTGTCAGACGGCCATGGTACGAACTCGATTTTGTCCAGAGGAAAGTGCCACCAAGACTTGTCTCAGCCCTTCGTTTTCACTTTGGCTGTTTCCCTTTTCTTCTCTGGACATCTGAGCATAAGAGATCATGGTAGCCACTATACAGGCAGCCAAAGTGACTGGGATAATAACCTGTATCCAGTATGATAGTTTTAACCTCTCTATAGAAGGCAATTTGTCTCTTTCTCCTCTGTTTGAGATTGTCTAGATCCTTTTCCCAGAAATATTTGAAACAGATGTTAAAGAGATTACATTGACATTTACAGCGGTGTGCAGAAAATCTCACAGATTTAAAACATCCGTGCACTCACTGGTCTGTATGTCCTGCAGGTTCTGTCCTGCTGAGATACTACCTTCTCTCATTTAGATATATAACAGCCTTTCAAGTAGCCAGTGAAATTGTCTATAATGCATTAATTGAAATGTATGAGTATGCCTTCCTAGCAGAACTGTGATCATTCCTTCTCAGCACAAGTAATGAGACTGTCAAGAGAAACAGGGTATAGTAAAGGATTGTGCCAGGTAAAACCGTGAGGGCTGGGTGGTATCTAGTGATGGCACTGTTCTATGGGGTATAAAGGCTAACTTTGCAGGAGGTTCTAACCTTAGTCTAAAGAGGTTCATCAGTCCTCCAGGAGTGTTTCAAAGTACTTAACAGTAAACTTCTGCTCTCCTTTTTCTACAAAGGGAGCCTAAGACTGTCCTCCCCACCCTGAAGTCCGTCTTTGCAAGTACAAACCAGAAGCCAATTTGGGCCTACGTATGAACTTTGCAAAACAAGTGCAAGCGCAAAAGCCATAGTCTCATCAATGGAGAGGGAAAAGGCTACAGGCCTGCCTTCATCTTCTACCACCTAGCTGAGCTGCTGCCCACCTGCCGGGAGACTGCACAATATGTAGAGTGAGGAAGGGAGCTCTCGGGGACGTACAGGGAATGTCACTCGGGTGACTAAAGCTCAGGTAAACACACCGTAGCTGCTCATTAGCCCAGGCAAAGCTAGCAATGTAGCTGTAGCAACAGAGAACTCAGGGCAAGGTGCAAAGGCTGATCAAAAAGCTGACAAAATACTTGAGTAATTAGCTCATGCCGTGTTACGTGCTGTAAGAGCATGGTTGCTGTCAGTACCTGGGGGAAGGGGCATAGATGGGAGCTGAGGGTGGTATATCTGCTCAAGCTGAAGTCATTGCATGGAGCAGCACAAGGCAGCATGCTTCCAGTCAGAGATGAGTGGTGGAGACAGAAAAGAAGCTCAGTTACCAGGAGATGCTATTTTTATCTTACATGCTGTACCTATAGAGGTCCTCTATGACCAGCAGAAAAGTGTCTATAGCAATGTTCTGCAACTGCTTGCATATTAAATCTATGTGTCCTTTCTAAGGAACTAGTAGGGACTTTGCCCCCATAGACTTTTTCTCTTGGCTCTGTGGAAGGTCAGAAAAGGTAGGCACACATCTCAGTTCTCACTTTGTCTGTTAGTATTATCCACAGGGGGCCAGAAACCCCCTTACATCATCTTACATGCTTGCTGCCTTCAGAGGAATGCTCCTTCATCTAAGGAAAGCTCAGCTGTGTGGACCGTGACCAGGCTGATTGTGTTTCACAACACAGAGTTCAAGTTGGAGGGGAAACAAAGCGAAGTGCATGTGCTCGTCTCCTGCCGCTGCCTCTTGTAGAAACGGTGTTTCAGAAATAGAAAAAGAGTAAAAATGCCAACATTTTCAAGCGGGGGTAAGTGTAGTTGGACCTGAAACATGTATTCTGGCACCCGCAGTGAAAAATCAGCTTTGGCGCTGGTGAGACGTCACAGTCCCTGTTCAGAGACCAGCCTCAAAACTGCGAAGCGAGCTGGGGCTATTGGTAAATAAGGAACGTGGCCTGGGGCCCACCCTCAGAATAAAAAGCTCAGTTTTACAGCACTAAAGTCCAGTCCTCCAAGATGCTAAATACCATTGACTTGTCTTTGAGGTGTCAGGCCTCAAATTTCAGTATTTTGAAACCAAGTACATAAACATCTTCCGCTGGTCTCTCTAAAATCAACGTTCATTTCCAGCTTATTACTTGTATCAAAGTGATGACAGAACTCAAGGCAGAGTATTTGGCAATGACAGGCGATAATAACATCGTGACTGCTTTGTATTTCTGAGCAAAAATCCAATACGAACAACTAGGATCAAATCCTATTTGCTTTACAATAGTCTAGTCATACCTTTCTGACTACTGAGCCTATCTGCACCTAGAAAAACAAAATCTACATACAGGATAAACTAAACAAGTTAATTTAAATTAGAATTACACTTAAAGAAATACATTGATATAAAAATAGATATTGGAACTAGAGAATGAAAAAAAACTTTCAACTCTATCTGCTTTTCTTAACAGTTTCTGATTAGAATGAGATTTTATCTGTCCTTTTTTTCCTCAATATGTTGGATTTCAAGTGCTTTAGGAATTGCACTTACACGGCACTGAACTGCCAAAATCCAAGAAATTAAAACAGTACTCTGAGCATATATTAACATTAACAATAAATACAAGTGAAAAAATTAATAATAAATCCCAAGTATTATAATGCTTTGAACAAAAAGTTGTATACATTTAGCATCGTAATTAATATGCAATTTTTTTTAACATGATTACAAAGTCACTGGAAAGATTTCCTTTTAAAAGGAACTAAAATTATAATGTTAAAATATACCTCAGAACTTGCCTTGTTATGCTGATCTTTTCAGTTCGTGTATGTTTGTCACCTGTATTGATATAGTATTACATGTAATGGAGAAAGAGAAATTTGCTGAAATCTATGCTTGAGGTGGGAGGGAATACCAATTTTCAAGAAGCACTTGCTAAATACTGAACACAAGTGGCTGGAATATTATTTAAAACAGAAGTCATTAAATTAAAAAATGAATATATCCTTGACCAACTCTATAGTCTTTAAATGAAGCTCACCCAAACCTTTTTGCTTGCTCACTGGCCAATAAGTTACCCATGAATATTTGTGGCATTAAGTAGCTTAAATTAAAACCACAGTGCTCTATTTCATCATGATTTTTTTGATATCCAATGCCGGACACCATAAAGATTGAATGACAGAGCCATATAACTGTTTTAATTCCAAGGGTAACCTGCAGAGAGGCGCGAGTGTGTGAGCAAGAGCATTCCAACTGTGTCTAGAGTATCTGGACTGCTAGACTTCAAATCCCCAGTAAACAGCTTGTTGCACAGCTAAAAATAACCAGACATGTGCAGGACCTGATGCAGCAGCTTTCAGAAAGAAGATTTCCGAGCAGGGGGACAAACAGAAGGCGATAGGAGTTAATGAGTTGTTGTAGCTGATTTTCGTTGTAGGTTTTTGCTCAGTGCTGTCTACCTCTTTATCACCCTATAAATATTACTTGGAATTAGGACATCACTCAGACATTTAGAGGACTCTGGAACATTAATTTTTCAGTCTATTGCCAGCCACACTATCTCATTAAAATTTCATTGCTTTTTTTTCCCGGCTAAATATTAGCAAAAGTGTCATTATAAAGATCTGCACATCTGGGCCTAATTCTTTGATAGAAAAACTCCAGGATTTGGTCCTTTGCACCTCAGCCTTCTGAGATTCTTCTCCTGGTATCTAAGAATGTCTTAGTTTTGGGGTTGTAAGAAGAGGCTCCCCAAATTTTTAAAGGTTCTTTCAGCATTTATGGAATGTATTTATGGTATTGCCAAACTCTGGATTACATAAAAGTCTTCCAGAAAAAAACAAAGTGTAACAGGTCTTCTTAAACATTTTCTTGCAACAGTTGGACTAAATATATGGCATATGTGGCTTCCGTTGAACATGCACAAGGGAGAAATAAAATGAATATTCTTTAGTAATGATTTGGCATAAAAGGGGAAATGTAAACTCCGTGAGAGAATGAAGAGGGACTCATTGTATTGCAAATATTATATAAAAAACACACCTTGGGATTTTTCAGTAAATGCTACATACTCTAGGAGAAAAATCTTTAAATTAAGTATTTCATCATCAGCTAAATACAAACTGTTTTCAATTGTTCTTCATGCCTTAAATTCATACCACATGAACTTTGATATTCAAAATCACATGTTCTTATTTCTTTTTCCTGGCTAGGTGAGACAGCAAAAATAATAAATTCTGTACTTAGTTATCTTTGGCACTAATACTGATGAAAGAGACTCAATATTCACTAACGCTTTCCTGAACAGTCCCCGCAAAACCCAGACAGCTCAGGCTTCTTCCTGTCCATATTCACACGCGCACTCTCCTGACCGTCGTTATTCAAACCAAGGGCTGCTATTTGCAAGTACAATTACAAGCCATGGTTATCTCTGGTAGAGAGCACTGCTAGCGGTATCTGCAAAGGGTGTAGGCCTGTAAGCACACGTCTGTAATTTGTCCGAGGCCTTTTCACGACATGCCTTTCCATTGCACCGCACTTCCTCGGTAAAGATCTCAGTATCAGTACGTCTTTCCACTCAGTGCTGCAACACAACGTGATAATTAACACAAAGCGATAAAAAGCGGGATAGCAAAATACTTGCTCATTGGACTGGTAGGCAAGTGCAAACAACTGCAGCTCTGTGGAACTTGCGTATATGTGGGACTTATCAAATAAATGCATTTGAAATGCTATTTACGTTTAGAGCTCATGGTGTTCTTTTCTGGCTATCACTTTGTTGGAACTACACTGCAAATGTTATATAAAATGTTTTGAAGTCTTAAAATAAAATGGTCTGGCCCTTGTTATGTGTGCCAGAGGATCTATATTGCAAATATACATACATGCTGAAATAGTCATATTTCAGCTTGCATATGTAGTTGGTCCTCTCCAAATAATTTAATTGCGTGAATGTTTTGGGCACTGCTCTATTTATATTCATCCTGTGGCAAAGTATATTCAGAAACTACTTCCATGACTTCAGTATCTATTTTGAAAGAACTCTGTTCTGATACATTTATGTATTTTATACGTATATAAATCCAGCATGTTGCGTGTAGTCACCATGAAGATATATATACCAGAGACATTATGCATAATATAGCTGGAATATGTCAGTTCATTCACCCAGCACAGAGCCAGAGAAGTCTTACTATTATTGTATGATACAGATGCTCTCGAAGGATCATCTGTCAGCATATCTCATATCGAATCTTAGTATGTTCAGAGGTGAATAACTAGCATAAAACTTTACATTGAATTCTGACATGCAAAACCTCAAATCAAAGCAAAAGCTTCTTTTAGTTATTATTTTACTTCTGTGGAGAGGGAAAGTAAACCAGTTATTTCTCTTCCTCTTGACACTGAAAAAAATTAAGGTGCTACAGACAACAGAGCTTATTTTTTCACAATAGTTTATTTCTACATGAGAATGCATTTTTGAACATTTACATCTGTGAATATTTTTAATGTTTTAATTTTATTTAACTGTGAATACAATGGACAAATTTCAGTACCCTTTGATACCATAATTTCCTCTTTGTAAGTCAAAAATGTTTCATTTTTCTATATTGAACTGAAATGTAGCCTGAAGCACGCAATTAGTATCACTGCTCAGGGTGGGTCTAATCCAAAGAGGCAAATCTGAGCTCATTTGAAATTTGCAGGAACTTCTGTGGATTCCAAAACCAAACTGGGATCCAAAGCCAAGCTTCAATTCAGACAGAGATCAAATCTCACCAGAACAATGAATAACTCCAAATTTTTAGTTAGCTCTCCCATGCTGCCTATACTTGAAACTTCACCATAACTTTGGTAAGAATCTAATCTTTCTCAAATGGATTTGAGAAGGATGTATTTTCCCACTCCTCTCCCTTTTATTGAGGGAAAGTGCAAAAGAGAAGCACACTATGAAGTTAATGTATAGGAAGGCATGAGGATATGATCAAAAGAAATTACCATAAAGTAAATACAGGGAAGTGGTGAAATAGAGCACAGAACTGTACTATTAATTAGCAATAGCACTTTCCTCAGCAGTGAAACAAATAATGAGCAAATGGAATGTCTCCTCCCTTTTTCCTCCCCTTATACATCTTTGCCTTCTAGCAACTCGCAGCCTGACATTCAAACCATGTTACGTCTAGAATTACATAGTGCCCATTCTGAACATATATTCCATGCACTGACAGACACAAGTGATACCGTAGTCATAACATCCAGAGAGGCAGCAGGAGGAGGGAAACAGATAACTGATGACTCTGGGACAGGTTTAAATATATATATATATGTTTATGTGTATATATGTATATATGCATTGGTCTCACAGGCTATTCCAACAGGGTTTTCAGTACCGGCTAAGACTCAGTGCCAGTTTGCCACCTAGGCCCAGATCATCCCAGAGGAGGCACCCACACACTGTTGAGGATTTCTGCCAGGAATTCTGTTGCAGAACAGAGTTGGACCCAGGTCTTGCAAAGGCTTTGGCTAGCACCCTAACCCTAACCGCCAGAAAATCCTTCCTCTCGCTGTTCTTTATCATTCAAATGCTGAGGAATGGTCTTGTGGTTTAGCCCCTGTCGGCATCAGAAACCATGCAGCCAAGCACCCCAGGCACAGGCAGGTGCAAGGCAAAACCAAATCCTGGTGGAGCAGGCACACCCACCTTAAATTAAAGGTGCATTTGCTTCCTGGCTCCTGTTCCTGGCTTGAACCCTGTGCAAGTCACTTGAACTTTCGGTGCTTCTGTTTCCTCATCTGTAATTTTGGGATAACAAAACTGGCCAACCTCCCAAGGCTATTATTAGATTCCATCAATTCAAGACTTGTGAAGGACAGCAAGAGAGCAGGTTAGGAAGCTGTTATGCAAATGCAAAGTACAGTTATCATTAACGTTATTTGAGGAGGGGTTGGATATATAAATACCTACACAAGCGATTATTTTTATTGGTTCATTATGCACTAGTGATCTAATTGCAGATTATTGTGTCATTAGTGTTAAATAATATTCTTTCCAGAGTTACTAAATCGCTCTGTCAAGTGGAAAATCCTGGCTGAATATCTTTACCTATTTTGGGTCATTTTCTCCATCATATAAATTAGCGACCCTCCATTACAATCAAAACCACCGTGGTTTTACACAGCGGAGAATCTGTATCCTGAACTTTTGTTAGGTACAGTTCTAACCACCGTAATAGTTAAGCATAAAATTTTCCAAACTGGTGGAAAATCCATGAATTTGAGAGAGAATGACGCGTATTGTTGGGTCTGCTGTTTCCTTCGCCTCAGAGCTGCCCGCGTGGCATTCCTGGAGGGAGGATGGGCTACAGGAAAGGTAAGTGTGCGCTGGTTAATTGGCAGGGTTGCAGCCTGGCTCTCTGCCCACTGGCAGCTCTCAGGCATTCCTGGTGCAGCTCCTACTGCCGCTGCATCACTGGTGGCATCAGCCTAGCTTTAAACGGGTGTTACTATTTTGCCAAGCAGCCAATATATTCCCGAGGAACTCAATCAGGAGTAAAAAGAGGGAAATGTTAGTAGCATGTAAGTGAGCCAGTTCCTCTGAAAAGGCATTTATTTCCTTTGCCAAAAGTCAAAGTCTACTATATACAAAGGAGGCATTATAGCATCCCATAAAAAGGTTATAAGAATCTTTTGTAATGGAAAGTGGTATACAGCCTAAATATAGGCTCTCTCACACAATTCCTATAGTGTGTAGATTAAATTCTGTTTATTAGTAATGTGTGCGGTGCTGCTGTGCAGTGCTGTACAGAACTCGGCAGTTGAAAGAGAAGAAAATCAATCTGTTTTGTGCGTAGCTGTGTAACTGGAAGGAGACGTTGTTATACGTCTTTTAAAGCAGAGGAATTTTAATTCTTCTGCAGAATATTCCAAGACGAGTCACTGGCCTCTCAGCCTCTTATAGAAAATGCATATGTGTTTTGTTTGTCTTCCTTCCTTCATCAGAAATATAACTTACGTCATGCGCATTCGTGCAAAAGGAAATAATTGTATGCGAGCTTTTAAAATATATCATAAAAATCCATATTGTGAGGAGTTCCTGGACAACATATGCCAGCATATGAAAATTCCTGAGTATAGAATTACATCACAACCCATTATTGTGTCAAAATATGTAAAGATTAGCACTTAATGGCCCCTGGATCAATAATGAACATTTGAAATGTCCCTGAATACATATTCGAAAGATACAGTTCTGCAGGCTTGACAGGGCTCTTACCCAAAGGTGATGGAAGCTGATTAATTACAATTAACTATAGTCCTATTTAGAAAGCAGCAGTCATTCAATAATATATCATGTGCTGCCCAGGGAAATGGGAGTGGGAATTTCTCTCCGATCTATCTTTTGCTGTAATGCTCCTGAAAGCATCTCAATTCCCAATCTTATACAGTTGCCACTAAGAAAACCTCATGCTAGAAAAGCACCCTCAAGCCAACTTATCCACTTAGCCAAGGATTAAAAAAAGAGAGAGAGAGAGAGAGAGTATTTGAGGAAAACGATGGAATTTCCAAACCTTATCTTGGCCCCCCTTAATCTAAAGAACCTGCTTGGCCTTTCAAGTATTGTTGAAAACCTGGCAGGCCTCACAAAAAGCAAAAGAATACATATTAGCTGGGCTGTTAGACATTCACTTCTAGGAAGCTCTGTCCTTTTGACATTACAGATCTTGAAATGGGGAATTATTGGCAATATTAACATCAGAAAATTGAGCCAGCATTTTCCATAGAAAAGCTTTTTGCCTTTCTGGGTATACTTCGAACTATTCAGAAACAAAATAGATTCTTATTTACCAGCACAATTTCTATTCCATTTTCAAACATTATTCCAGCTACATCTGAACTCAAAGCCTTAATTAAAGTCTTTATTAATAAAGACCACTGGAAGAAAAGCAGCTTCTACTATCTGATTTTTTTTTTCCTGTGGCATGCAACAATCATTAACCTTTACTGTTTCAGCAAATACTACCACTTACGCAAGATGGGACAGCAATTAGTTCTACAGGGAACATAGCATTCATACAGCATGAATGCGGAAGGCATTCATACACATATGATTTATTCTTTATATACTTCTATTTTTATGCACACACATATATATGCATGTGCACACTTGAATTATATTAGATTTGTGGGAGAAATACTGAGAAAAAAAGGAAACAGGTTTTCGTAGTATATATGTGTAAATACAACTCATGCTACACAGAAGACTTTAGAAAAGTCATATTAAAAGATATTAATAAAAAGGCTGAGGAATCTGGATGCCAGTCATGAAACAAGTATGCTTATCTTGCATTGCTAAACTAGCACACAGTTAGGGTATCCATGATTCTGACATAATCTGATTGACACGAGGAAAATTGCGGCATTTTTTAGAAGATATGTGGTAGCTGGAGGCCATGATTCTGGTGGGTGAGATTCTTCTCACCTTACTGTTGCCATCTAAAAGTGAATTGTCTTATCTGAACTTGTCACCCAGATTCTCTCTGGGGAAGTCAATGGGGAAGTGGCAATTCATCTTATTCTGCACAAGTTGTATAAGATAGGTAGGATGAGCTGCCCCTCTGCAGGCATCTCTTTCTATTGACTACAGAGGGAACCAAGATAAATTAGTTTAGATTAAGTGTTTAATTTTTAGATGATTAATGGTCAGTGAGATGAATATCACCTGGCTTCCATGGAAAAAGAGACAAATCTTGCAGCGTGAAGCCAGAGGAAGGATCAACAGATATAAGGATGTGGAGACTGCAGTCTGGGACATTGCTCTCCTGAAACCAACCACGGAGTCTGGGTGAAGAAAGTCTCTGAAAGGAAGCTCTTCTCCCTTTTGAATAACTAGGAAAATAGATTTGGATTCCTCGTGTCACCACTGCCTTTGACATTTTCATTGCTCCAGTTTCTAACAACAAAGAACAGCTCTTCAAAGAACAGTTTGACTTTCACTTTTAATACATCTAACAGCTTGTCTTCTGGCATGGCTAAGTCCCAGGCACTATAGATCTGTTCCCAAAAGCAGCTTCTACAGGAGGCATCGGTCTTCTAGAGAGCGTAACAGCTGCATCATGTGAAGGGTGACATCCTAGACTGGCTTTCAGAGAGCTCCAATTTCCCGTGCCGTTGTTTGGGGATGGGGCACGGCCTCGCAGCCTGCACGCCGTGCCAGGCCAGGAAGGAGGAACCCATCCACGCTCACTTGTTTTACAGCGAGGCTAATTAACAGAACAGCCACTGCGTACTGGGCTGAGCATTGATCTAATCATCGCAGCGTATGTGTTTTGCTCTACCATTCTCCATTGAATTAGTCCCTTCTAAAACAGGTGTCAAAATGAGTAAGTGAATAAGGTGACTCCGTTGTGAGGGTTAGCTCAAAGATTTAAATAAGGTGAGTAATCGGATCAGGAATAACCAGTGACGATTTCTTTGCCAAAATTAACTAAAAGTACAGCTAGCAGGATGTCGAATAAGCTGAACTAATAGTCTGACTTCTTCTTGTGGGCAGCCGGGAGGACCGATTTGCTTTCACCGGCGATCTCCCCAGGGGCTCCCCACAGGACCACCCTCCCCGTGCTGCTTCTGGCAGCTTTTCCGGTTTTCGGTATCTGCTCACCGTGGTATTTCTCACGCTCTCATACCCAGTTGCGCTGTTTTAATCCTGCTGCCCCTGAGGCACGTCTTCATGACATAAGGCTGCAAAGGCCGGAGGTACCTGTGCTTGCTACTGAGAGCAGCAGCAGGACCCTAACGTGGCTGCACCGTTCAACACTCCTCCAAGGGCACGTTGTGAGCTGCAGGGGTGCTCACAGCCCGGCAAAGCCTTCCAACACGTCCTAGTGACTTGCTAATGGGCTTATTTTGGATGTACACCCTTGCTGTTTCAGTTATCCCTTCCATAAAGAAGCTCAACCGATCCTTAAAATTATCCTCAATCAAAGAGGACTGTTGATACTAAGTAAGGTCAAGGAGGACTTGCTTAATAAATAAGAATTTATTGTGTATTGATAGAGTCCCTGGTCCATTTAGGGTAATACTTATAAATCTTTAGACTTCAAAGCAATTTACCAAATAAATCCTGTAAAACTCCTCTACAGTCAGCTGCAATTTGTACTGAATTCTTGACTATCTTTACACACACACAAAAAAAGAAAAATTGTTTTCAAAATCTTAATCTCAGCTTTATATCAGATTTCTGCTTCTGGAATGTGAGGCAAAGACATTAAGTATTCATAAATCTGTATCCAAACTACTGTGAAAGAATGCACAAAAAGCAAATGCCATTAAAAACAGAAATATAAAAGCTTACTTTTCTGTCTAGTTTAGAAATTTCTAGTTACATCCAAATAGTTTTTCCTAGATGAAGTGGTGCTTACCTGCCATTAATCCAATCATATGCCAAAGGAGTTTAAAAGTTTGCCTCAGAAACATGTACACTTGTGACATGCAGACCTACAGATAACCATTTTAATTGTCTTTTCTTTTCAATACTTACTCCAAGGGATAGGAAAAATTTAATTGTTTTAAGCGTATAATAAAAAACTAAGTGCATAATAATAAATTATTTAAATAATAAACAAAGCAAGGACAAACTAAAATATTGCTAAGAAGCAGTCTGCATTCAAATCACTCTTGAATAGTTTCAAACAACTATGAAAAAAACTTTTCTTATTAGTAATTCAGGCCCAGTTTTTCTCATTGACTTAAGTGGCAATCAGGTTAGGTTCCTGAAAAGGATAAACATACATCCAGAGATGTTGAAATATTATGAACTAAAAATGCAATATATGAAAAAAATTTCTTAAACTCTACCTTCCATACAGTCTCTCCTTGCAAGAAAGAGTACAACAACACAGGATACTGCGTATTAACCACGGAAGTGCTCAAGAGAGGGAAATCGTTTTCAGAAAGAGAATGGGACTTACCAGAGCAATCCATACTGAAACTTGTTTTAAAGTTAGGGCCTGTTAAGACTTTTCTAAATGCAATGCTTAGAATGAATAAAGTATTCTTTCTTTCTCTTCTATTCTGCCTTTTTTTTTTTTTTTTTTTTTTTTTTTTGCTACCTTATAACCTAAAGAATTTCACAATGCCATTACTTGACAAATAAATAAACATGGTACTTTCCAGCAACATCTAAAGGACCTTTCTTCTGTCAGTCAGCATGAATCGTTTCTTTGGTCTTTACGGTTTTCTTCCAATTTTTTTTTATTGGCCTCTGTCTGTGACAGGATACTGTGCTAGAAGGACCTATGGTTTTATTCAGTCTGACTGTCCTTATACTACATTCTTACTACAGAAAAAAAATGAAAATTCTGAATATTATAAAGAGTTACTTAATATGTTACTTAGTGAAAGCTGATTCTGAATGCAGGCAAAGAATACTCCCCTGGAAAGAATGGCCTGCTTGGTCAGCAATAGATTAGCTGCTGTCCTTCACTGAGCAAGGTCCCGAGCAATATAATGTAACTTGAAAACTGGCCCTGGTTTGAGCAGAGGACTTCCAGCAGTCACTTCCTGTCAAAATTATTCTGGGATTTTATGTTCCTATGCCTCTGTCTCTGTGAAAACATGAAGAGGTGAGTAATTGTGAATAAGGAACACAACATCTCTGCCTTCTTACCTTTAAGACTGAAGAAGGGAGCAGCAGCACCCGCAGAAACCATAAGGGAACGTGATGCTGTACCAGCGTGCTTGAGGATGCGTGCTAGGCAAGGTCTTCCAGACTGTTAGGTCTGATTGCAAGCCAACAAAAGAATAAACCGTCAAGAAGAAGTTACTCTACTCCATCGGCAAAGAGGTGCTTTTCCACATCCTAACCAAAATGGGCTGTGAGGCTTTGGCACACCTGTAGATAGGAAGAGGCTGAGTGTGGGCTTTCAGATAGTATCTTTCAGGATCCAAAGACAGGGTTCACAATTTCTTTTGAAACCTGGCAGCAGCTGGTGATGTTTGTGGCATAATTATACTTTTTTACAGGAACGTGAAGAGTTGAGCTCCTACATGAGCTGTGGGGGAATTGCTCCAACCCCCTGAGCTGCTGGATAAAAGAAAAACTGCACTTGTGTCATGAGCTAGATAACTGCTAGTTTAGTATTCTCAGGACTTAGGTAGTAACGAGCTCATTCACATCTCTGGTGCCTAGAGAACTTAGGGACAGCTGAAAGCTAATAAATGAATGATCTAATAAATAAGGCCATGATCGCAACAGTTTCTTCATAGGCCATATAGGATATTCAGCCCTAGGATGAATGTGACTGAAGCTGTTTTGGTAAGCGAGGAAAAGAAGGCAGGAAAAATATTGTTAAACAAGAAAACATTTCAAGAGAACGAAAAGTTGTTTTTTCCCCATAACCTAATTCAAACCTAAATAATTTAGAAATTTATACTACGAAAGAACTTTGTACCTTAGGATTATAAGATATAAAATTTCTATAAATTTCTTATAAAATATCTGTGCAGAAACAGTTTTTGGTGGTAGATCTCAGTTTTATATAATGTCTATGAAAAGCTATGAAAATTAGAGAAATCTTGTGGGATTTGTCTTGCTTTTCTTCTTTTTTGTATAACCAAAACAGAAGATACTGATTTTATTTTCTCTGTTCCAAGATATACAACTTAAGAGGAGGGGGTTGTTTTTTCAAGAATATTTTCCCTTCCTTATCCTTCAGATAAACTCTTTCTGGATCAAAACAATAGTCTTTCATTTCTGAAGTCAACTGAATATGCAGTCTTCAAAACATAAAATGAAAAATTCCAAAGCTTACCATCAGTGAAAAAAGTACTTATAAACTCAACTCAAATAGAAGTGTCTGACAAGTATGGTAGTTGGAAGAATACAACGCCTTGGGTTTCAGATGTTTTATAAAGCATCAGCATCACTTTGTGATACAAACGGGTGATGAAGGTAATGGCTATATGGAAAAGGTGATAAGGAGCTTGTGAAACCCTTAAAAGGAGTGTAGCAACTGCAAACACTTTTTCCTAATAAATAAAGGACTTCCGAAGACCACCTCTGGGTGCTCTCTTTGCATCATGAATTACAACAAACATTCTGCAGGCCATGCGTTGGCATATTAAATAGGAGGAATGCATCCTCAAAACCGCCATTCATTATGTGCCTAAAGAAAATGCTACTAAGTACAAACAGAAGTGTAAGAATCTAATCCTAAATGTAGCATTTCCCTTTATTTCACACATTAATTGGTTTTCTACAGGAAGTTTCTTCAGCTTGTTTGGATCTTCAAAGTCAGATGAGCTCCTCTTTAAAAGATTACTTCCTTCCAGCTAGGTCTTGCAGTAAATCTGCAGGGAGATATTGCAAGGATCTGCATTGCTCCCTGCAATGTAGCAAACAGCACCAAAGCCAAGTGTTTATATCACTGTATTTGTGACACAGTGACACATGCAGAGGGAGTGCTAGGGCAGACCCCGAAAGCAGTACAGCTCTGTCAGAACAGACCGGTTAATAAGATTTATCTTTTAAGACTTGACATTGATAGCTCATTTTATTCACGTAGGTTAAACCAAACTTAATTTACTGGAAGTTGCATTAAAAGAGTTAAGAATTTCAGACTTTCAGATGTTAATATTTTTGAAAAAAAATACTCTTTCCAAATATTATGAATAACAAAATTTATTACTATAATTGTCCCTTGTTAAAAACAAACAAAAAAAAAAAAAAAAAAAAAAAAGAGAGAGGGAGCAAGAAAGAAAGCCTTTTATACTTAGTGTAGCTTGCTTGTTTTCTGCTTGAAATTTTCATAAACTCCCAAAGGTTTTTGGAGCCCCCTTGCCACATTATAGCTGTAACAAAATCAACCTACACATCTCTAATGTTCTCCAAAGGCACTTCTTTCCTCTGTGTCAGGAAGGAGTGGGAAGAAGGGGAGTTAACCAGATTAATGTTTGTCTAGCTAGCAGAATGCTTGTCATCGTTGATCAGGACTCTAATTTATGAGACCACATGAGAGATAGAGACTCTCAGTCAGCAACTCTTTCTCTCACTACTGGTGGAAGATTTTGGCCAAAATTCAAACCTATTATTTATTTTTGAAAATACAAATACAAGTTCCACTGGGATTTCCCTGATGAATAACAGTGTAGCCAGAGAGGGAGGTAAGACCAAATTAACATAGCTAGAAAGCCACATACGGAGTTACCATAAGCAGCATAGTGTCCAATGAAAACTCCTAAAGTAAGGCCCCCCCCCCCAAAAAAAAAAAAAAAAAAGATTATTTCTTATTAATTTCAGTTTAATTTGATGGAACTTTGAACTTCTATCACATTTCATAAAATTAAGTGCAGAACTGGGACATTGTACTCAGGCTTCTTTGTTTGAATTGGAGGTGAGTTAGGAACAAGAATACGCCTCAGGAATAAGCCATGGAAAGATTAAATAAAATTTGACATCGGGGCTGAAGTTCTGGGTGATAGTAGTCAAAGAAGGAAGGGTAATGGAATCATTAAGTGCACAGGGAAAAGAGGAAGAATGGCAAGGCGTCAGGGGTATCTTCCTAGGTGGGAGGAACTGAGTGGATAGCTGGAGACTCTTTCACAGGAGAGAGAACTGGAAAATGGTAGGAAGCTCTGTGAAGCGCTTGGTTGGAATACGATCAGAATAACTGTTGGGGGTAGAAAGGTCATGAAGATGTTGTGTCAGGAGATGCAAGGAATGCAGAGTGAGTTTCCTCTCACCTCATTTTAAAAATCTCTTTAAAAATCTCTGGGCTAGTCACCCAGATTCCCTTTATACTCCCTTAAATACTTCCAGGGAGTGAATCACCTGACCCAATTTAGACGTCTGTCTTGAGATGGGATGAATCACAACCCTCAAAGTGTCTATTGATATCTATTGACTATAAAAGGAACCAGATGACTTGCTTAGATGCAGACATCTACATTGCAGATGAATCCCATCCTTAGGCCGTTTACAGAGTAACCTGATAAACACCAGGAAAAGCCTTTCTTTTCGAGCAGGCTTCAAATACAGAGTGTTCCTATGGAGGATGCAGAGAACACGGTACACTACAAATATAATTGGAAATGGGGTTATTAGCCTGGTGTTAAGGATAATCCTATATTGAGTGGAGAAGGAGGGACCACAGCAGGGAATGTGGCTCCGCAGAGAGCCCCCCTGTTAATGACGATAATTAGGGCTGATTCAGAGGCTCTGCTTAAAAGACAGGAGAAAGATATGTGTTGGGTGGAGGAGAGAAGGAGCAAACAGCCTGTCTTCGCTGTGGAATGTGGGATGCTGTGTCTAATCAGAGGCCGATATCAAAGTGTTAAAACTTTATTAAAAGCAGAATCTAAACAAATGCCTTTTGCCCCTGCTCACCCTCCCAAATTCCTTAATGGAGAGTTTAAATGAAAATAAAAGTTCAAAATAAGTTCAGCCACTCTTAGAGAGCTCTTTAATATCTGACCACTCCGCAGTGAGATTCATTTGTGATGTATTAACCTGAATCTTTATGAAGCCTAGTTTTAGAAAGCTGTTGTTCAAAATTTTGCCACAAATTGGTAGTATTCCACATCTTTAAAAATCATATGTTACAACTGTGATTGCAGGATATTGAACATAGCATGTATTTTTAAGTCTTTGAATGTTCTCAGATCTCTATTCATCTTTACGCAGAGTCCTCAGCCACTGTGGATCAAGGTCTTGCCATTGATTTCTGCCAGGGCAGGATTTCACCCACCACCTGGGTGCCAAAACTGCTGCATCTACAGCACAAGATTCCTGTCTCAGTTAAGACCTCCTGTCTTCAGTAAGATTTTACCCTGTATATGAGAGATGAGGTGTTGATTTCCACTGCCCTAGTTAAAGGATTCTGCCAACCTTGCAGGACTTGGTTTGGGAGTCCTGTTGAAACTTCAGGTGCTTATATATATTTCCATAGTGAAAAAGCTAAAATTCCATTTTTGTTTTTTTTGATCAACCTTCTTCCAGAAAGACACCTCCTGTTCATACTCAGCTTTCCCACTTTAAAATTACACCGTTGCAATATGCCTTGCCTGAGGTCACCCCTCTTCCTTGTGGAAGTAGCTGCATTTTCAGAAAGTGTTCAGCATGTTATGGATTTCACTGAACTGTAAAAATCAGTTTACTGATGTATGCAAAGTAAACAGATCCAATCAATTTGGTCAAAGTATCCATGATGCAACTTAAAATATAAATATCAAATGTCAAATGCTGCTATTAGGTTAATGTTGTACTCATAAAAAAGTTATATTACATCTGAAATACAATAAATTTACAACACTGATGATGATGTTTTACCTAATATCATACAGGAATCTTTTTGAACAGAATTATGACTACATTACTGATAGGTCTGCTCTACAGACCCAGCGGACATACAATAGGTTAAATGAGGTATATGGTAAAAATCACCCTTTAAAAGACCAAAACTCCATGGAGGCTAAAACATGGAAAGATCTACATAAATCTTACTTGCATAATTCATGGCAAGCTTTAGTATCATCTCCATTAGCGCTAATCTAAAGAATACAAAGACAATTTTAAAACAACTGGTGAAACATTTAAATGTGCTCTGCATTCAGACTTAGTGAGGAGATTCCAGTGAATCTTAGAGTGCATTTCTTAGTTTAACATTTGTTTTGCTAATTCCTCTATGTCTCCATGGATTGTATTTACTGTTCTGTTGCTAATGCATTTTAAAGCTTTAAAGCTTTTAACCTTTAATCTCCACTTATTGAAGTGAGGTTAAGTGATCTTTTCCTTACCTTGTGTCCAAAAACAGGTCTTCAATCAAACATTCTTCTGAAAAGACCACACTCACACTTACCTATATCCTCATAAGCTTCCTTTCAAATGCAGAATCCTTTCTTAATGGCAATTCATAAGAAACTTATTAAACAGCTAGCGCAGAATTGAAGAGCAAAATAAACACTGATTTTTTCTCCCTTTACATTCAAAGAGGAAGATAACAAAACACATTTAACTGAAACACACGTACTGGGTGCTTCATGGTGAAAACAATATTACATTTATTTGAAGTACAGCTACTGTATGGAATATATAGATTACACTGAGATTAAAGCACAGCTTCAGGGAAGAAACAGAAAATCGGACATGCCATATCAAGGGAGACATCTGTTTTTAAGCGAATCTACTTCAGAATTAGTTTTCTCAGTGTAAGAACTGAGTTGCAATTAATTCGACTTCAGGATCTGGCACTATTTTTAAACATTCAGTCCGTTCTTCCTTTCGTATTTCTCCCTGATTAAACCCCCAGTACACTAGCTGCACCTTCTGGAGGCACCTTCCTCTCTCTCTCCACGCAGAGGGAGTCTAGGAGACCCAGCCCAGAGTCAATGCCCAGCCTTTAGACACGGAAAGGTAGGAGTTCATGTTCAGCTACATCATACTACAAGGAGAGACATCCATGTGCTTGAAAAATCTGGGCCTAATAATATCTCCTTTATTTATTTTTTTTTTTTAAAAAGGCTGTTCTGTACCTTTGTTTCTGCTGTGCTTGGGTAAGGTGCCAGTCTGACAACAGCAGAATCAAAAATCCTCTGGAGGAGGAAAGGCTACCCAGCTCTTCTAAACAGCTTTTTTTCTTAATGAAAAAAAAATCACTCCTAGAAATGAGATTCAGAGTGGAGCTGAATTCATTTCTCACCTACTCTTTGTCCTCTTAGTTGAAATGTCCAACTAAGTTTCTAATTAACTATTCTGTGATTTGCTAATGGAATCTAATTACACAATTTGTCAGTCGAATCTGTCTTCCAGAACTACTCCACATCCTCCAATATTTTAGATTAAAACTGTATTTGATGACTGAGATGATATAGAAGTACCAGTTTAGAGAGATGTTGACATATTGTTTCATCCTATGTGGATTACCAAATCCAGATAGTCCTAAAACGAGGGCAAGTAAAAGAGAAATCCAGAGATAGATTGTCTCTGTATCACAATCCTATGAAAACTGGGACCTTCAATCACCTGGCTCTTTGCATCTTATAGTCAGAGACAAATCCAAAGCTGATAGTTGTCATGGAAGTTCCTCTGCTTACTCGGCAATCTTTCAACCAGTCCCCAAGTAAATCATACAGCAACATATTGTTTCCATATCAAAAGCTCAAGGTTATGGTTTCACTATTTTGTTCATACGAAAAAACTTAGGGGAAGTTTGACCTAAGTTAATTTAGTAATTTGTAGAAAGTGGAAATGCAGATGATGTAACAACATAAATATCATGCTCAGTGACACTATATACTAGTAAATACTTTTTTTTTCAGTGTCCAACAGTATATAAAAAAATCCTTTAAAGGATTCTTGCAGCAAGTTTGTTCGAAGATAGTATTCTAGGGTGTTTCTTTTTTCGTTTTGGTTGTAATTATAGCAATCGCTTTAATAAAAGGTTCTGAGGTAAGGACTTGTGCATTCCATTCACTCATTGCAGTGTTTAATTCCTATCACTGTTCAATCACTTGTTGCTTTATTTTTAGGGGCAAATTTATAGCAAGCTGCTGGATCACATGTACCCAAGTATTTAAAGTATCTGCAGCTGCTTACATTGCAGGAGATCCAAGCTGCATTCCTGTCATGAATCATAGATTCATGAGGGTAGAGCCACAAATATATATTAAAAAAATGCAGCTTACACTTCTTGCAGTCAGATTTTAAACAGCCTTCCTAAAGGATCAGTAGTGTCAGGAGAGCTGAGGTGCTCATTAACCCCAGTTATGTTCTCTTTCTCAGCATACGGCTTCTTTAGGTACTCATGCAGGGCTCCTGTTGGGACGTTTCCTTGAGAGACACAATAAGGACTGTAGGTAGAAAGCGTAATTAACAGGTAATTAACAGAAAATCATTCAGGACCAACTGCCCAGGGGGTTTCCACTTTCAAAAGCCACTGCACAATGCGTTTGCATCGTCATTTCTGTACGTTCTTTCCTGCAGGATTTGCTTGTGCAAACAGGACTTTCACCTGTAATTTAAGTTACTTCTGTATACGTGAGAACGTCATCAGGTTGCGCTTGTAAGTTCCTGGTCGTGAAACGGTGAGTGTACACAAATATAGACTTTATTTTGGAAGGTTAACGCTCTCTATTCTTCAAGCATTTCTTAAAAATGAGTAGGTTGAATAGAAACCCTGTCTTTTGAACAGTCAGTCTGTGGCAAATAAATCTACACATTTGTGAATACCTGTACGTGTGAATAGACATGGCCAGTTTAGCTTATTCCCACTCATATTCTCTTTCCTGAGAATTTAGACAATTGCCAGGTTATTCTGGAAAAGTTCAGGACTCAAAGTTTCTCAACTGCTATTGTGACTAGGAAAAAAAAATGAGAGTGCTTTTTGTTAGTCGCTAGAAATTGTTTTGTGATTCAGTTTTAGTTTTCAATCATGAAGAAAAAAACATTATCATGTGACACAGATATCAACCCAACCAATACAAATAGAGTTAAACAAACAGCTCATGAACAACATGTAGTCGGAAATTAAAGTTTTTCCACCACTCCCATTTTTTTTTTCTTTCCTTTGCAGATTGGAATAATTCTGAAGGGAAAGAGGGTAAGTTCACGCATGAGTCACTAACCAGAGAAGGTTTAATAGCTTTTATAGTTTGAACATTTCTCCATATAATAAGATTAAAATAAGCATATATGTTTTTCATTCACCAAGCAATAATTATAATATAAAAATGGTAATTGGTTAACATCCTTTGTGTTATATTAATTTTTTTATATGAGACAAGAAGTTTCAAATATTGCACATACAAGGCAGATGAGGCTGTTAGTTTGCAGAGTTCCAACTTTAGCAAAAGCTATACTTGTAAATCAATATTAGAACCTCAAGCTGCATATATTTTAGCCTCCAAAACTACCACAGAAACACTTCTCAATTTTTCTCATATTTCCCATGTCTTATATCTCTTCCCACTTTTCCAACTTACAATCCCAGTTCAATGCTTCAAACTTACTTCTGCTTCTAGGCTAGGTTTATCTTTTCAATAAAAATAAACATTCAGTTCCCTGTTAATTTACCAACAAAATGAAATAATTTCATTACTTGCATTTGGTCTTCCCTTCAAGAGGAGAGGTCTATAATTTCTTGATGTAGGAATAACATCCATACATTTGTACCAGGGGACTGAGGAATAGTAGAGAGGATTTTCACAAAGCAATGTCTCAGGAAAATGAGAATAATACTCTTTTTTTCAGCATTTAAAAGTCTCCGGTATTCTTGACCAAGTTCAGATGAGATGAAAATACACCACTTACAACATTTATACATACAGCACAAAACAAATATGCTTCAGCTCTTTTCTACGATCGTGTATTTAAACAGCTAGCTACCAGATAGACACAACAGCAGAATACCTAGATACTAGGAGCACAGGCTCTCTGCATTATATGATCATGTGGGGTAAAGATAACACCTGAGAGCAACAGTGGCCTAGGAAGGAAACTATGCCATGTTTTTTTTTTTTGTTTTTTTGTTTTTTTGTTTTTTTTTTTTTTTTTTCAGATGCCTTACCTACAGGATAGAAGGATAGATAGTTCTGATTTTAAACAAATACCATTTCTGAGCTGCTTCATGCAACTTGTCATCTGAGTCTAATTTCCCTCTAAATCAGATATTTATGAGATCTATTATTGCTGGGTTTGGAGATAAGAGCAAAATGTACAATGACTTTTGTTCAAGACTGCCCATCTTTTTTGTTTCTGAATTCTATTATAACATTTTATACCAGGTTTTAAAGGCACAGGCATCTGTTTAGTGTCCGTAAATTACTGTCAGGTAATAATGAAACATTATTTATCGGTATTGAAAAAGTACTACCTGTAAAAGGGTTTTTTGAGAGCAACAGTATATCACTGCCCAACCCATGCTGACCAGCACTTCTTCACAGTGTCCCACGTTTGCCACGTGTGTGCATATATACTTACGTGGCCACGTGCAAAGAGACCTGGGGCCCTTCACCTGGCTAAGGGCAACCAGCTCTGCCTGGGAGCCGTACGGCCACGTACGGCCACGTTCGTACGGAGTACCCTCTCCCTCGCGCTACGCTCTGCCGGGGAGACAGCCTCCGTTGTTAGAGAACAACGTACGACTCCACGGATTTTGCTACGATTATTGTTTTGGATTGATGACGGTGCCTAAAGAAACACATAATATCACTTCCTTCAAATTCCTAATAAACGTTTGTTCAAATATTTGCTAAAGAATCGCATGGCAAGCTTTTTCACAGCTAATTTGAAATCTCTTTGATTTCTCTTTTCTTCAAAAATGTTACAGTTAATCAAACAGTAGAAACAAAACCATATGTTTAATTTCAACAAAATTAGAGAATATTTCTGTAGAGAACAAAGAGAACAAAGATGTAGTCAGTTCAACTGCCCTAACTTAGACTGCAATGTTATCCTTTCTCAGTAAATCTCTAACATACTTATGATACGTTTTTTCCTTGTCTGTCTGAGACCTCTGGCTGCTACTACAACACAGGTTATGTTTCTTGGAACAATTTCACAAAAATCAAAGCATGCCCTTGTCTAATTCCTTAATAGAAATATCTATATTAATCAAATTAGTTTATTACTACTACTATTTTGAAATATTTGCAAAAAGTGATAATGAAGGAATAAATCTGTATCACTTATTATATGAAGCTACAAAGGATTGTTTTGCTGTAAATGACATTTAATCAAAGGCTAAAAAACTATGCATTTTCATATCCTTGTTTCAGTCTTTGTGTTTAAAGTAAATGATCAATCAGTGCAGAAATGACTAAAAATCAATAAAGCAAATACATTTTCCTTGTAACTTGTCCAAAGGTTATGATTTAGTTACAGTGCAACTTAAGTTGTTGGCTCAGTTACAGTGTGTAACAACACTATAACCACTTTTTATTGAGCATGAACTATGTAGCTGAAAAACCAAAGAGAAGTGATTTAAAAATGCCAAGTTCAGAAAACAATTCTGAGTTAATGGTCTTTATTACAGCCATTTCTCAACACTGTGTCTTGATCTGAAGCCCACTGAAGTAAATGACTGCCTTTCCATCTACTGCAGTGAATATTGAAGCAGGTTTCTGAAATTTTATGTAATAAAAAGTAATGATAATACCTAAATATAAGAAATGTTCATGTGCCAGATTTACTCCTCATGTGGTATTTCTGTGATGACGGTGGTATTTTCCCGTGCAGAAGAACTGTATAAAACAGAAATAACTCACTAGGAAAAGGTGCAGTCTAGCTTTACCTCAAAACATTTGTAAAACATATCTACTGCTTCAGGTTTTTAAAAAGACATAATTTCACAGAAGATTTTTATCCAAGGAGAGAATTGCCTAAATAGAAGACTTTGAAGACCAAGCCTGCTGAGGTAACATCTAGTAAAATCTGTGCTGGATTTGGACTTATATATGTGTGTATACGAGTGTATGTATACCAAATGTAAAAGGCCTCTTCCTAAAATCAGTTGTAACTTCTGGCCCGGGAAGGCTGGCTAAGGGCAAAGGGAGAGGGAGAGAGATTTTGTTACCACAGGCATAAAAACATTCTGGCACTGATGCTTGCAACCGCAGAACAGAACAGAGTAATGATAGTTTACATTTTTAAAATTTCCAGGAGGACATATTTAGCATCCTATGGGCTTATCACTTAAAAATATATGCCATCCATTCCTTAAATAAAATTCCTAATTTTATAACTTCTGCTTTGACCTTGCAAAGTAGCTAATGCCGTAATCAATTTTCTCCAATGCCTTCCTGCAGCTCATCAAAAATGTTTCCTACTTCAGTGAAAAACGTAAGATCAGGATTTAAAAAAAAGTCCCAGGTGAACTAAGTGTCTGCTGTCCATTGAAATCAGAACGGTTCAAACATGAATTTCCACATGCCCACTCATTAATGTCAGTCTACTACTTAGGCAATTGAATATGCATTCACTACAACCAGAAGTGCCTCAGAAAGTCAGGAAAAAAAATCAGCTTCAGGGAAAAGGAGAGATGCATTTGTTCTTGAGGTCTGTTTTTACCCTGCTGCTCCTTAACTCAGAATAGATTCCATATAGTTATCTCAGCAATCAAAAGACTGGGAGATCCTGGAAGTGACCTGAATTTGGACTGCCTTACCGCCTGCTGAAGACTGAACAAGAAGCTGGTTTGCTAAGCAACCGCTGAGAGGATTCACCTAAGAGATGGGACACCTAAGTTCAAATCCCTTCTTCAGAATATTTTTTGTTCCAAATAAAATAGTTATGTCAAAGGAGCTGAAACAGAGCAACTCAGCAGAACAGGGCTTTTTCCTAGGCATATGGGTGACCTAGATTTAGCCTCTGCCCTTAATCAGAAAAGAACCTGTGTCAGTCTCACCTTACCAAATATTTTCATTACTAATGTACAGTACAAAAGCATACCCTGGCTACACAGTTTGCTGTGACCTGATCATGTTTACAGGATCAGGCCCAGCACACTCCTGATTTGAGAAGCCTGCTTTGGTTTAATTTGAACAGCTTCTGTGCCTGTGGGGATTTGGACCTTAAATAATTTCTCAAGCTGAGTTCTAGTAGGTATTTGGTAGGAATATTTATTATAAGATATTAATCTTCAGTTTTGCATACCTCTTCGTGGTGTCAATTTTTGTCATTAAGGAATTGATGGTTCGTCAGGGAGAGACAATCGCTAGCATGAGGGGAGAAGAGAATAGAGTATGTGTGCCAAGATCAGTGAAGTGGCTAAATACGGAGCTTCTTATATCCCACCTCTTGCTTTGGCCTTTGTACGCTCTGTGATATTTCAGTGAAATGAGAGATCATGGTACATTCTTAAAGCATCTTATTATGGGCCAGCCAAGTGTCAAAACAGAGAATAGAACAACAGAGCCATGAATCATGCAGGCTGATAGGGTTAAGATTTTGATGAAAAATATGCCAGCATTCTAAGAACTGAAACCTGGCCTGTACGGCAGTCTTTTCCATTGCTGTTTATTCCTGTATTTGCAATCTGTATTAAAAACTGTAATGTGTTTTGAATCCCAGCTGTCTGCTGTACCACAGCACAGCACCGAATTTGGAAGAAGGCATGGAAGATTTCGAAATTCCATGTACTACAGGTTCTGCAATGAACAGATTTGGCATTGCTCGGAGGTCATCTGCCAAATCAATTAATGACACTTTGGAAGTGGAGGTCGAGTCACTGATGACATTTCTTCCCAGAAGAGGATATGAAAGACATTTTGTGTCTTTCCTGCAAGCTTTCTGCCATACTCAGCCTGTTGCAGGGGAAGAATTAATGATCCAGAAAAGGATGTGTCCCATATACTTAAAGTGTACGGTAAGAAGCTTCTATAAAGATACTGAAAGTAAAAGGTGAAATCTAGGACTGCTTAATAACAAATACAGATGAAATAAAAATATAGGACTTGCATGAATTTGGCAGAGGTAAAAGAAGTCTTCTGGGGAGTGAAAATATAGATAAAAGACTTTGAAACCACATCTTTGGTTTGTTTGGCTGCTTGGTATTGTAGGTTTTTGTCACATTATTTTTTTTACTACAAATAAATTTTGTGAAGGGATCGGTTGAGTTAAAAGGCTTTGATCATGCACTGACCTGCTAGAATAGTACAAATCTGTACTCTTTCAGATCACCCTAACTTGAATAAATAATAATCATTTATTTTTCTTTGAAAAATCACTATTATTCCTCTGTTTCAACAGTCCCCTCATTTCTCTGTATTGCAAGACATTTTTAGTTATTCTGATGAGTCATAGGGTTGTGCTGCCAGGAGATTCTCTTGTATAGCCAGTGTAGTATTCTGCAACATTTCTCTTCATTTTCTCTTTGCTAGAACTTTGCCTACAATAACTTTGGCCTACTTGGTTCTAGATTCGTCCCACCCCACTTTCAAGCACTTAATTAACATAGGAGGATAACAGTCTTAGGCTTCCTGAATATGCAATAGGCACCTTAAAATGGTAAATTCAGCTTGATTCACCCCAATACTGCCTGCTCTACTTTTGTTAACTGCTGAGAAAGCCTGAAGTGACCGCTAACTTACATAACTCAGGTGGGATTAATTCTAGTCTTCAGCTTTTTAAATCAATATTAGATACCTTCTTTTACAGATGTGCTATCTTTCTAGCAGATATCATGACTCTGACACAGAATTTACTGGGTGAAACCATTCCATATTAGGACAGGCTTAGTGTTTGTAATGGCACCTAAGACCTTTAAAACTATGCCTCTAAAAGTTATGGTATAGGATACATAACTGATGGAAAGTGTCTACAGTTAATCTGGCAAGAAAGTCTTTTACTAGGTGAAATGTAAGTGAAATGTGTATCAGTTGGATAGCCCTACTATGACAAATCATGAAAATGAGTATCTGAAGGAATATATACCAGGGGTTGCAAAATAAAGCAAAGTCTGAATGACCAACTTCAATTTACAATATTCTTTATACAACAAAATTCAGAACAAGATACATCAAATTGACCATTCTTATCTTTATTGAGAAAACTTTAGGTTCCAAAGATTTGCTTTCCTTCCCTGTATACATGCATAATACTTTGCTATGGAGGATCATTTCCTGACAACTGGCATACAACTTATACCAGCATTTTTGGTTGCTGAATTTATTTTAAAACTTGATTTCTTCATCAGCATGCTTTTTAAAATACAAAATCCATGGAAACATTTGCTAAACCTTCAGTACTTCTGTCGTCCTTTCCTTTGTGCCTGTTTGTTTGTTTATACTCAGTCCCATCATTTTCTGGCATTGTTCTTGAGTAATTGTAATGGACTGATTCCTAACATGTGTTGTCAATGGATCATTTGCTGACATATCTGACAATATTACCATCTACTTCAATCTTGTTTAAATTCTGTTCTTTTTATACTGTGGAAATTTAATAAACAGAGAGTAATTTAGAAAAAGAAATGTCAGCAAGATGTGTGGGATAGGACAAGGCCTATTCTATATTCCATATTTTTCAAACGCAATTGTTTCTTTTCAAAGCAGCACAGCTGTTCAGCAATCAAGGACTATCTGTATCCCATATGCCAGGCCAGATGTCAATAGTGCAGTGTGTGAATTTGCAATGCAAGACTGTTCAGAACAGTCAAACCGTATTTCAGAGGAGAACATTGTCCAGCACAGTTTCCAGCACAGCTCCCTGCCAAGTAGTAATAAATCCTTTCTTTGGGATTAGGCAAAAGCTTTGCATTATGTGAAAAACTAGCTCTTCTTTCTTAACCAATAAAGCTGCAAATACATAAGTTAATGTTTTAAAAAATGCTTACCTCTCTCCACTGGCTGTAAAGGGCACAGAAGGTGAGTAGCTCAGATGAAAACATCTACTCTTATCAACTGAATCCCACTCTGAGTGTCTAGTCACATGTGATTATGAAAGTATGGATTTACTATCCTCCTTCCCTACACCACATGCTGTATCTTCCCATTCAATCTGCCTCCCTCTATGAGATATGTTCATCATATGCATTGCCTTCTCTGATCCCCTTAAGCACTCTTTGCTCACCAGTACTGCTTTCCGCCTACTACCGCTCCAGCAGGAGAAGCAGCACTGAAAATCATTTCTTTCTCGACCACTTTCTTTCCAGTCTTCTTCTTTATCTATCTGAGTGCCATCACCACAGACCACTTCATGAAAAGAGTTGATGGATTGAGAAGGTCATCAACAGGTTCTCTGCCTCTTGGAGGGCAACATCTACATCAGGGCTGGAGGGGTAGAAATAGCAGAGAAACTGAAGAAAGGGCTTGCTGTCAGCTCTGAACCAAAGTAGCCCTTTTCTGAGTTCCTTTGGTTCTGTTTAGCCATCAGTGGTTAAAATCCTGGAAAAACAGATGCAGCAGAGCAGATCCCTCTCACATAGTTGAGTGATGATATTACAAATACATAAGCTGTAATGGAGATTCTTACAGAGGTCTACAGTTGTGATACCATGAAACAAGTTCTTTCTGGGATAAAGCAATGTCTGTAATAAGGCACAGAAGTTCCCAGCTAAAACTAATGGGAAAGGAAAAGAGAAGTGATTCTGCTTTTTGAAAAACAATTCTGTGTAGGGGAAACACTTCAAAAACAAGCTGGACAGAAGTAAATACATTAATACAGGCTCTTTTTTTTTTTTTTTTTTTTTTTTTCTTCTTGAGTGAAACTCTAGGGTCCCATCACATACTAAATTCTCTACAGTTCATTACAATATAAATCCTCTCCTTTCTATATACACTGTGCACCTAGTCATCATCAATCAACAACTGTTCTTACAACATTAACCATTTCCATCTGGTACTATTGCTAGTATGGAAGCTGAAAGACCCCCCAGGATGTACTAGGAGTTTCAGTAGAACATTGTACACTGAATCAAAGGCACTAGATATTGCATGAAAAAAATTGAATGACCTCACATTTCAAAGAGCTTGATCCAGCATAGTCTTTTTATGTAAGAGAGACTGTAGGTGTGTTTATCTGCATGTAAATCAGTGAAGTACACAGAAATAAATTGTATTAAAAAAATTCAAAGAGAATTTTCTCTGCATATATGCTATTACCCATTAAGAAACACACAACTTTTACAGAAGCTGAAATGAGTTTGCTCTTTCTGGGATATGACTATATCTTCTTTTTTTTTTCCCTCTTCACCAAGCTAAGGATAGAAGTCATTTAAATTTTTCCTTTTCTAGAAGACACCAGCTGGTTTATAGAGAGCTGCAGGAGCTGAATTTGGAAGAAAAGAAATGGGTTCTATTTCCAAGAACCATGTAACATGATGAATTTCTGTTTGAAAGTTTTTATAACACTGTTGTTCCTAACAGTTTATCCTATCCTCACTATGGCCATTTTGGGATATAATCCCCTTAGGTAGCTGTGTCCTAAAATGTGTTAAAACAACTTTTACCACATTTGCTGTTTGTCTGAATAATGTTAAACTACCAGGTGTTATTTTAGCTTTATTAGTACCCCCATGGGTTCCTTTAGGCAAAGAGCAAAAGAAAAGAACATGCATTTGGCAGCACCCGGAATGCTGACATCAAGATAACCCCCAAAGAAGAAAATCAGTCTCCTCTTGTGAACACAGGAAGGCACATTCGAATCTCTAAGCGAATGTGTCTAAAGGAAAAAAAATTTCTAAAGCACCTTAGTAGCTTGATAATCCAGGTCCTAATTTCAAGAGTATATTCACCTGTCCCCTGAAGAATCTATCTACAGCTTCAAGCACTTAAATACCTCAGAAGTTTGAGTTTCAATGAAAGTATTCATTTGTACTTTCCATACTTTGTAAGTATTAGGACACACCAAAAGCAAGAAAACAGCCCTTCAGACTGATTTAGAGAGGCCTACTTAACTTCTGAGTTGACTAATGTAACCAATGGATAAAATGAACTGCTTATGTCAAGCGAACGAGCCCTCCTTTTGACAAGGAAATTGCTGGGATGCAGCCAGCAGAGTCCATCTGCCTTTCCACCCTGTCCCTTTTCCAAAGCGTAGGCAGCTAACTCAGGATTTGGGGAGAGTCACTCCTAACTATATGGTATTCAGGATGCCTTATCCCAGTCTGGAACTAGGCATTTTCCAGGGAATGGCTCATTTTTCTAAATACAGCATGCCCTCTGCATAATAGCTTAAGCAGCTTTGGATGATTTGGATGTTCAAGCCTTTTTAGCTTGAGGGGAGTCAAACCATGTTCCTTCCTTCTAGAGCTGCCCCCTGAACTTTGGGCTGTAGACCAGATCCACCTAGACAGTCTCCTTTCCTCCTATTAAGGCTTTGATTTTAAGCAAGACCAGATTTAAGTCAGATCATTCTCTCTGGGCTGGAAGGAAAACAACAAACAGCTCAGTCATCTAGTGGTTAGGTCACTCAGCTGGGAGGGGAAAACCCAGTACTGGTACGTGTTCTTATCCTACAATCTCTTTCTCTCTCTTTTTTTTTCTTTTTTTTCCCCCTAAATCCCATGTCTATCCCATGCAAATTGCCTAAACAGCTCTGGGAGAGGAGTCAGCAATCTCTTTACTCTCAGCAGAGTGCCTTAAATACAAGGCCTCAGAGCTCCAGGCAGGTTATTGTGGGAGCACCGTATTATCCCCTCAAGACGCCTAACTTCTTTACCTGTCTGATTAGGCAGCCTGAACACCTGATTTAATACTCTGAATTACTCCCTGAGCCTTGAGCAGCTCTTCTGCAGGCACTGCAAGGCTAGCACTCAAAACAGGCATTTTGAGACTAGCCCTGAAACACTTTTCACAGGTGATTTGCAGAGTCCATTAAATATATGTAAAGAAAATCATCCTGAGTAGTTTCTATTTTTACGTGTTTGTTTTGCCTCAGTGATACACTTAATTGCTGGGAAACTGCAGAATAGTACAGTCATTTCCTAACTGGGTACACTCTTTCTAATTGTACGTAATTATGCTGGCCAGGCAGACAGAAGACATCGTCATCATCATAAGCACTATCTAAAGGTGCGCAGAAGATGTAGCAAGACTGAAGGTGGAAAGTCTGTATGGCAGTGTGTCAGGTGAGAGGTGCTCATTCCAGGCCACAAAGGTTGTCCAGAAGGGTCTTCTGGGGAAAGAACAAGAGAAACCAAGCCACACATGGGCATACAGTGATGAAGAGGACAAAGAAAGAGTCTAGAGAGAATAGCAGTGCATACTACAGCATTGCAAAAATAAGTATTCATTCTCTGCTCTTGCCTCCCAGTGTTTTTATTTTTTCTGCTCTGCCCACTCTATTCTATATTCTCTAGCTATTAAAGGAATTAAAAAATCAATAATGCACATTAAAAACTGTATCCTTGACCCAAAGGAATGGAAATGACTGTTGAGGCTCTCTAAACTTTCTCAGAGAGAGAGCACACAAAACTATTTACAACCCTGCAATTCATCAAAAAGCAGCATATGTATCTTTATCCTATGCATCTTTAAGGCTTGTGTTAGTTTTATGCAGAGGGTCAAATTAATTCCACATGTAATTCAGTAGAGCAAGTGAAGTTGCATTGTGGCTTCATGTGGCCATATAGATTATCGAGACCGTTCTTTAAAAACAACAAATTACCCTAGTTTAAAAGTATTTGTAATAAAATAAATAAGCGTTTCATCATGTTCCTTCCTGTGGCACATTAAAGCTGTGGCTTTGGTCTTTTACTAGTAGGTCTTAAGTCTGTGACAGGGTATTGGAAGTGTTTTGTGGCCTGTGGTTTGAGGGGGTGTTTGGAGTAGATGTTCTGTGAATCCTTCAGGACTCTTCTATCTTTTGCATGCAATTAGAGAGGACTGGACTTGCTGTTCTAGGTGGTCCCTTCTGTCCTATGATCTGATACTTTCATTTTTCAAACTCCTCACCATATACTTTACAATATCTGTTATTTAGACTCTTGGAAGAAATTGCTACTCTCAAACCACTGATGGAGAAAATTTAACCGCTTGTTACAGAAAAAAGACCTTTGAAGGGTCAAGGACTTGGACAGTATTCACTTCCAACAGGGCGATTTTAATGAGAAAAAATACATCTCACCATAGGTTAAAGAAACATCTTTCTCAGTTCTGTGAGTTTCGCTGTATTTTGTTTCTACCGAAACTAAGGTATTTTTGCAGATAAGGCAAGTAGTAACTACTGTATCTAGCATCTACTTGAAACTTTATCAGGCCATCCTGATTTATCTTTGTCAAATAGTAAGCCCTTTAGCTACCGCCTTATTTTTCCCACCGGTGTAAAAAATGCAAAATTGTAATTTATAAAACACAAGATGACAGAATCCCACTTGTACAATATATCTAGATGCCAAAAGGTAATCTTATTACAAATAACACAGTCTTCTCACAGCACTTGCTGTATTATTTTCCGGGTGGTCTAAAAAGTTGATTCAGAGAATAATGCCACAACAGCAACTTGTAGTTCCTAAGGCCAAATAGCCAGATGTGTCAATAATCAGTGCAAACTGGAAACAGATGTAGGTCCTTGTTGAATAATAAATGTAATGAAAATACTTCCTTAGCTCTCTCATGCTTTCACACACACAAGAATTTATGTCTTCCATATTTTTTAATTGAATTTATTTGCTGCTTCATTTTTATGTCACCAGGATCTCTTCAAAATCTTAGTCACTCCAGAATGAACTAATAAAGATTAGTATATCTATAGCAATTGCTTAACATCTGGTGAAATTGGTCCTACCTGATCATTTTATCAGAAAAATTCTTTATCATTGAGATAAGATGAAAACAGCTGAAAGGAGACACAAAGGCCAAGCCTGGGTATTCTCCAACACCTGCATAGTTTCTACATGCATATGAAAGTGGACAAGCTATACAGTTGATAACACAGTTCAGACCATTGGCAAAATCCCTGGCATGACTGAACAGACATAAGTACTGGGTGAAAGTCAAAACAATCTTTCAGGAATATTTCATGCTATCAGGATCTTTGCGAGATCTTGTATAAAGCGAAACATGTCCAAACTTGATCAGTACCTTCAGTCTTTGCATGCAAGTGATGACAGCTCAGTTACGTGAAAAGCTACTTTAAATCAGAATACTATCTTTAAAACTAAAACATAATTATTCAGTGAGCTAAGTATTCAGGTACTACTTGCTTAGATTGTGATGTTTAGCCTCAATTCAAAAAAAGCTTCTTAAAATTTGAGAAGTCTTTTCTAACCTACAGTTGGTTAACTACAGCAGTTAACCAACTGTAGGTTAGAAAAGACTTCTCAAATTTTAAGAACATTGATTTTCAAACAACGTTGTGTCTCAGATTTAAACTACTGTTTTTGTGATACAGAAAATATAGCATTAATGTAGTTATTACAGAGCCTTTATACAAAAGCTAAAATTATGCTTGTAGAGACTGGCAGGAACTGAACACCTTACAAAATGAGTGAGCAAATTGGGAGAAAAAAAGTTGTTTGCCTCATTCCCCAGGCCCTAGCATGCACATTGGTCTGCTCCAAACCTTTACCAGTCTGAGTAGTTATTTCTGCCTATGAAAAGGACAAAGAGCAGTGAGGAAGAGCTGAGGACTATGAGTCATTGCCACAAACTGAACAGAGGAAAACACTTCAAATGCAAAACCCCCAAAAGGTGTTATGGAGCTCATCTCTTTTCCTAAAAATGAGTATGAGAGGATAATTAAAGCTAGGAAAAAAAAAAGTTGCAAACTGGTTATACTGCTGTTTTCCAAGGTGCTTTCATCTTTTAGGCTCTGGCTGCAGTTCACCAGTGGATGGATTCAGTGGCAGTGCCAGCTTCAGGAATTCCCACCCCACCCAGCTCCAACTATTCATTCCTCCTTCTCCTCTTCTTCCCCCTCCTTCCTCCTAGTGCCAAAATGCTAGGTCCCATCTGCTTTGCCAGCACAATTGTTTGAAGGTTGTGAACCCTTTTTTTTTAGCAGTTTTTCCTTAACCCAGATCAGTTCAATGATCCAGCTCTTCCTGTAGCTCTGTGAACAGTCACCTTGGCGCAACAGAAAGGGCTTGAGCTCTGGGATGAAAAAGGGGCAGGAAGACAAGGAGCAGAAGAGCCAGACTTTTTAAGGTGGCATTGCCCCATAGCTGCTGTATCATGAAACTGCAGCCTTGGTAACGCTATTTTGCCCTTCTGAGTTTATTTTTGACAAAATCCCAACTGGGTCAAATAAATTGTGTAAAGGATGTATTAATATTTATACATACACAAGTGTATTATCTTGCCATGGGAATGTGACTTACAAGTGATAACTTTGCATCAACCCTCATGTGTCTCCTTCAATGTTTGTAATGGGATAGAGAAAGAAAAGGCGGGCAGGTTTGGGGCAAATGGAAACAGAGCTGTGCTCTGAATTCATATATTTAATTTATAGTCATTATGCAACCATATCCATGGACAATTACAAGACATGTCTAAGTTAAGATATACCCCTTACCCTAGTTTTGAAATCCTTGTACTCAAAATTAGGCTTAGTGGAGTGCAAGATATGATCAAACAACATTAATTTTCATACAGCCAGAGGGAAGACCTGGATAAAAAAAAAGATTAGTCATGTTTAAGAGATGAGGGACTGTGATCCAGAAAGCAGTGAGCGACACTGAGAAGAACATTAGAGGTTAATGTCCAGAACCACATGAACATGAGTCCCAATACATGTTGTTGCAAAAGCAAACTAAGACATTACTCAGATACACAAATAAGACTCTAATCTGGAGCTGGCCAGTGATATTACTGGTGTTTATGACATTGGAAAGTCCTGTTCCGAATCCAGTTTTGCTGCCCTCGCTTAAAAGGATACGGAAAACCTGGTGAGGATTCATGCAACAATGATCTGTGTGGTTTTGAAAGTATGCCTTACAAAGTCAGAAGAAGGCTGTACCTACAGCCTCATAGCACTGCCCAGTGTGTGCTGCACAGCCATCAGCGCCGCCGTGCAGCACCGAGGGACTCGGACTAGCTTTGTACCAGTTGGCATGCATTTCCCTTAGGTCTCTAATTAGAAGACAAAACTTCATTATGAGCTACCACAGAGGAAGCTGCTTTATAAGTTTAGGTCCCCTTTCAGAAGCAGCCCAGGCGCAGGGCTGGGAAGGGCTTGCAATGTGCACCTCCTACTTTCTCTGCCGTTCTCTGAGCTCCTTGGCTCAGCAATGCACTGTATGTTCAGTCCTCTTCAAGCAGGAAAGAGATATGAAAATCCCTCTCCCATAGCCTGGACACGTGCCGTATTTTGGACATGCTTTGTGAGGGATTTCTACATCTTATCATGCCTATTAACTTGGCTAAGAATCTCTTTTATTGCTTCATTGTGGAGTAGAGACATGTAGCTGGTCAGGAAAGTACTGTAATGTTGAATGTGCGCAAATCCTAAGTATCCCTCAAGGACGAGATGTAGTTGTTTGTTGGCTCAGTTGCCATATGTGAAATGGGTGTAATATCTCTCTGTCTCACATAGCTGTTAATGAGGAAGAACAACTTGTGAGACATAAAAACGGGACCATATACATACCTTATATAAACTACTTACATAAGAATACATATGAGTGTACATGTATAAGGTACATACTCGCAGTCATGGGACAAGGAAATTCAGATGCGTAGACTCTGAAGCTCACACAGACTGCAGCAGCTAGTGTGCCCTCCTTCATCACACAGGCCTGAACCTGCACTGAAAATTTTTGATAACACATTACTAAAGTAGGCTTTTCATTTGGAAATACATTCCATCTTGCTTTAAAGACTCAGGAGATGGATAATTTGTTTTACACATGTATAGTCTGCTACTACCAAGGGTTAAATAATCTTTGAAAAATTTCATCTTATTTTCCGCTTAAACCCTGTTGACTTAACTTACAGCTATTAGATCATGTAACAGCTTTGATAGATTACAGAATCATTGCAACACTGACTGGAGCAATGCCTAAATACCTTTGAAAAACAGACCTAAGCTATGTGCCCAAGGAAGCTTGTTGGAAAAGGAAACTTGACTTCTCAGGTCCCGAGCTGGCACCGAAATCGTTTGCTCATTTTTTCTACCAGCCTTGTGGACACAGAACACTTACCTGTCTAATTTTGCTAAATACAAATAAGCATATACTTTCTAAAATATCATAGAACAGACAAAACGTATAGTATTTGTATGTACAAGAATTACAATTGCTGCATAACTACAGTCAATAACCTGAAAGTCCTCTGAACATTAGCCATTTTATTTCATTGCTATCTTGTGATAAATGACGGAAAAGATGAAGTCTTGTCCAAGAGAAGATGACTCAAGGAAGGGGTTACTGGGAGCTCACAACATTCAATACAACAAGCAGTGAATAAAAAAGTTCTTTTATAATTGTTTTTAGATTTTCCTTATTCATATATCCACAAAGCACATTCCACTTGCTGGTTCTATTTCCACAGTGTCAGCACATTAAACTAATATTTGCAGCAGCTATGCAGATTAGCAAGTTCATATTTTTAACACTAGCTATCATGAATTCAATTTCACAGGATAAATTAGCTTGCATTGAATTCCATGTTACCACAGCTAGACTACTTCCAGTTGCTAAAATAGGTTGGATAGAGAGAATGCAGATGACTCAAATAGGATAAATCTCAATTAACTTTGGACATTTATATCTGAGCTGGCCATCCTAGTCTTGTCTTACTGCAGATATGTGAAGTGGGTCAAAATAATCATGTCCCTTAGAAATTGCTGTTTATCTCTACTGACTACAAGGAGGTGACTAGTTCAGATATTGTTGTAACCCTCATTGTCTAAAGACACAAGCAGTTCACAATTTTAAAGCTGAGGTAATATCTTTTATTTGACCAGCTATTAGTGTTAGGAAAGGTAGCACAGCTTTGGGGCATTTCAGTCTTTCTAATCTGAAAAAGGCCTTGTGTGCCTGAAGTCTTGTCTTCTTTTTCCTAGCTATAATAGTTGATCTAATAAAGCCTTAGCTTAGATGGAAATGTATATATCAGAAATATTTTAATTCAGTCAAATAAGTCCACTCTGACACTGATGAATGACCTTTGTCAAGCTGAATCTTTCTTCAACATCCAGGTGAGCTATAATTACTATTTTAGTGGCAAATTAGATCTCTGAATTAAATACAGCCCACTGGAAACATTCATTCTGAAAGTTCTTATTTACACTTCTCTTACAGTCCTGTACCTTACTCACCTAGTTTAACTACCTAATAAGTATCTTCCAAAAAAGTAAGATATTCCACATTAACATAACAGTTCGTAGGTAGAAGAGTATTACCCAAATGAAAAACAAAAGAAATAGAAAAGAAAAAAGAAAAGGAAAACGGTGGCAGGAAGCTGGATTGACTCTCTGCTTCTGAAAGTACTGTCTTCAGAGACAGACTATTAATGCTAGAGAGACTTGATATCACCCAATGTTTACTCTGGGCCAGTTATCAAATTGTAACCCTTCCCACATGTAGGCAATTATTCCTAAGTCTGTAGGTATAATAAAATCTATGGGAACAACTTTCGCCTACATTTTTTGCTCTCCATACATAATATTGTCAATTTTTTTCTCTTTTCTGATTTGAACCTGGCAGTCATTCTACTTCTGCTTTTTCAAATATCAGCCCTCTTACCTTGTCTAGGATTATGGGAACATCAGTGAAATAGTTTTTCTCTGGAAGATGTGAAAATTTCAGCACTGTTCAGTAGTTGCTATTGCCCTGATTAATTACTGAACTTCACATTGCAAGCTGTATATTCTCCACCTCTATCTCCCACCATGCTTTGCTAGCTACGTTATGGAAAATCTTACAAGGGAGTTGGTGGTTGGAACATTTGATGGGAAAAACATAGAGACAGAGAAGTAAGAAAACATGATCTTTCCTCTTCGATTTTTCATGCTTTTCAGAATGAAAACATGGGACGTTTTTTAATATGGAGCTAAGTGAAGAAACCAGTATTAATCTCTCTGATATCTCCTCACCCTTCTGTCAAAACAGTGCTTATTATGAGCCAGCTGAGGCTTTTCTGCAAAGCGTTGCACAGTGTGGCACAGACACTTCGTCTACACAGCTAAACACATCCCTCCAGGGACTGATACTAAGCTCCTAAGCCAACTGACGCAGAATGATTGCCACCACATTGCTCAAGACTAGCATCTCCTAGAGAAAGCATGGCCCTTCTGACCCTATGGAGATACAGCTTTGGGCCTATTGAGTCTCATTTCGGGGTCCCATGGCCATTAAGACACAATTATCATTTTATACGAGCAGGTACTCAAAGCACCTGATACAATGTGAGATCTCTGTTTTAATCCACCAAGTGGTGTTCTTTTAGCATAAGACTGAAAATAGGTGTTGTATGCCCATAGATCTGGTATGAGCACACTAGGAGGAGTCTGAGATGGAAAAGCCTGCTGGACATTATTAGAGGACTGTGTAAGGAAGAGGGAGCCAAACCTGATACAGTCTCACCCTTCTCATACTGTAATGGGGTCTTGTTTCAGACCACAGAGAATAGTTTAGGTGTTTTGTATTATGGAAAAATGGACTTTAAAATAACCATCATATGCAATTATTTCAAGATATATATTATCGTTAAATCAGGTTCTCAGAGCACTTCTTTCAAATTTTGGGAGTTTTGTTTACTCTATTAGCTCTGCTCTGACAGTTAAAGCTAATATTGCAATTGGCACCTACGTAACTTTAGAGTTGATTGTCCCGGTTGAGGTACTTTGGTAAGTTCTTTGGTGCTATTTTTTTACTCCCAGAAAATGCTGAGTATCATTTTTTCCTCATTTTAAAACTTATCAGCCACAACTGAGAAATAATTTTTTATATTTCCTGATTACTTGATAGCATATCTATTCCTGTACACATCATGCCAAACGCTCTCATATAGTCTGCTGACTGTGCTTGTTAGCGCTCAAGTCATAGCAATCTTGCCCTTCAACTCCTGCCAGTTTTCTATGGTGGCAACGTTAAATCTAGTCAAGAGGTTAAAGGAGCTCTCCTTGCTATTTTACATTCCAAAATATGGGACTAGGTGGTACCAACGTGCTGGATCTAGTACAGATGGCTTTAAAAAGACCCGTTCTAGTGGCAGTTCTTAAATTCCCTTGGATTTCTCAGGTTTTAGATTGCATAAAGAGAAGTTTGTAAACCTGATTTGAAAGCTTGCAAGCTAACTCCTGCAATAAGCATGAATGCCCCCTTTCCTTTCATCATACCTTTCCCCATACAGATCATATAGCTACCTATTAGATAATAGGTTTTGAAAATGTTCTGAAAAATGTCAAATGCTGATTCCTAGACACAATATGATGAAGTGCAGTTGCAAGACATTAGCCTACATTATTGAAATGTTGTCAAAATAACTCCTACGTGTTGTTACAACAAACAAAGAATGGGTTGGTTGAATTCATGTCCTACAAAAGATTATCCTGTCTTCATGCCTCTTGAACAGATTTTCAATGGAGATACAAACTGAATCAGAGCACCAAATCCAAACCTCTGTGTTTATTCATATGATTGTATTGTGCAATAAGTAATTGCGCATTAGAAGAGCTAAGAGAATTGCCAGATAATATGACTTAACTTCAACTTATCTTATTGTAGACTAAACTTAATCATGTTATTTCTGATATATCATGGGCCAAGAGTATATGTGTAGAAAGTCAGTGAGGTTCATCTAATGAATAATAAGCTGATACTTTGTCCGAACATTTCATATCCAGAATTTAAAAACAGTTCAAATTCAATTCAGAACAAAAAGGCATATCTTCAGACCTATCCACAATACTCTCAATGTATCTTAGTGTATGTGATCATATCTTCCTTAACAGTTGGCTCTTGCAGTAAAAACACAGTGTAAGTTATTCTGATTACCAGAACTCCTTCTTAGGTCCATGCTTTTTTTTTTTTTTTTTTCCTGTAGCTCACTTTGATGACCATGGTGTTTATGCAAATTAAGGCTTGCTGCAAATTCTATATTTTGGAATAGTTGTGATTCCTTTAGCAGTTTCTGATTCAGCATCACTCAAGATTGTATTTCATTTCAGTTTAATGAGGTATACTCTGAAACTGTTTAGAAATTGTTTTTAATGTATTTCCATGAAAAAAAGAAATTCTTCCACAACGAAAGCATATTCTATCAGTTTTTCTGTTGAGGTATTTCTGGTCACAATGAGAAGACCTTTTTTATTCTGTAATGCAGTGAGAAAACTAGAAGTCTGTCCATCAGAATTATACTTGACAGCTGAATGCTAAGACCTGGCAGAGAGAGCTGACAGATTCAAGTTATCAACACTTCTCTCCTCTGGTGACAGCAAATATGTTAGTTGGGTATTTTGCTGAGGTGGGGAGAGAGTAATAGTTTGTCTTTTTTTTTTTTTTTTTTTTATCACAACTATTGAGAAATCTCCAACTTATTTCAATATCCCGAACTCAGAAGGGAAATTACAGCTGGCTTTATCAGAAGATAGGAATTTTCTCCATAGGCATACAGTCATTCTGCTAGTAAAAGCCTGCAGTAAAGGAGAATACTTCACAAACTAGTTTCTTCATCTGTACAAATTTTGTTTATACTTTGAAATATCCCATTATGAATCAGGGTGAAAACTCCACATTTCAAAAAAATTTAGAAAGGAAAAAGGAAAAATTAGTTCAGATACTAACATTCCTCGTTTGATAATGTGGAAATGTTTGCTTTATAATCCCATGTGATCAAAATTATTGTTATTGTTATTAATATTTCTAAATGAAAATTGAATAGAATCAAAAGCAGAGCTTTTTTTGTTCATTACAATTTCAAAATTTTAATTCCGAATGATTTTCAAGACTATGAATATGTCAAAACTAATTATTTTTTATTAAAAGTTTTGGCTTTGATGAACTGCCTTTCTTTCCTATTAAAAACATTCACAATAATTTTAGTTCTATTCCAAAATCCGTTGAAGTCATTGCAAACTCTCTTTTGATTTCAGAAGTTATTGGATCAAATCCACAGATGGGATTTATGCAAGGAGGGGAAAAGAAAAAGCACAATCATTCCAGTGGTCCAAATTTTAAGCTCAGACCTTACAGGCACATTTTCTCTTGACTTCACAGACAAATACACATAGGGGCAATGTTTGTCCCTGAGAATATTTTCAAAAGCAAATGAAATAGAACCTGAGAGCTACAGCTAAGAAAACAGCTAATATACTTTTTTATTATTATTACTTGTTACGTATACAGTAATTATTGCCTGTATTACTACATGAAAAATAATTAACAGTCTATGGTGCAAGTAATCTTTTCTTATTAAAGTACAAATCTAAATCTAAGCAATTAATTAATATCACATTCCTAACAGCAGCTGGTTAGTCAGAAGTCAACCAATTCCTGCATAAAGCATACATAGTAAAAAGCAATACTCTCAATACGCAAGATTCAGACGTATCTTCCAAATAAATGAACTAAGAGTAGGTGACTCTTGTTTTACCTATCTTGAAACGATAAGACATTTTCCTACATTGATGAGGTCAGCCCTCGGCTCTGCCTGGTTTATTCAAAGTGACCCTTCCACTGTCCCAGTCCTGAAATGGCGCAGCCCCGAGAGGAGTTGAACTCACCGAGAGCTTTCTGGGCTTGCCTAGCTGGGGCCCAGCAGTGCGTTCGTTGGGAACGTAACAGAGCAGCATGCATTTGCTCCGTAAATGCCATTGGCAAAATGAAGAGGAAAGGGTTAGTGCTCATTACCATGTATTTCACCATCTTCTGTCAAGATATCCTCAGCGAAACGTTTAAGACAGTTTTCTAGTTGCAAAGTAACATGAGCAGGTAATGGAAGATGGGGCACGTCGTGAAGGTTTGACATGCAAGCGGTTACATTGCATATAGATATATAGGACAAGTTAACGTAGCTATATGCAAGTGTACCTCTCTCAGGCCATCTCTATTATATCACATTGGTAATATGTCAAACTAAACTTAATTCAGAACTATTGTATATGTCTTTAAGTGTATGCAAGTACATAAAAAAGAGAAATTTTGAGGGAACCAGGCTAATAGTATGGCAACCTGAGAAGACATCAAACATGTACTAGGACTTCAGGTGTACACCCCTTGCAAGACAAGTAGGCTTCTATTTTTCCATTTTGACTCCTTTATAGGCATATATATAGGCATTTATATAAAAATCTGAAAATAAAGTTTTGTGTGCCTGAAAGTTTGTCACATTTTTTCAGTTACAACAGCCAATTAGCTCTATGAACAAACCTTAATTTTCTTGTGTATGTGAACATATGAACATGTAAACAAAAAAAGCTTTTTTTCATTCTTAATAACATGACATGTTGGAGATATGCAAATGTTTCCAATAAAAAGAAAATAAATGTAAAATTACAGCCATTTTAACTTGAATCACGATTTTATTTCTTTTAATAATACTTGTTCCAATCTATGACTCATAGCTCAATAGTTTTTACAGTGTTTACAAAAATTAAACACTTAGGCTTGGATCCATCTCACTTCACATTAAACCTCTAAAAGTTTGCTAAACCAAAGTTAGTTGTTTAGGCTCTGTCTTTAGTGAATGGTGAGACAGATAAATCATCTCTTTGTAAGTTATGTATCTAAGATAGTTAGGTGAATCAGCAGTTAAACATGCCTATTTCTCTCCACTAAAAGACAAAACAAGCAGATTAGATTTAGACAATTAAGTATAATACAACTAAAGTCAGGAGTGTTGACTCACATCCCAGGAGATATGTACGGAGAAGGAAAGAAAGTAGCTGGGCACTTGAAACAGGTGCAGTTTGGGCACAGTGTTTCATTTATGGTTGGTGGGCAATGTGGTATCCACAGAGTTTTGACCATGGATGATCTAAATCTCACTCTTTCAGCAAAATAGGATGTGTGTGTGACATTGTGCTAGTAGATGACTATGAAGACCTGCTCTGTGGGCTAAGCTGTGGTTTGCCACAGGGTCTGTGCATGGAGCAGGGTTTAGCTGAACAACCTCAGGAGTCAGCTGGTGGCATGATGACCCACAAGATCCAAACTTGCTTCTTTTCAATACTGTTGTCTTGGGCAATGAGGAGGAGGACTAACCTTGCGGCAGGCCTGTACCAAGCATAGTGCATGTTTCCTGGCTAGGGATCTTTCTCCTTTTCTTTTCCACCCCACCATTGCAGAGGAGCAAGAGAGGGAATGGAAATACTTTTTCTTGAGTTTTGGCCTACCATACTAGTTATAACGCTTAATCCTTTTAATGTTGACCTCAGCTTCTCTAAGTAAAAACATATGAGGTAATGGTAACCTCATCCTTGACAACATTCAGAATATAATACATTTTTCTTTTTTTTTTTTTTTTGCCTGTGAAGTGTTCCAAGTAATATAGAGGAGAGCAAAGTGTGTAAAAGTGGACTGAAATATTAAAATTCTGACACAAGAAGTATGAAGCCACCCTATGACGTCTCATATTCTGTTGCTACTGCCTGGGAACCGAGCTTAATTCTTTCCCATTATGCATGCTGATTTCTCTTAAAAGATTAAAGGCCAGTGGCAAGGTATTGCTGTAGTTCCTGAAATAAAGATTACAAAAGCTTCTCACTTATCTGACTTAAAAAAGTAAAATTTACTGTTTCCATGTAAAATGTGGATGAAATGTGTGCTCCTAAACATTCAAGAGTCAAGCACCTGGTACCACACTTCCAGGTGCCACAGAAAATACCTTTCTCTACATTTCTGCTTCTATCTGTATGGAGAAATGTACCTCAGCACCAAGGATACGGAAGTGTAGGTGCATTAGGACCCCATTTCCCAACTGTTAAACAGAAATTCACACTATCTAGCTTGATCTCACCTAATTTTAGTGATTTTAATAAGACATGTAGGTTAGGAATACATTTCTTCCTCCAGTTGCCCATGGAGAGAGAGAGAGAGAAAAGTTTTTCCTTGGGGTAATTAGTCTATATAGCCACTTCTTGTAAATGCCTCTCTGTCTTTCCAATCCTAATAATCCAGTCCTTTGTGAACCAAGTCCTAATACAACTCACTGAAATGAACTTTTCAACAGCTTTACCATTCTTTGAAGCAGAGATGGTATCATTCAGGCATGGTGAGAGGACTGACTCGGGTGAGCCAGATCCCAGGCTCATGCCAAGCCTCCAGCCACTGAAAGGGACAGTTGCTCAATTTATGCCATGAGGGAGCCAGGCAGCTTGTGGTGCTTGTTCCGTCTGTCCAGAATATTTTGTATGTCTGTTCCTGGTCAGCTGTACGCAGACAGGATAGCTCTGCTGCCCCGGACTTTGCCAAGACCTTGCTTGCACCGAGGCACCGGGAGGGTGAGCTGCTTTTGCTCTCACCCCCCACTTCTCTCGCACAGGGCTGGGCCTATTATGGTCTGGCCGTAATAAAGACTTCAGTTAACTTGCCTTTGAAGTGGGAGGTTGAGTCACGCCGTCTGTGAAATCCTCATTTTTCAGCGTTATGAAAATGCATCGCCACGCCAGGGTATCCCGTTGTTTATTCACTGGTCTGGCACGGCCGGGCAGGGAGGCGGGCGCCGATCACGAAACAGTCTGCAAGAGGCAGATGAGCGCAAGAGGTGAGACTGGTTAGGCTCCACGGGCTGGACACCTCTCTCAGAAAAGCCCAGCGTGTTGCCAGTATGGCTGGAAGCTCTCAGAGGCTTAAGAAATGTGCCCTTTAGTATCTTGGCTTACGGACAGTTATATGGGAAAACAATACATGGTTTTACTATGCCCAGCAACACAGCTCCTGCCTCAAGCGGAATTAGATGGGTTTGCTTTCTGAAAATAATGGAGAAAAACACTTTGAACTAAGAGATTGATTCATGCATTTGCAGTTATATAAAATGCATGTTTTTGCCAGAGTATCTCATTATGCCGCCACTGTTTTGGCATGCCAATGCGATGAACATGCCAGTTAACCACATAATTGTGAAGAGGATGCAAATAAGACTGTCTCCTGTACCTTATTCTGTTTCTTTTAGACCGGCCAGGAAAACCCCATCTCCACTGTAGTAAATGGAACTTTTGCAATTAATTCAGGATTTCTTGCATAACTTCTTGCTGCTACTGTCAGTGATCAATCCTGTTCATAAATTATTTTCTTTACTGACAAAAGGACACTGTATATCTCATTTTTACTAATTCCCCATCTGAAGTTAAGATTTCGGTAACTTTTTAATGCAAGTACCTCCATCAAGTTATTAAATTGTCAAAATCTTACAGTGAAATAAATTATTCCTTTTTTCATCTCTTTATGATAACTACGCTAGGCTGTTGAAAAAGTGAACAGCATGCTTTAAAGGTAGTGAAAGTTCCCTTTAACCTAGATCAGCTACATTTATTTATACAGAGTTCACATTTTTGAGCTTTTTCTGCAACCGCATTTAATTTTAAATAAGAGCTGAGAGTCTTCTGTGAGTACATGACTTCAGGGAGGTGAAGTTTGAAGAAAAACATTAACTATCATAAGGGTTCAAGATAAAATCTTGAGATACAGCAACAAAGAGTTATTTTCAGAGAAGAGGGGAGTAAATAGTCTTTAATTTAAGAGACTACTGACCTGAATCTTCTCTCAGTTATGCTATTTTTAAACACTGAAATCCACAAGTTACTCCCTTTTTAAATTTCTAACTGACACTAAAGGTCTAGCTACACCATGCAATAAAGTATAGTGCAGAGAACCCCCGACTCTCTCCAAGCTCAGTCTAGAACTGAAGACAGTATAGATGTATTAATACATCCCTGTCTATACGCTAATAGTCTTCGTTTAGAAGCAGGCTGAAATAGTGTGAGTGTAACACCTATGCCAATTAACTTGTGTATCTATTATGTCTGAAGACTGCATTTTCTCAAGGTCTCAGGACATAATGTTTGAGGAAGAAGAGGCATCTGAGCTGCAATCATTAAGCATTAGAGATATACTTCAAAAGTAACTAGAAAAAAATTTTAATTTACTTGCAGTACTACATTTTTATGTGTAGAAAGAAAATAGATAAACCTATGCTGCTTTAGGGGAGGGTAGAAATATATAAATTATAATATCTATAAATTAATAAAATACATAATTAAAAATAACATAATGTATAAAATACTTTCATTGAAGGATATGTGATGCTCAAAAGAGGAAATGCTCATTTAGAGGAAATGTCAAAATTGAAAATAAGATACATTTGAAGTTAATAACTTGTGTTTTTAAAGTAAAAGTAAACCTTTTACTTTTCTCAGAAGGATGAAAAAAATTAATTAGTTTGAAACAAAGTTCTTGTTATGCCCCAGAGATTTGAAAGTAGTTAGCCTATGAGCTCTGTCATGGGCCTGTGAGCCCATACTGTTTTACTGTATGATATGCCCTGATCTGGTTTTGGTTCTGGCTAATAATCAACCTGAAGAAGCTTGGGCATAGCTGAGAGGAAAGCATGGGCCAAAGACTGCTCCAAACAGGCAATAATGGATTCACTCTTCTGGGGATGGAGGAGTTTTAGCCACTTGGATGTGAACTGTGCTCTCCGCTTGCCCCCAGAAAACGGGCCCATCTTATCTACCAGCATATGGATGTAACCATTGTGCCTCTAACCATATGAGATGCCCTTAAGTGTTGAAGGTATCTGCGTGTCACTACAGATCACAAGCTGAATTGACCTCCATTGACTATAATGGGAAATTAAACACCAGGCTTCCATCTAAACACCCAAACGAAGACATCTACTTGTAGTCATCTGAGTCTGTGACCTGAATCTTGCCTCAAATTAATTGCTTAAACGTGGATGTTTAACGCCGTTGCAGGTTATCCTGTCTCACAAACAACTGCCTCTACAGAAGGATATGGATGTCCCGTCGGCCAAGGCCGTGCATATATATTGGATATCCAGATGTCTTAGGTATCTGAATATATCTCAGATGGCACAAGCCAGCTATGCTTAAGCAACTGAATCCTGTGCATGGTGATCAAGTTCAGAGTAAACTTCTAAAAGGAGTTATCTTCATGTGGTTATTGGCTCAAGATACTAGAGTGAAATGTTTCAAGTCCATTTCTGTAGAGACTGACTCACCACGTAATTTTAATGACTTATGTGGGCTTCTGGAACAGAAGAATTTTGTACTATAAATGACACTATCTGCCCGCATAACGATGGTTATATTGAGGTTGAAGAAAGACCATCTCATTGTTTTCCCTAAATCATAAAAACCCACATTGACTCTGGTTTGTAAGAACTAAAAGAAGGCCGAGTCAAGGCTTACCATCTGTGTAGGTCGAATTGTTTAAGCATGACTGCAGTACTGATATTGTTATAACCTCAGTTATGTCTTTCTCTGCCATCTGGCAGAGCTAGGTGAACAGGTTTTCTTTATACTCACCATGATACACTGTGTGATAGATTGAAGGAAATCATGTTTATGTAAATACATAGTGTGTGTACAATACATATAAAATAACGTGAACAACTTGTCTGAACACCAGGTATTCAGGGAAGGACAGTAAGTCACCTCTGTTATCAAAGTGCAAACAGAATTTAGTCCAATTAGAACATTTCTAAAACATGTGACCTGTAACTGTATACTTGGAGGTTATGTGTCTATACCAAACTTAGCTACAATAACTGGTAAAAATAGGAAAGTCTATGTAATCTACATAGTCTAAATGTCCAGGTAATGATGTTGAACTTCCTTAATTATGGATACAGTAAGAAATTGTGCAGAAAAGGAGAGACAGTAAATTTTATGTCTAGTACTGAAATGGAGAAATAATATTGCCAAGTGTTATTATAAAATATGTCTTTATGTGTAGAATGATAATGAAAGTGTTCATACCTTCACTTCAGCATTTGCCAAGCGTATAAACACTTAGGAAGATATAAACAAAAGAGAGCACTTCACTGGTATTGGAAGTGTGGTTCAGACAGAGATGCTGAGAGAAACCTGCTAATGTTTGAATATGAGCTCTGGGAGCCAAGTACGAAGCACCCTAGGTAAGCAGAATTGCACAAAACATCAGCAGTCTTTTGCCTAAGTAACATTATTTTGGAATTAAAATATTATTTTAAGGTACTTGCTGCCAATCCCTTTCTTAAAGACAGCACTGCAGGGCAACATAGGCGTCAGGGAACAGAGCTGTCTTCCTCTGTTGGTTAAAGACTTCAGACCTGCACCACAAGCCACTGAGGTTGCCAACAGACTTTCAATTGACTCAGACAGCCTCTCAGACAGAGCTGTCAAATAAGAGCAGTGAGAAAGAGTGCAAATAGTGCTGAATATTTCTAGGGACTAAGTGACATGACATGATAAAATAGGAGAGGAGATGAAGAGACATAGAGAACGCTCATCTCAAACTGCAGGAGGAATTGAAGGAGGAAGGGTTGTAAGGGTCAAACTGGGAGTCTGCAAGATCTGCAACTCTGAAAAGTGCTGTAGGATTTACTGTTCACCCAAAAGATGGCAATTCTACAGGAACTGCACCCTCAGGAGCCTGCCAAGAACCAGTCTGGTTCTGACTCAGAAGGTAAAACTCTACCTAGTGAGTCATCAACATCACTTCCTTGTGCACAATTCATTTCCTTAGGAGTTTCCCATCTGCTCCTGCCTGCTAGATGAGACCGACCAGTAGAATGTCTGAAGATCAACATACAAAATTTCATACTGATAGAATAATAAGAAGAACAGTTCTTCTTAGAATGTGTACGAAGCAGTCCACTTGTCTATTTTTTGTAGGAGTGGCAGTAAAAAAGACAAGTGAATTTATAAATTAGGCCTGTTTTCCTAGTGCTGTTTTCCAGGTGAATCATCGCATTGAGTTGATCACATTTTCTAATTTAAAAAGTTCAAACACGTAGAAAAATGTATGTTTTTTTCTCTTCATCTTAACTTGTACATCATCAGCACACTACCACCCTCTTCCACTGAAAATATTCTCCACCATGCCAACTAGGAACATGCCTCAGGCTTATTTCTTAAGAAACATTAAGCATTACCTCATACAGTGCATTGAAAATATGTCCAATAACAACACAACGTTTAAGAAAAATGCCGAAACCATTATTTGCTGTCAGTGAGGTTAGCAACTAATTTTCATTTTAGTCTAGAAAAAAAATGGGGTGGTTTTCACTTTACTTTTTGATTTCCTGATGCAGATTGCATCATTTAGACTTTATGTTCCTTTAAGCAGACTCACAAGTGAGAGTAGACTGGTCAAGTGGATTAATTTAATTGTATGTCACCGTCAAGAACACCTAGATTTCAAACTCATATGGAAAACAATAGATACTAAAAACAAAAGCTCACTTTGCAATTATTTTTCATTACATTTAGCATAACTCTCACAACGTCTAGAACTGAAGACAACTATGGAAAATTTCCGTAAGTAGGATTTCCCTTTGGAAAGCTGAAATCATTGCTTACCCTACAGTAACTACAGCTGTTTGAGATGCATTGTCCATTTGCATTTCACTCTTAGCATGCCTGAATTTTATGGACTTAAGCCTGGATTATTCAGTCAGCAGGGTCCACAGGGCCTGCACCTGCACCCTAAAGTTCTTCCACCCATTGCATCAAGAGTTAAATTTTTTTGCCATTACAGAATTCAGGTGTTATAAAACACCACGGTAGTGAGAAGGAGAGCTGGTTGGACAACATCTCAGAGAATCCTCACAGTTACTGCAACCATTTTACTCTGCCAAAGGGAAACCCTAATAATGGAAATTTCCATAGCTGACATCCGTTCTTGACATCCTTATGTTTTCTGCTGCCATGACTCACCAGCAATGACCTTATGTGTAGGAGCTGAGAGTACTTGGCGACTGCCTTAAATAATGACTGTGGGACAGCTCTGTGAAGGCAGGCATCAGATTTTGGTTTGTCAACCAATGTTGTGTATATGTATTGCCTGACACCTAGTCTCCTGAAGATTTCAGGGAAGCCACAGAGGCTGCCGGCACTCTGGTGGTGGCATGATCTCTGGCCTGAATTGGTAGATCTAATCTGGTTAGCTCATAGCAAACTTAATGCAATTAGACACCCACTTAAATAGCCTCTGGCTAACTGTCTGACTTTCCATCCTATCTGTGAAACTGCCAAACAGGGTTGGTGAAAGTGGAAACTTTAGTCCTATCCTGATTTTTAAAAGGGCTCAGTGTATATCCAGAAAACACAATCTGATTTCTCTGTATCAGAGTCAGGTTTTAAAAAAATAGCCAAGTAAGTCATCTGATTCCAACATAAGGACAAAACCATGGTATGTAAAAGTTTTAATATAAGACATAAACATGACTCTGTCCTTATGGAATTCAGTGGCCTTACAGTGTCAGCATTTCCCTGTTTCATGGGCAGGGGAAAAGACAAAAACGTCAGAGTTTCATAATAGTTTCTTAATAGTATCTATTTTAGAGATTGGTATTACATTTACTAGTGTCTAACACATGTTTCTCACCAGTTGCAGCCAGCATTTGTTAACAAACTTAGCCAGCTGAATAAATGTTAGTATGTGAGGATATCCAAGAGTATGGGAGACGAGTTCTTGCTGTACCATCTCCAGAGATCTCTCAGTATCTCCACCTGAAGAAAACAGTCCTGAGATATTTGATATTCATCATGCCAGGGGTTTCAGGAATTTGAGGTCTTTTGAGAACAACGACAGGATGGTCACAGGGTGCATCTGCCAAAGACATTCTCTCAAAAGAAAGAGCTGTGTCACACCAGGCCAAGTAGTGCAGCGTGCCTTGTGACCATATTGCTTTGCACTTGGCCTGGACCTCCTCTGGGCTGAGGGGGAGCACTGCAGCTCCCTTGACGCTCTAAGACATACTAATCATTTCTGTATGCATTTTTTTCAGTTCAAAATCTGATCTGAGAGATGCATTGCAGCGTGTGGAACTGTGTTTACACAGGTGATTCAGAGGTTTTACACAGGTGACTCAGTGATTGTGAGTGTGTGGTACACATCCTGCAATATGGCATGTATGCACATGGTGATGCTTAGGGAATAGTTTTGGAGAACTGTAGAGGACAGAGGGAAACAAATCAGGTGTAGCTTCATCTGTACTGTCAGCAATCCCTCAAGTGAACTTTCCCCCAAACTTGCTTTCACCTCAGAAGAAACCAGCTGATCTCTCCAGGAAATCTTGGAACTGAATTAACAACTATGTGATGTGATCAGTCAGGGTCTAGGACCTGGGAAAATATTTGGAAGCTAGATTGTTTGACACTACAGACATATCCACAGGGTCATCACTCTGCAAACACTCCTTGCCATTTCCCTCTCCAATGACATTGCTGCTCTCAACACGACAGCTCACCGTCTAAACTTTACGATCACTTTAGTGTTGATGACCTAGCTCTGAAATGTGTTTTGCAGATGTTTCACTAGAAAAGGGCCCAGGCAGGGCTTGTCCATCCTTCTCTAAGACCTACAACTATACCAATCAAAACAGACTCAGCAGGCTGAATTAGGTACTCTTTCCCGCTCTAAGAAAAGCTCCATTACCGTGCACTGAAAGCAACCAATGCCTTTTTGCTGCATGTGACAAAAGAGGGAAGTGTGGCTGTAACACCCAGCACTGTGGAGAATGCAAGTGCAGAAGTCTGCCTGGGGCTAAACCACTCTGTTAGCAGTCCTGAGTGAGGTACTGTGGATGCTTCACTACCAAAAATTCAGAAGGCTGATACTACTACTGATACTATTTTTGCCTACAGCTATCCTTCCAGGCATGAGCCATGAACTACCTTTCGAGAATTAACGCAAGGCTTTTCCCTTCCAGCGGCCAAGGAATGCAATCCACCCTGTAAGTCCCTTGAGGAACAATGCTCTTTCCAACCACTGTCAGGACATTGTGTGAAGGAGGACTTGGCTGCTCTTCTGGTGCCCAAAATCCTTCTTAATAAAAGGGAGCGCAGGAGCTTGACCTGAGCCAAAGCTCACATGAAGACTCCTAAAAAGGACTGGGTCTGTGGTGAACTTTGGAGGAGAACTTTCACTCCAGAGCTTCTAAACTGAAAGGAAATGTTTGCAGTGCTATTCTTCAGCCTCCTGTGATCTTTTGGGGAAGGAATGGCAGATGGAACATTCCTCCGGAATATGCCTCTTCTGAAGGCCAAAAAGTGCTTCCGAGGACCACTGTTTAACTACACTGAAGGCTAAGAAAAGCAATTCTTGAAATCAAAAGACTTTGTTTAGCTGAGCAGTCCTCAATATTGGAAAAACATTCCACTGACCTAACATTACAAAAACTGCTTTTGCTGTTTTTGAAGCAATGAACAGGATGCTATGCACTAGCACTATCTCTAACTAAACAAACACATAACTAAGTATTTACTAAAATACTTGGTTTCCTGCTGCTCAGAGACTGAATATTGTTAAGGGCTTCTATCTGGCAGTCACAGAGCTGTAGACAAGGTACAAGGAAGGTTACTTTTGCTCCATCTCTCCTAACTTTCAGAGTGGTGCAAGGGTAGTCAGAGTGCAGGTGCAGTTTCATAAGCCAGCGCTGACAGTACGAGGCCCAAGCTCTCTCTTTTATGGGACAGGAACACCAGAGCTAGAATATATAGAGAGCACTGGAAATCTTCCCTATTTAAAGCAAGGTTATCAGAATGGTTATAATGGCAAACATTCTAATGCCTATGTTTTTTTTTAAAAAAAATGTATCATTGGGCACAAAAAGACTTCCAAGGAATGGGCTAAAATATGTAAATTTGACTTTACAGTGGATAGGGTCCCAATGTACCTATTGGTGGAGGTTTTATATTGGCTAAAGCTTCTTTTTAAATAAAATAATGTCTGAAAAAATGTAGAAAAGACTTGATGTTCGTATGATCTAAATTAATAACTTAATATTTCTGGAGCAAAGATTATAAACAGATTAAACTCCTGTGTTCGTTAATCAAAGCATGTAAACTAAAGTACTTAGGAATTACTTAGGCAGCAGCCAATAATTTGATAGGCAACATCTCAACCAGGATGAAAAGCACAGATATATGTCTAACTGCTAGATGTCAGTTTGAAAGTCTCCTGAGGCACTTTTATCTGCTCTGCAAGAAACTTAAGCCTTTACTTTGGACTAAGGTCCTGTGTTTGGATGTGAGCGGACAGCACACAGCCCAGAAGCACAGATGTTTCTGAATTCAGTTGTCCTATGAGAAAAGAGGAGCAGGCACCTAACTTGTATATTTGTAGTTAAAGGATTAATTCATTTTTCTTTAAATGGATTACTACAGGTACCAATACCACTTTTACATACAACAGTTAGAGCACTTATGTCCCCATCTCCTATATCTATATTTATTATGTATTCTTATTAATATTACTTACTCCTTATTGTAACTGCTTAACAGAGGATTCTTCCCACTGGAGCACTGTTAGTGAAAAACAGAAATTACACAGATCTCTATAACTGAGTTAGGGAAGAACTATCACTCCAGAGTTCAGAAAGTAAGTGCCACCTAAGTTACCAGGTAGAAGGGGTATAACACTTTTTTTGTACGTCACCTGACTAGTTGTTCCTTGTACATGATGCAAGGAGTCAAAAGCATAAATGGGTTCAAAATGGAATTAGACAAACACATAGCAGAAAAGTTAATCAGTGGCTATTAGGCACAATGATTTGGATGCAGCTTCAAACTCAGGAAGTTCTTAAACAATTCATCATGGACCAATTGACCAAAAAACCTGGCTTACCTACTTTATTTATACAAGCAACTGATTTGCCTTATCTAGTGTACTATTTCTCATGCCCTTAAGCCCTGAGGCCACTGACAAAGGTGGACATAGGATGAAGTTGCTCCCTTTAGTGCTTTTATCTTTATGCAGGCATACTGCTGCATAACTAATGATGTAAGAGTCTTTTTGTTATACCTTTTTCACATCTTTTAAAGGCTTCTTACATTTTTAATGTCATACAGCCCCTCTAACAATTGTCCTCTTCTGACCAGGGCACTGAGCTGTTTTAGCAGCTGTCTCTTGGTGCCTTGCTTGGTCAGCTGAGGGAAATAACTAGGCTTGTCACTAACTATTCCCAGGTTGTCATCATTTTTTGGGGGGTGGGGGGTGGGGGGTGAGTTGAATATATGTATGCTGTCACAACCTACTTCCCAGAAAATAAGTTTTTCTCTGCTGTCTCCATTTTTGCTATGTTTATAGCTGTACTTACCAGCTGGAGATCCTGGTTGATATTTTTCTATTGTTTTCCATCAAGTTTATCTATTGTTAAATGGAAGAGTTATGGTATCAGTCTAGGAAAGGGAAAAATCCCTAAAGAGCAGAGCTATCTCTGAGAAACCTCTTAGCAAATCTCTGGATTCTACCTCTAGGCTTCTTCTATGTGAATAAAAGATGGCAATATTTGCTGTAGCTCATTCAGACATAGGTAAATACAGAGCATTTCATTCGTGGCTTAGCTGTTCACTTGCTTGCTGATCCTGAGTTCTGGAAAAGATATGAAATGTTGAACCTCACAATTCATATTTGGACAAGACAGGGAACTCCAAGACCTGAGAGCAATTACGGAGGAGGCTTTTGGGGAGGACTATTTTTTAATGAACCTGCAAAGCCTCACATACTGCCAAATATTCTACAAACACACAAGTGCAAATTAAAATTTACAGAAGAAAGCAGTTTGAAGTTTCTAACAAGTAAAACTAAAATGATCAGAAAGTCCTGAGAGAATTTCCTGGGGGAATGCGGAGACATCGCTTCTGCTGAAGAAATATAGCAGGTCTGTGTTCACAGAAGCAGCTGATTAAAGCACTATACTGGAGGTACTGTTTGGATGACAATGAATAGTGTGCTCAAGCTATCTACACACTTTCTTGCCTTCATTCTCCAATCTTGTATTGATTGAATACAGCTGACAAAAAATATATTTGGTAGAAATACTGAGATTAATTATTTTCTCTGTTCTCTATGTATATTTCTCACACATTTTCTTTTTAATTTCATCTGTGTATATATTTTTTAAAATGTTTCCTTTTCATGTAAAAATATTGATAGGAACCATGTTTTTTCTAACTTTATGTGAAATGAAAAAAAAAGAGCAGGCCTTATTTTATATTATATTGAACATATATATAAACTCTACAAAGCTTAAAACTTTCATTTATACTGAATACCACCAGCATCCTAACCCAGTCATATATTTTAAAGTTAGCTAATGTTTATGAAATGGTAAAGCCACTAATAAATAACTAATGGTAAAATAAATTAAAATATTTAAAAGTGGATGCTCAGGCACAAATGTGTCAGAGTTGAGCAGAACCTGCTGTACTTCAGGAAGGCATGTAAAGGTCTTTTTGTTACAAGACTGGAGCTTGAGAATATGTTCTTTAATTTTCTCCCCCCCATCACAACTACTCACTCATGCACCTATTAGAGGTAGCACATGGAGACATGACCCATGTTTTTCCTCTGATGTCAATAAAAGTCACAGTGCAATGTAAATAATTACTTATCTGTGTTACTAATTGAGGGCCAGATTGAGACCTGAGAGATAGTGAAGAGATTGGGAAATAAGGGACTGTTTGATGACAGCAAGAGCAGCAGAATTTGGCGCTCAGAGCAAGATTCCTCGAGTGAAGGCCTGGAGGCCAAACGCAACTCGTGATGCCCGGCCAAAGCACCTGACAAATGAGCCTACGCGGGGAGCGGCCTCTAACACAGCCCCAGCAGGCGATAACAGTCCTGGGATCTTACTCATACAAGTACATCAGGCAGAGAGAAGTAGCTGCAAGAAGCAGCTACAAGGACACAAGCACATCCCGCTCCTCCTGTTCACATGTGCTTCTGTGCGTGTTTCTACTTGGGTTATGATCTGTTTGCTCTTCTTCTTCTTTTTTTTTTTTTTTTTTTTTTCCTCTCCTGGTTTCCTTTCAAAAAGTGGCTTAACAGCCTCACAGGATTTACATAAGAGTTTTGTACTGATTTAATTTTTTTGCTCTCAGTTTGCAGCGGAAAGTTACAAGCTATGGATGTTAAAAAGTAAAGTTAAAAGCAAACTCCTTGAAATAGTTTAAGTACTTCTTTGCCTCAATTACTTTTTAATGCAATTAAAATTTGAGGCCTAAAGCACACCAATACACTTCTTAATTCTACATGCATCTGATATATCTGCTTTTTCTTTTCCTAAGTGAGGTCAAGTGCATGCATCCAAAGAAGTGGCGATTTGACTTAAATTCTAAAAACATTATAAAATTTTGCAAATAAATGTCTCAAGTAGTTCCACATTTGTCAATAGATGTATACATTTTAATGAATGTTACAAATAGGGGAATCATAAGGGACTGGAACAGTCAATAGGGCAAGTGTGTATGGTACATTTACATAGCATATCTTTTAATAACTAGAATACCATTATCTGCAACACCTGTTTACCTATGATAAGTCACAATAGTACATTTACACAGCTAAATAACAGACAGTCTGCTAGTGAACTTGTTCAACAGCTTCCTGATACAGTGTTTAAATCTTAGCTCATTCTTTGTCTTTGTTCCTAAGAGTGTCCCTGTGATGGGATGAGTCTGCCATAAAAAGACTGGCACTAGATTGATGACAGCCAGTGTCACTTGGCCTCCAGGTCAGAGATTGGTCCCTGCCCTTTTTTTTTGGATAGCATTATCTTTTAAAAGATCTTTATCGAGGAGCTGACAAGGAGAGGCACTCTGCTGAACCTCACACTTTTAAACAAGGAAGGACATGTTGGAGATGTGAAAGCTAAGGGCAGCTTTGGCTGCAACGACCACAAGATGGTGGGATTCAGGATCCTGAGAGGAGGGAGCAGGACAAAAAGCAAGATCACAACTCTGGACTTCAGGAAAGCAGACTTTGGCCTCTTCAGGGACCTGCTTGGAAGAAACCCATGGGATGTGGCATTAGAATTTCACAACAAGGAAGAGGAGTCCAAGAGAGCTGGTTGATATTCAAGGGTCACCTCCTCCAAGTTCAAGAATGGTCCATCCCAACAAGCAGGAAATCAAGCAAAGGTGGCTGGAGTTGTGCAGAGATGAACAAAGAGCTCCTGACTACACTCAGACATAGAAGGGAAGTAGTGGAACCAGGGACAAATGACCCAGGAGGAATATAGAGACACTGTCTGAGCATACAGGGATGGTGTTAGGAGAGCTAAAGCCCACCTGGAGCTGATACTGGCAAGGGATAGAAAAGGCAACAAGAACGGCTTGTAAGTACATGAGCAATAAAAAGAAGGCTAGGGAAAATGTGCTAGTTGGAGCAAGGGCCCTGATGATGAAGAACACACAAAGGCAAAGGTACTGAATGCCTTCTTTGCCTCAGTCTTTTCTGGTAGATCCTCAGGAATACCAAGCCCCTGAGACCAGAGGGGAGCAATGCTCCAGAGGTCTGGAGCAAGGAAGACTTACCCTCAGTAGAAAAGGGTCAGGTTAGGGAACACTTAAACAAACTGGACATACACAATCCATGGGCCCTGATGGGATGCACCCATGAGTGATGTGGGAGCTGGCCAATGTCATCAATGGCAATAAGGACAGGTTCCTGAGGACTGGAAGAAAGCAAATATCGCTTCTATTTTCAAGAAGGGCAAGAAGGAGGATCTGGGAAACTACACCTCCATCCCTGGGAAGGTGATGGAGCAACTAATCCTGCATACCATTGCCGGACATACAAAACATGAGAGGACAATTGAGAGTAGTCAGCATAGCTTTATGAAGGGGAAATTGCACTTGACCAACTTGGTAGCCTTCTACACTGAGATGACTGGCTTGGTGGATGAGGAGAGAGGTGGATGTTTACCTTGACTTTAATAAGGCTTTTGTCTCCCATGATATCCTCATAGACAAGCTGATGAAGTACAAGCTAGATAAGTGGTCAGTGAGGTGGACTGAAAACTGGCTGAACTGCTGGGCTCAGAGGGTTGTGATCAGTAACACTAAATCCATCTGGAGATCTACTGCCCATGGTGTCCCCTAAGGGCTGACAGTGGGGCCATCACTGCCATTACTATATACCTTCTTCACTGATGACCTGTGTGATGGGACAGAGTGCACTGTCAGCAAGTTTGTTGATGATACAAAACAGGAGTGGCTGATTCACCAGATGGTTGTGCTGCCATTCAGAGGGACCTCAATAGGCTGGAGAGATGGGCAGAGAGGCATCTCATGAAGTTCAACAGAGTGCCTAGTTGCACACCTGGGGAGGAATAATCCCATGCATCAGTACAGGCTGGGACCAAATAGCTGGGACGCATCTCAGCAGAGAAGGACCTGGGGTCCTGGTGGACAAGTTGAAGACAGGTCAGCAATGCACCCTTGAGGCAAAGAAGGCCAAAGGTATCCTGGGCTGTTTAGGAGGAGCATTGCCAGCAGGTCAAGGGAGGTGATCCTTCCCCTCTGCTCAGCACTAGTGAGACCACATCTGGAGTGCTGGCTCCAGTTCTGAGCTCTCCAGAACAAGAAAGACATGGATTTACTGGGGTAAGTCCAGTGAAGTGTCACAAAGGTGATAAAGGGGCTGGAGCATTTCTTACACTTGTAGAGGCTGAGAAAGCTGGGACAGTTCAGCCTGGAGAGGAGAAGGCTCAGGGGGAATTTTAGCAATATATATAAGTATTTGATGGGGAGAGGGGTTCAAAAAGACAAGGCCAAACTCTTCTTAGTGCTGTGCAGTGGCAGGACAAGAAGCAACAGGTACAAACTGAAACAGAGGAAGTTCCACCTGAACACAAGAAAAACACTCTTTTGCTGTGAGGGTATCAGAGCACTGGAACAAATTGCCAGGAGAGGTTGTGGAGTCTCCATCTGTGGAGGTGCACAAAATCCAACTGGACATAGTCCTGGGCAACTCTCGTAAGTGACTCTGCTTGAGCAGGGAGTTTGGAGCAGGTGATCTCCAGAGGCTCTTGCCAACCTCAGATGTTCTGTGATTCTTTGATTCTGTGATTGTTTCACGCACACACATACAGATGTTTATGCATGAGATTAATACTCCCCTAAGTATTCCCTAAGTTGTCCCCTAAGTATTGACATACAAGATATGTACAGGCTAAACTTGTGATGCAAGACCAGCAAGCCTACCACTGTCCTTGCAGTGAAAGCTTGTCCTGCATAATATACTATCCAATATTATTCTAGCAACATGTTTATGTTGCATATACTTGTAAGGCCCACAAGCTTTATTATTTTAGCTGTCATCTTTTTAAATATATATATATCTTCTAGTATATATTTTATGTTACATTTTCATGATTCATTCCAGTTTGGCTTCAGCACAACATTTTTCCACCCACATAGCAAAGCATGCCAAGCCTCCGAGGTTTTGCAATATTCTTTTGTAGTATTGCTTTTATCAGGCAATCAAGTAAATATTAATATAACTTTTTTTTTGAAGGAAAAGCAACTTCTACTGCCAACTGCACAACTTTCTGTGTGATAATATGAAGTATCAACATGTATCTTCTTTGAAAATCCACCTTATATATTCCTAAACATTTGTAGCTTTAAACTGCTCATGGGTATGAACTTCATATCACAGATATTTTTACCTTTTTTCATATACATAGTTTCTGTTGATCAGAACCCAAAGTTTGTTCATCTTATACAAATGTTCCCATTTATATGAGTGAGTCAGAGTAATTAAAACCCAGCAGTTTTATGAGCACAATTATGTTGATAGTGCTCTAGTGTAGACAGTTATGCTGCCATGTAAGTTTAATGCTACTAAAGCTATTTTAGACCCTGAATTGGTATAACCTGCAGCAATTTCAGTACTTCAGATCATGATGCTGTAATTGATATCTGACATATTTTGCCAGTTTAACAATATAATTAAACGAGAAAAGCATTCAGGTCTAAGTCTTATGTCAGAGCATAAGGATCTGCCTCATATACCCTTCAAATGATTTTTTTTTAATGATTATTGTGGAGATTGGTGAACACAGATACATAAGAGATACAGCCTAGTTTCACAATCCGTTCACACGATGAATCATTTTTGCTCACTCACAAAGGTGAATAAGCATTGTGGCACTTCAAGAGAATGCAATCCAAAGCAGAAGTTGCAAAGCAGAACCCATAATGTAATATAACAGATAACCTTTACAGTCATACAATGAAATAAGACTGTTTAGTATTTCCTGTCATAACTCTGCATGGTAATCTTAAGTCTGTGTTCCAGTGGTTCCTGCCCAGCATCTATTCTAAGCTTTTTAATTCATGGCTACAGGTAGGTAGCTACATGTTTAGTCTATGGCTACAGGCTACACAGAAACATAATTTCTGAGGATTAACAAACCAGATGAGGAGAATGTTCCTTATATTAGTTAACCTCCCATCTATATCAAATTAATTGAAAAGAATTTGTTTTATAATTTTAAGTTCAATCATCAAACCCTCGAAATCCATTTTCTGTGTAGTTCTACTTCCGGCATATGTTAATAAGTCATTTCTGTTCATTAACAATACCATGGGCTACCTCCATCCTTTCTTCTTTGTGAATAGGGCTAATAGGGCTAGTAGGGCTAATAGGGCTATTCTTCATATTGCAGCACTTGTTTATCACTCTCATTGTCTTTATTATGAAACATTGGGTAGAAGTTTGGGAGCAGGTTTAACTGAGTTGGTTAAAGCATGGTGCTGCTAATGCCAAGGTCACGGGTTCTATCCCCATATGGGCTATGCTGAGGGTTGGACTAGATGATCTCCAGAGGTCCCTTCCAACCTTACCATTCTATGATTCTATAATTCAGCCCACCTAAATTTAAGGTCTGCAGTGCATATTTGAGCTTGTTCAAGCTCCTGTTACATGATACTCAAGGCAGAGCTAGGATGCAATTCAGTTTCCTAATTGTAGATAGTTTAGTGACATGTTAGATACTGCGTGGTGTCACTCTTGCCCTCCAGGTACCGCTCCAGAACGGCACTGGTCACCCCTCAGTCCTGTGTCTTATCTGAAGGCTTCATGTAGATGTCTTTGCATTCTTGAGGGATCTCAAATGGCACTAGAAGATTGTGTTTACGCAACCACAAGCCCTGCATGAACTTTAATAGAAGTTTAACACCTAATTGAGATGCAGACATCTACACTGCACACACCATCAATTAGGCTGAGCTGATTCTTACACTCACAGACTTTAGGAGAAGAGACAGGATTCTATTTTTGGGGTTTGTGGAGACTTCTCCAACAAACCCAGACTTGTTTAGAACTTTCTAAATTCAGACATCTGCTCATGAGATGTTTTTTCATTTACAATTATGCATAAAATCCTCACACATAATCCAAAGAATCCCCTTAATTTGTAAATGCACTTCTCATTTTTTAGCAGGTGAAAGTCATCTACATCTTTTGTGTGGTCATTTACATCAATGTAATGCATTACCACATATAGTAGCATCTGATACTCACTGCCTTATGCGTCAATATCTACAAAGTATGAAGCAACAGAGACTGTAGCTCTCAGCACTATCTGACACAATAAAACAAATTACAAAACACAAAGTCAAGAGGTTCATCTATACACAGTGTTAACTCTGTCTCAAGGAAATTAACTAATACTCAAGGGAATTTTTCTACTCTACTCTACTATATATATATACATGTATAAAAATATATAACATAAATACATAATAAATATAAGTATTATAAATATAATATAAATATAATTAAATATATTAAATATATATTCCTACATACAATAGGAATTTCTCTAAAATGAAACATATTTCTTTTTCAAGAGCTTTCAAAAGCTTTTCAGGCATTTTTAATTTTAAACATCAGCAAGACCAAAGTAAATCAGTAAGTAAAAAAAAAAAAAAATCTAAATGAGGTGCTATGGAGAAAACCACAATCAGCAGCTTCTGTAGCCTCATTACACTCAACAGTGCATAGGAGAATATTCACCCACAAGTGACCAGAATAAATGAGCATTCTTAAAGGCTCTCAGGACTCTAGCAACAAAGCATCTTTCTAAGTCTGCTGACAAAATTTTAACAGACTCTGTCCTACTCTCACTGCTGACAAATGGAATGACTTCAAATTGCAATGAGTTGTTTTGGGACCATGTATTGACCCCACTCAGCCCTCTGCAGTGAGCCACTCAAAACCTGAGGTATCTAAGGCTAAGTCTGCTTTAGCTAATGTGGTGCAGTGGGAGTAGGTGGTGAGGAATGACATGCAACTACGCACATTTTCAGACTCCAGACTAGTTCTAGTTTGGTTCTAAGCAATTGAATTTCTATTAGCAATTGGACTGTGTCAGGCAGTCTTCTGCAGAACGTTCTCTAGGTTAGTGTCATCCAAAAGGAATCCAGTTTGTGTGCTCTGAAAGTGCTCCGTGATGCAAACTGAAACACGCTAAGTAGAGATGATCAGCAGTTTCCCTTCAAAATAGCACTCCTAACCCAAACTAAAACAATGAAAACCAGTCCTTAAACACTTCCATTTCCTATCTTCTGACTTCAATAGTATGTTCTGCTTGTGCTTCCTGAAGCACCCTTTTACATAGCATACATTATTTCATTTCCAGAGGTATCTGTGTGTACTAGCAGGACTATTGACAGAAAAAAGTTAGAGATTTTAGCAGGTGCAGACATCAGCGTCCTTATATGATATGGCTGTGGTTGGCTTAGTCCATTCCCTAAGTTACAGATGTGCTCATCAAAGAGAGAATTAACATTCTTCATGGTAAATTCAGCAGAGCCTCCACAAACTGAATTGTCAGAGATGTAGTACATTAACTAGGTAGGATTCTGTGAGTAGAATTCTGTAACTAAGTAGGATTTTTGCGCTGCACTTGTTCTGTCACTATGCCAATGGCTTCTTGTGCCACGTTTGAGTACCTGACACCTTTTGCCAGTTCTCTGTTAAAAAGAATACATACATATTTTATTAATTTTATACCTTCTGGCCTCTCAGCACACTTCATTCATAGCTTCTTTACTTCTTTACACTTGATGGTATAGTAAACGGAGCTTAAAGAGTTAACCAATTTACAAAAGCTGCCTGCTGTTTAACAATGGTTGGCCTCCTGAATCATGGATTAGCAAATAATCATTTGTTCTGATGATGTAATATTTGTAACGCACAGTAATGTTACTAAAGGGAGGAGTTCTGTGAAAATTGATTCGAACTGGTCTCTCTGGTTTATGATCCTTCCTGTTCCCCTGTTCATCCATTGACTTAATCTTACAGTAAACACATTTGTTTCCTAATTTTCCTTCAGACCTTAATTTCTAACCAACCCTGAGGAATCCTTCTTTCAATCCTAAAGGGAGAGTATCTTAGCACTGAAAAGTAAAAGAAAGCTTTTTAGCCCTAGAAAATGATTTATTTCCAGTCATTGCCTTCTAAATCAGCATAAAATTAACTCCTTGGAGATTGCTGATAAATATATTTATCTTTCTAAACTTTCATTTGACTTAAAATCTGGAATACATCAAGGGGATTTTTAGGTTGTTGGGGATTTTTTAAGGCACTTCCTGCAAGCCAGGACTAAATGTTACTTATCATCATTAGATGTAGAAAAAAAAAGAATTTGATCATATTAATATATTTTCTATGTAGTGTTTAAAGCGCTTTGAGGCATTTAGATGAAAAGTGCTTTGCAGGTGCTAAAATTGCTATTTTATCATGGCTGCAGACTTTCTCAGGAATACCTTGAATTAAAAAATCTTGCAGTAGAATTCTGCCTCTCACCATTTTCCTCCCTTTTCTATCACAGACAAATGAGCAGGAGTAAGGATTATCTCATCACTTTGTACTCATTCACCCCAAAGTGACCACTGTTGAAAAATCAACAATCATCATCTGTTGTCGCACCACCATGTATACCATAACATCTAAAATAAATGGTTACTTTCAAGTATCAAATGTCGATACAGGGAATATCTCTGTTATTAAAGACTAATGAATATTTACTTTCTAATGATAACATAGTGTGTATCTGATTATGTACAATAAAATAAAACATATGTGAAAGAGTGGATGCATTCAAGAAAGAAAATTACGCTTGGACCATGGAGTAAGCAGGAAGGAGGAAGCCATTATTCTGCATGATGTATTGTGATTGCGAATTTGACAGTTGCAGGATGGAGATTCCTGCCAAATGCCAAACCACCTCCTCTGCATTCGGCTGCAACATTTCTCAATTTACAAACCGTCTTGATTACATAGTACTGAGCACAGCCCATTGCTGACTCTGATCTGTTGTATTTATTAGAACCACAATATCTCCTCTTAACACCACGTTAGGGATTTCTTGCTGCTCAGATAAACTGGACTTTTGTAATAAATCCAGTATTATCAGTATCAGCCCCTCACTCAGGAGAAGCAGCAGAGCTTTTTACTGAGAATGACTGTTTACAGATTATTTTCTCAGATGCACATAAAAAATTGCATATATGATTCAAAAGAAGAACAAGTTAACATGAAAAAACAAATGCAGTGAACGTACATATAGGATTATGTGAGAATGTTCTGAAACTGAAATGGCTCAAATAGATTGGCATGTACTGATGCATATAGGTCAATCAAGTCACAGCATGTTTTTGTTGCATTTAAAAGTAGATACTCTGCAAACAATCATAACATTTTTAGTTGCACCCTGCATAGTCAAACAATGTTGTATATGTTTTTGTTTCCTTAGTTCATATTCTATCCAAATCAATGTAAGTTTGGGTTTTTTTTTAAGGCTGGAAAAGTTTCCTTTCATAGGTGGAATAAATTTCTAGTGACTTTCTTACTGATGTTAGAAAATGCTTTGGTAAACAGCCATACTTTTTATCCATTTAGAATATGTTGATTTACAGCACTTCTGAAGCATATTTATGAAATCCCTGCACACTAAGCTTACTTTCATTTCTTAAAGACAAATGATTTGGGGAGTATCCAGGAGTTTAGTGGTAACACAGTCCATTGACCCACTACCAACAAAGACCACTGGAATTTCTCATTTCTTTCCAACTCTTTACGCAGTCTTAAAGATGAGAACTGATAGCTGAATGACTCTCTTGTTCCTGCGACAGAAAGGCTGGTTAAAACTGTGAATACAGTTTGTGTTAAATATCATTTCAAAATTTGTTTTAGTGCTGAGTCACAACTAACCCAAACATTTAAAAAATTCCACAGAATAAGAAGCTCTATATTTCTATTTTTAAAATGAACCTGGTGGTGGAATCGTGATTTCAATCCAAAACAAAATTTCTTATTAATATCATTTATATACAACAGTAATAGATATTTACTTAATTTCATGATACAATGGTGGAAGTCCATAATAAAACACATTCCATAACATATTAGTTGAAACAGGATTGCAGGGTAATGGAAAGATACCATAAACAGCTGGCTTCTCTAATTAGTATGCTGAACATTTACGTGCTCTTCTTGTTAAGTACCAAGCTGTTTCATCAGAACAAAAACACGAGATACTTTGATCTGGAAAATAAGGTAAGATGTTCCAATGATACACTGCAGCCACAGTTCATCCTACCTAACATTAATCACCTGCGTGAGGCATCTAAATTAGGGGGTTAGTTGTAGCAGGAAGGTGGGTGCTCACTTTCTCAGGGTGGATTGGAGACCCAGTAGACTTCCCTGGGAATGGAGAAGGGTGCAGTGGCTGAGATCTCATGCCAGTAAGTCAGCAGAAGGTCTGAAGCACAAGGGACCAAGGGCAGGTTTAAGTACCACCCACTCCTCATGGGTTTCAAAATAAATCGATGAATGTTTAATTGTTTCAAATTTTTGGTTTGGAGAAGATTTTTCTGTAGGAAAGATAAGTAATATCTTTGTGCTTTTAGAAAAACTTCAATTTCATTAGAATTGAAAATGTATTTGATTTGAATCATCCCACCAGCTTCTGCTGTGAGCACTGCAAAAGGGAGTGATATTATAAATTCGTTTAGGAATAGGCGTGTCTTTATGCTTCAGCAAACTACATGTATGATTCAAGAAATGGCCTTGAATAGGATCTGGAAAGAAGCCAAGTCTGCTTCCCTTTGGCCAGCAGGCAAATCAAACAGAAGTGATGATGTCGAGGGACAAAATAGAGAGATTAAAAGGACACCTGAACTATAAGATGAATTCAGCAAGAGGCATATAAATCCCATGGGTCTTCCTTGTAGTCGCTTAAAATTAAAATGATTTCTGTTATAGAAAAGTAAATTCAGAATACGTTGCTGTAAGTCCATAGGAACGTGGCTGTTATGGAATAACACAACTACATTTATCTATTATCCTGAACAGAAATAAATGGAAATACTGCAAGCCCGATATTGTGTAGGACATCAAAGGTAAGAATACTTCTAGAAACAAATGTGCTGAATTCTTAGAACTGGGGTGTCATGGAAAAGCCAGCTAGAAGGAAGCTATGTAGGTCACCTAGTGTGACCTGCTGCTCAAAGTGGTGTTGTCACTGGAGTCAGCACAAGTTGGCAGGGGCTATGTCTAGCTGAGGCCTGTGGGGATGGAGATGCCACAACTGCTCTGCTTTTTGCCCTAGAACAAGTCACCCAGAGACATTACAGGCTACCCAGCTGCTCTGAACAGCTCTGTACTTTCCCCAGTCAAAGACTGGGGCAGGGTTGAGGAAGAGGTTATAGTCCTTTATATGCAACCCTGGTACCAAGCAGGTATTTAGAGAAGGATGAGAGGAGCAATAAGGAGGAAGAAGATGAGAAACTGTCTCTGTTCCCCTAGTTCTATTCAGTCTGATCTCAGAGTCTATTTTCCTCCAAAGCATTCAACTCCTAATCACCATATTTCCTCAAAGTCCTCCACTCTCTCCCAAAACATTTGCTGTTCTTTTTCCTGAGGGGAAATTTCCTCCCCAGGAAGAAATCCCAGATCTCTGCTCTGCTAGGAGCTGACTATATGCTTCTAATCTTCCCTCCATTGTCCAGCAGAAAACTCCCACCCACTTGAACCTGCCACATACCATTTCTCATCTTTCCAGACTAATCACAAAATTCCCTGCAACTCAAAGCCCTAGTTTTTCCTGCCCATCCAGCTCTACCTTTCTCACCGTTATCTCACTTGAATTTCCTAGCTCCAAGCTTTGTGGCTTCTCCCAGCCCTTCTTCTTCTCACACACAGATCTGATCCTCCTGTGCTGTCTCCACCTTTTGCAGCCAACATCACTTTAGAGATAGAGCTTCCCCTAGATATCAAAACCCAAAGCATCATCTGTGATACCCTCCCTGCTTTTGGATTCCTCTATATAGTCTCTTCTGCTTTGGCAGAGGTGAAAGGCAGATTCTCCCATTTAATAAATCTATTTAGATGCCAGCTCAGTGGACAAAGACAAAACAATATGTCCATGGAAAAAAAGGACAGACAGAAGCCATAGCCAGAGGAGAATACACCTTCACAAAGTCATTGTGAATGATTTGAAAATCTTAACTACAAAACAGATCAAATATAATTGAGGTCAAGTGAGACATATAGGACTCTAGAAACAATAACGTATCATTAAAAAAAACAGAAGTTCTAGGCTGTTGGCTAAGATGGACAGGAATGCAAACTGGCATTATTAAGTCTTACAGGGGACAATGTAAATTAAACACAGTTGTAGCCTGTGTGGCTGGCTAGTGGACTGGAAACTAGAACCTATATATGAAACTTGACAGCAAAGCACAGGGAAGTTTAGATGTCCCAGCACAGAGTCCAAATCCGTATGTTCACTGTGTTCGTCATTCAGGCAGGCAGTTTCAGCTACTGGACAATAAATACAAAGGTCAATACATGTCTTATTTGGCCTTCACAGCCCAGAACTTGGAGGCTGGTGCCTACATCTCCTCTTTTCAAGATACACTTCTATACTGTGCTGGTGATGGAAATGATGTTGCCTATTTAGTGTAGGTTAGCTGGCCAGGGCTGCAGAGCACAAACTGAAAGACTGGGATTTAATTTCTTCCAGAGTCTTTATAGTGTCAGATCTCCTAGTCATTAGAGTTGAATTGAAAGTATGTTAACTGTAAGGTGCACAAACAGGCCTAAAATAAGGGAGGTCTGCCCCAACTACCCCTTCTTTGTGCAAGCCCTAACAACAAGACTACAGAGTGATGCACCTCTGCAGAGGTGCTTGTCCAGTGATTTTGAATTTTCTGCTCCACGATGAAACAACTTCAAAAGGAAGAGGAGACAGCGTGCACAAAACCCCATCTGTCCACCTTAAACACTGTCACCCCAGGGAGGACATTTCACTTGAAGATGGGAAGCATTACTCCGAACCCTGCCAGCCAAAGTGTTGAATCTGAGTCTATCTTTCTAAGCGAATGCCTTAACCACAGACAACTTCTTAAAAGGTGGGTGGCAGATCCTCCTCCACTCTCTGTTCTAGAAAGGTACCCACAAAGCATTTTCCAGGGAGCCTTCTGGGTATATGTTTGGTGTTTTCTGAGAACGTCTGAAGGTTTAAGCCCCCCAGGAGACTTCAGCTGAGGAATGATTGGCTTCTTAGGTGGGCGATAGCTATCAAGCTGCTTGAAGTGTTCTGAGCACACGCCAAAGCACAGCTCTGGACACCCAGAAAGGCTGAAGCTCAGACAGGCAGGTGCCTTCCGCAGGACTCAAAAAAAGCAGCTACGGTGCAACTGAGGAGAATTTCATCGAAGAGAAAAGTGATTTGCCCAATAAGGTTTTTCCCACTGATGCACTCTAAATTTGCATTACAAAATTTATTCTGATGCCTAAAATAATGCCACTGCCCCTCTGACTGAATTGCACATGCAGACAGCCACGTTCCCAGGCGCATCTGGGATTTACAATGTAGTCATTCCACTGCCGAAGTCCCCGGCATCCCAGTCTTCTAGGCATGCTTAGGTCATGTCTAACACATATCAACAGCACCGGGTTCAGCATAGGGTAGATCTGCCACAGGCACTTCAATGTAAAAACAGTGGTGTAAGTGGTGTTAATTAACTCTTTCCTTTCTGTTCAATAAGCTTCCTTGTTCTGTAAAAGAATAACTCAATACAATGTGTCATATCCAAAATGGATTTGGGGCTGCATCACAGCCACCTACTCCTCTCCCTGTCTGAGATGAATTTAGCCCACTTCCACTGAAAGAGGCAAACAGTGACAGCAGCTGTCTGATGTGACAAGATGATAATGAGGTGTGAATAACAAACCTCCCTTTCATGTAGATATTATGCAGATTATTCCTATTTGGAAGCACCCAGAGTTACTGAGAAATTTAAACACATGCTGTTTGGTTAAGTAAACTAAGAAAGAATATGGGAACTGTTAAAAAAAACCTCACTGTCAGATTGGATTTAAAATTCTGCAATGCAAGTGAATGTGGGCTGGAAAAACAAAAGACAGCAATGCTATCTATGACACAAGAAGGAAAATAGGAAATTCAGCACAAGGTTTAAGGATTTTTGTGGAGGTGGATGACTCACTATTGCTCACACTTTGAAGTGAGTGAGACAAGGCTGTGTGTCATATATTGTTTCCTCTAAATCTGCAGAGAACAGGCCATCCCAAACCATTGATGGAAGCCAAGCGCCGGGAGCTCGAGCAAAACGTGACTGGACATGGGCTGCTCTTAGTCAAGCTTCCTGGGATCCGCAAGTCAGACTGTCAGCATTTGAAATACCTCTGGTTTACAGGTTAACAACCTGGTGATAAAAAAACGAACTGTGGCTGAAACTAAGCCTACGTGGGCCTAGTGTAATTAAGAGCCAAGTTTCATACCGCTATAGGGCTGATACTGCACCCACTGCAATCGATGATTATCTTTCCATGAATAACAGAGGCAGGTCCCTTCACCTCTCGACGTCCTTATAAAACAGGGATAACGGTATTTTATTTCTCCCATATTTATAGCCTCAAGAATATTTTGAGGCAAGGGCTGTCTCCTTCTAGGTGCTCCCTGCAGCATTTAACACTTCTGGATTCCTGTCGCATTTTGCATTTGAAACTAGAAAAAAGCATTAGGACAGGCATAACATTTCAAGCAAATACAATGTTCATTCTATACAGAGTACCACAGACATGCATAGGTCTGAAGAAGTAGGTCCTGGTTACCACTAGAGACTCTGTAAGTGCTACCGGCAGTTTTTGAAACCTGTCTAAAAACTGTGAGGTTTTATTCCTTCCTCTTTAAACCACCACAGAAGTGTAGAGCTTGTGAAGGCAGCACGACTCCTGAATATCTGAGAATTTCACAAGGGTCTACAAGTACCAGACTGACTCCATCAGTGAAATTAACTGCTAAATTGAACATTTATGCATCCTCTAGTCCTACTACTCTGTTTAAATATGTAGTTTAACATACTAGTGACATTATATTAAGAACGTAGTCTCTAGCACATGCAGGACATACAGCAAGACAAATCCCTGCATTATCTATCTGTGTGGATAGTTTAGATGGACTTGTCATTTACTCTCCGAGGTACTAATATGGATGTATGCTTGGGGGGGGGGTTCATTTCCTTTTTGGGAAGTAACGACACCTTACATAGACTGTTATTATTTATTGTTTCGGAAGAGATGCTGACAGACTTGATAGACTACATCTTCTGCAGAGTTTGTGTTTTGCTTTATTCTTTTTTTTTCCTGAAGATATGTATTTACTTGAACATGACATGCTGGAAAAACATTTTATTCCAGTTTGATACCAAAGCTCCACAACATTGAATACAAATGTATACACTACATGAAAAGACAATATTCTTTATTTAGGTTTAAGCAGACAGAGCCATGCCCATTCTGGGCTCTAAGCACCTCATCAAAACATGAATATACTGTGAATGTAATTAAACATTAACATTCAGGAAGAATCCTTCCTCAGACTACTGAAGTGTCCTCAGTTAAACTGCCAAATCCTGTCAAGTGGCTGCGTGTTGTGCATACCTAAAAAGTCACAAATTAAGGAGGAAAGCAAGAAATAATGCCCTACCCAACCTTTGGAACTTGCAGGGCTGCTTCCATTTTGAAAAACTGTTACCCTTTTTAGTGGAACTGCACATTTTAAGGCTCAAAGCTCTCTCAAAACGATAGACTCTTTCAAAACTTCTATAAGCCAAATACTTGGTTGTTGCTCTTGGAAGAAAACAATTCCTTGGGCAATTGAGCATAGAAAATAAGGCTGAGCAACCTGTTTAGAAATCCCAACCTGCCTAAACACAGCAAGTTTCAGCTTGACGAATACTGATTGTGCTGAGGATGGCCTGAAGCCCACGTAATGCAGTGAACTTCCGTGTTAGTTAGTTAAGAGCTTCGATGAGCTAAGGGAGACACTTTCATTTAAAGAGAAGGCTCCAATCAGCTGTTGGAATCAGATTTAGTTTTGCTCATAAAATACAAACTAGACTAAAAAAAAAAAAAAAAAAAGAAAGCTATTCAAATAATCTGGGTGGCATTTTTCAGTACTGTGAACATCGTAATCTCTGAGATGCTTGTCAGAGTTTTATTGGTGCTAGCGTCTCCCACCACTTACTCAGAAATCTCTCAGACATGGAAAATTTCCCTGAATCTCCCACGGTGGCAAGGGGAAATATAGAAGGAGCAAAGCGGATTGATTCACTACAGGGTTTTGCTCCAAAACGGCACATGGATGTAATGTTGCTGGGAGCAATTGACTCATATTAGCATAAAATCTGGCTGATGCAGTAGTGGATTGGGCTCAAATTGTCTAATAATGTTTTGAAGAAGGGGACATAGACAACACAACTTCAAAACAGTGTGAAATATTTTTTATGTAAAGCAGAAGTGGCTGCCAATAACTCACTAGACTGGTTGAAAACACTTTCACATAACTGCAGGTAACTGTGTGTTACAAACTAGCTGAGACCTGGGAAAACACTCTAGGCAGTGGTAGGCAAGCAGGTAACTTAGCTTTATGCTTTGCTTTTAGAAGTTCCAGTACGTACTGTTGCAACCAGTTCTTGTTTTGATTTTTTCCCAGAGAGCCTGTCTGTAACCACAGACAAATGTTTTTCTCTGTTGCAACTCATCCTTACGGTACAACCGTCTGGCCAATTCTTGGTAGTGCTGGGCACGCAATAAGAACGCTCAAACATAAAAGGGATGAAAGACCAAAGTGGAAGACATTTTCCCTCAATTTTATTTTCCAGAAAAGCAAAATCTGACATACTCTGATTTTGTGTTGGTTCCTAATGCTCAAACAGTGGAAGGAAAGAGCAACCATTGATGCCAGTTTGGTTTCTAAATGTGTGTAAGAGATCTTTCTCTTAAGCTTCTCCTTTGTCATATTTTTCCAACATGTTTTGTGTCTCATAATCTGGGTTGGACTCATTCTATTCAAAAGCCTGTGATGTCTAGACCCCGTATTCTAGTTTCTGCATTGTCCACCTTTTGTGACTAATCCTGTAGATCATTCGTTACCTCACTTTCATGTAAATGTGCCAAAAAATTACAATAAAATGATGGTAAGAGGCTTTATGTTCATCTCCCACTACTGCATCAAAACAGTCTACTTTAAGGTAAGAAAACTTTTTTTCCTAGCCCTGAAAATTCATCCTAGACTTCTGAAAGTCAAAGTGCACTTTCTCTGTACATTAAACAGCCGTAACAATTCAGCTATGGAAATTTGGATCCCAGTTTGGTAGAATACAACTATTTGCTTAATTATGGATGAACCAAGACTGACTTAGCTCACTTCTCTGTGTATTGGCCGAGCAGGTCTGGCCAGAGCTAGAGGAAGTATGAAAAGATTTTTCATAAGCAGCGCAAGTGGGCACAACTGAAGGAAAATCCAGGGACTTTTCCTTACATTCATTTATTCTATTTATACATATTTGTGCTGCCTACTTTACATTTAACTGAGCACACTTTGCCCTACATGGGCATTTACTCTGTCCCAGAGAGGGCTTGGAAATGCCATTATGGACCAAACCGAGTATTGTCCATGGGACCACACTCACCCAGTGCTGCTATTCAGCCCTCAGTTGCACTAAAAAGAGCTAATACTCTCTTGTTTAGTTGCACTCCAACTATCTTTACTCACCATGAGTAATTCTTTTGAAGTCAGTGTTTCTACACAAGTGAGTAATGGCCTCAGGATCCGGCCCTTCAACAGTGTATGACGTGTAATGTTTCAAATGCTTCTGCACTGTTGTTTTTAATTCCACAATGCAATTTACCTACAGAATTATCTTCTGAATAGCTTCTTTCCATGGATTCCATTATATATATTCTTTTATTTATTACTTTTTCACTTTGATCTGCATGCCAATCAAGATAAGCTCAATAAAGATAGAATTTTAATGAACACAAAGAACTATGTGTAGCTGCAACAGCCAGTTTTACTAGTTTTATGGGTGTGTGCATTTATTTTTACTTGTGTAACATCCAGATTGTAAGGTTGCAGTTTGTGTAGCACTTCATATTCCTTTGGTAGTTGTAAAGAGTGAGATATCTCTATTATTTTCATGACTATCATCAGCACATCATTTTGTCTGTTCAATAGTTTTTGTCCGATTATACGGGTTTAAAGGAGACTGCTAAGAAAACAAATACCAAAGTGAATCATGACAGAGATGAAGATTGCAGAGAGGATAGCTAGGAGTCTTTAAAAAATGAGACTACTGATAGTGAAATGTCTACCACCCGGCTCCAGACAGGTTATAGATGTATTTTTCCAAAGTCAGGATCAAAGAAAAGTTAACCTGTTACAAATCTTTGCCTGGAGTAGAAAGAATAGAAACCAAGCACCAGTTGCTGGATGTCTGTTTCTTGTGGTACAAAAGAAGTGGCATAGGACTGAGGGGAAGATATGGAAAAAGCTCAAGGGAGGACTGTGGCATGGGTTGAGACAGGCAAGCCTTTTGCTGTCTTAACCCTTTAATTGCTGGTTATATATCTTTTGATAAATAGTACGCGACTGACTTAAGGCAAGTAACAGAAGCTCAAAAGCTCTTGGAGAGATGTTTTCTACATGTGTCAAAGCCGGTTAGGCAGCAATCAGAGCACTAGATTACCAAGTCCAAGGTCCATCCACAGAGGTATCAATGGGGTGTCTATTTCAAAAGACACGGATCAGGGGAAAGAACAGGTTCCCCTCGTGTGGGAGGTGAAAAAAAGAAAGCAAAGAAGAAAGGCCTGCTGTAGAAGAACTCCTGCAAAAGTAGGCAATGCAAAAAAGATTTCTGTACAGTCATGGCATTGTTTTGTCACTACTAACAGATTTGTAGTCTTGCATAGAGTAAAAACTGCTGGAGGGCTTAGAGAAGATACACTTTCCCCTTACAGAGGTACCTGGCACCCACACTGCCAGTGGTTGCTCTGGATGGAGTCCCAGGACCTGGCTGCAGCCTTGGTTCCCAGAGTGCACTCACATATGAGCTGCATGACGCCAAGTACAGATATATGACAAATTTGCACCTAAGTAATAACTCCTCCAGCCACAGCTGGATGCAGCCACAGAGCACCAATCTACTCATCTGAGCAAATGCTAGTATGAATCATATTCATTCCCATTCAAAATTCCAGTGGCAAATGTTTTCATTAGAAGATGCTTATGCTCTTGTTTGGCTGAGATTTACTACAGTTTAGCAACTGATAACATAGAGGAATCAGCACCATGTGTCCACCCAACCCTCAGTGAAACACCAGAGTGCTATGAAGAATGGCCTCAGACTCATGGTCATAGTTACTGAGTTGTGTATTAGAAGTGTTGTGACAAACAAGGCCAGATGCAGCTGGCTGAATCCAAATGAGGAAACCAAGGATAGACCCTCCAGAGGTCTCCTGAATTCAGCCTTGTCTTCCAATACTGTCTTAGAAGAATGAAGTATTAATTATAGTTCAAAGTGCTCTAGGTGACTGAACTTGAGCTGGGGAGGTTGGACTAGATGATCTCCAGAGGTCCCTTCCGTTCTCAACCATTCTGTGATTCTGTGATCATTAAGCTTTAAAAGTTTCAAGGGTTTATCTGAACATCTTCTCTGATAATATAACCAAAATGCATGGCAACAAAATGGTAGAAGGACTCTAGAGAACTAAGGAAAGATTGTAGCTGCTCAAGCAGTCTGTGCCACAGAGTTAAATGATCATTTTCAGTGTCCATGAGACAAAGGGAGTGTGGAAAACATGACTTTGAGGGAAGGATTGGGAAAAAGAGGGCAGAATACACAAACAGGAAAGAAGCATGAGAAACAATTCATTGCTGATACAGTGCAGAAAGTGTATTAAATACTAGCCAAGGAGCAGGACTGTATGCCTGCCTCTCAGTGATGCAGGGTGTTTACAAGACCCTTGTCCTGCAGTACTTGCTCATGATTTGTGCATGCCTTGTCATAGAAATGATTTCTGTTCCACTCTAAATGCCTGAATGAGAACTTTTGGTTCTCACCTCGATTTTACCATCTTCCTTGGGTCAAATCCCTGTTTTCTGCCCCCATCGATTTTGTCAAGCTGCTTCACCTTTTTTTAAATTAGGACTTTCCCTCCACATGTCCTCAATACAACATCAAAACACCAGACTGCAACATCATTTTCTTACCTGGAAAATCCAGAGCTTGGTCTGTGCTTTGAATTTCTGCTGGAACATCACTGAGTATGGGATCTGCGGACTTTGACAAGCATGGCTGTGCCAACAATAGGTATAGCCCTGGAAGAAGACTACTCTTGTAAGGAAAGCTGTACTTTATTAGCTTGGTTCTTGTTGGGGAGGCGGAGAGCAGGAGTAAACCACATTTATGAAGAGAATCCCATTTCTAGTGTAAGTGATATATAGTTACTTGGAGCTACTATAAGATACCAACATGCTTACATCAGCTAAGTGCTCCAGTGCAGATAGCTTTTCTCACTGAGTATGTGTTTCTGTGGGTTTTGGTCAGCTGGGCTGTGACTGTAGTCATCTACCTAGTGTCAGGTAAAGCATTCCTTTGTTTTGAAAGTACTGGAAGAATCTCTGTTAATTTTCGGCCAAAAATCCTTAGCAGAATTTTTGCTAAAATTTCACGATGAGCAACTGCAGAGAAATCTGTACGATAAAAAATGAAAGGTCTCTTCATGACTGGTTAATGTATTCTTTAGGCTTGATCCATCTTTAATATAATGTGCACAATTAAGGTACAACACAGCGTTAATATGAACTGGATCCCAACCAACGCACATTCAAGAGCCAGCCCTGCTTCATTGCCTTCAAAGAAACCTAAAGAATTAAATTGGTATACAGTGCCCTACAGGCTGGGTAAATATGTATAAAATTTATGCGGCATTGCAAGTTCCATGAAGGAAAGCCATGAGCAAGAAAAAGATGTTCACCAATTACCACAGGGAAAACGAATTATATATACCAGGCAAATAAATTCACCTCCTTCACCTCAAACTGAAAACAACCACAGTAGGTGCATCTTTGGTGTACATGCTCTTTCCCAGACAAGAATGCTGGATAATGAGCAGCTCTGCTGAAATCCCTGCAGGTGTGTGAAACAGCACATGAACTCTTCCCCAGGGAAGAGTCAAGTTCACATTGGTGGAAACGGAGGTCCAGTTTTGTTCTCGACAAAAGAAGAATCACACGCAGGCTTACTGACTGCTTGAAACGAAAAAGTGAAGAAACGCAAGTCCATAATCTATCAGTAGCTTTGACATGTCTAGGGTAGCTTCACTTGCATGACCTCATGTCTCCGAGATCTGCTGAGCCACGTTGCCAAACTGCCTGCCTTGTTCTTTGCCCACGGCTACGGCATTTTCTCTGTAGCCGTTGTCGCTCCACAAGCCGGCTTCCCTTTTCGGTAGGGCTGAGAATCTATGGCCCACGGGCTGTTCAGTCTGGAGCTTCGTTCCTCAAGGCCTGCAGCCATACAAGTGGGAGGAGGGCAGACACAGGCATCTCATTAGTGCAACCAAGGTGAACACTAATTATGTTTCTAGTTATCATAGGAGAACTCTACTGTGTGTATCAATGTGCTGCCCACAAAGAATGTACACAAATCCTAATTGAACCCTGGGTTAAAAATAAAAACTCCCATCCTGTGATTGCAGAACTTCTTCTGTCTCATGACTCTGCTGTGAATGACATGATAGACTTGCATCAAGCACAGCAACATCTGATCTTTCTGCATGCCATAAAGTACACAGTTTATCACTTAACTCTATAAAACAGAGCATGCATTATGATGAGCATAACCTTGTAATCTGGCAGTGGTTAATTTATGTATGTGTGTTCTACTAACAAAAAGACTACAGTGAGCACTAATATTGGGATACAACTATTTTTCACTTAAAAATGTGGATATAAGTCAAGTCAAAACGCATCTCACATTTACAATTTTTTTTATAAAACAAAACTCTCTCCATTTCCTTCTCTGCAAAAGTAAATTAGGTGTTTTGGTTTTCTTTCAAATAAGATACTTAATTCAGTATGAAATCTTCATGGAACATTTTATTTTCAATCAACCCAAGATGATTTTTTAAATAATAACAAAATGTTATCAAGATTACAGAAAAGTCAATTATTCTCGTAATTTTGTCTCATTGACTCTACTGAGAGTAGCATCCAGAGGTCACTATTTGTGGATTAGTATGTTTTTAAAGGGCAAGTGTTCAAAAAAAAAAGTTGAAAAGTGATGCAATTGAACCAAAGTTGATACCTTCCTAGCAACAGTGGAAAAAAAACATTTTGAAATATGGCTTGAAAACTGAAGGAATTGTATACAATTTCTAGATAAAAAGTGTAAAGTATGATGTACTGTAAACCTAAATATGATTATATACATTAAAAGCAAATATTAGAATTACTTTGATAGACACATTAACGCATTACCCTCTGTGACTGACTAACTGAAGAAACAGATTAAGAAGAGGTATTTGACATCTAAAAATACCTATAATATTACAGCAAAGCCCTTAGAACATATATCTGATTTAGAAAACACCTCTTAAAATGTTAACCTGAATATTCATGAAAAGCACCATGTACATTCACTGTCCAGTTCTGGGCTCCCCAGCACAAGAGAGACATGGAGCTACTGCAGAGAGTCCAGTGTAGGGCTACAAAGATGATCCGAGGGCTGGAGCACCTGCCCTCTGAGGAACGGCTGCGAGAGCTGGGCCTGTTCAGCCTGGGGAAGAGAAGACTGAGGGGGGATCTGAAGAGAGGGTGTCAAGGGGATGGGGCCTGACTATTCTCAGTGGTGCCCAGTGACAGGACAAGAGGCAATGGGCACAAACTGAACCACAGGAAGTTCCACCTGAATTTGAGGAAGAACTTCTTTACTGTGAGAGTGACAGAGCACTAGCACAGGTTGCCCAGAGAGATTGTGGAGTCTCCTTCTCTGGTGATATTCAGAACCTACGTGGACACTATCTAATGCTAAACACTGTCTAACATGCTCTAGGTGACCCTGCTTTAGCAGGAGAATTGAACTAAATGATCTCCAGAGGTCCCTTCCAACCTCAACTATTCTGTGATTCTGTGATACTAAGAAAGCACCTACATCAGAAAGAGAAAACTCTCTGTGGAAAATAATGGTGTGGTGACACAGTAAAAATATAGCCCCCCAAAAGTCTCTTAACAATCGATTTAAGAATAGATTTTTGGTTTCAGATTCAGCTTTATGGTGTAGGCCAAAAATGAAAGTAATGTAAGTCTGGAAATGACCGTAAGAGGTTGCTGAGATGAAGCGAGTATTCCCAGATCATTCTTACAAGTGTTTGACCAACCCATCCTTAAAAGCCTCTCCAACAAAGGAGAGTAATCAGTTCCTTCAAGTGAATCAATCTTTTTTTAGTAATCTTATTTTTGTGGTAGATTGTTATTATGTTCCCACCTTGGTCTTGCCTTTTTAGGCTAAGTAAACCCATTTCTATGACTCTTCTTTTGTATGTCATGCTTTCCAAATCCCTGCTTTCACTCAAAGAAGGAAATGTGTACATTAAGATTGTTGTTTCACATTGAATAATGCAATAATCCTTACATTTAAAATAAAATCCTAAAGTAAAGCAACTTCTAAAATAAGTACCTGAACTTTCCTTATCAGTGATTTAATAGACCTCCCACGTTCAAAAAAAACCCTATAAAATAAAGAGACTCATACGACAGGTATGTATAAAGACCTCTGATCAGACAGCAAATGAATAAAATTTATGCTTCACTTACAAACTGTTTGCTTTGGCATTTGTCATATGATTTGTCTGTATAAAGGGAAGGCTAGTTACAGCTATATTCCCACCTATTCTTGTCACTGTTTCCTGAAAGTGAAATTTCTTTCTTCACTCCATGAACATAACCTCAGAACAGTATCTTATGGTCCCCAAACTCTTATGTTGTGTAAATATCTTTTAGGGCATTTGATCTTTTCCCTCTTCTCTCCTCCACTTCCATTAGCAGTTTTATTGCAGCTGCCTCAATACAAGGTAATGAAAGCTCATGTTTCTGTTTACTCTAGGTCTGTAGTGGTACACAGAACAAGAGAGGAAACAAAAAGTCTAGGCATCATTATGGAGATTATCGTCAAACAACCACTATTTTGTAGTTTGTGCTTTAATCAGTGTCTGGAATTATGCTTCAGTACCTGGCAGGTAACACGATAAGGTACTTTCTTAGGGATTCTTTGCAAAGTGCAATTTTATTTCTGTGAATCACTAAGAGATACCACATTCTAAATTTTAAAGAGAGAGTAATTTATGCATGCATAAGATGCATGATCATTGAGTGATTTTTGATTACCTAACGATCCCTGTTCTTAAACCAGGTATACCAGCTCGCATCTGTGGTTGTGTCCAAAGTTACATTGGGATGGGAGGTGAATCTGCCTGTCACTTGCTTACCTCAGGAGTCCTTTGACTTCTATGATAGCCCCCACCACGGCAACAGTGCTGCTCTGCCATACAAGGGGCACAGACAGTTGGAAAAGCCAAGCAGAAAGTATGCGCTTCCAGAGGCTGCAAGGCACTACTTCTTTTAACATTACTGTTCTGGGGGAAATTGCAAGAGTAGAAAAAGCAGCATCACAAGGGCTCTCCCATGCACCCACCATATGATCACATTTCTGCTGCAAATACAGTGGTTCAAAGGATCAGTGACACAAGATGACTTGTTGTCTGAGGAGCCTGGCTGTAGTGTATTCAGTAAGAATAATATCAGAAGTGTATAAAATACATTTTAGGCCTGAATCTCAGAGAGATTCTGTGTAACCCCATGGCCATCCCCCAGCCAGGAAAGCAGGAGTGGTATATTTATTACAATCAATTAATGTCAAAGATTCTAAAGATGGTATATGTAATTTTAAAAATAACATTTTAATCATGCAAGCCAATCAGAGTCCTTTAGTTCTGGGTTATCATTATCAGTTGGTCATTGATTAACCACCAGCTCACCTAGGGCTCTTACTGTGTGGCAGCTGAAGATACAATGGCAGCTTCTGCCAGCAAAACAGAGCTAACTGTAAACTAGTTGACTGCAGCTGTAAACTAATAGACTGAGTGCCGCTGGCTACATCAGTAATTTTAGCACTGTTTAGTTTAGTACAGTTTAGTACAATATAGCTAAGCCACATAAATACTTGCATAGTTGGTCCAAGCTGAGCTCTGTACGGCTGCAGCTACTCTATTAGCTGCTTTACAGTTAGTGTGGAAATATTAACCGTGGCTACAGTGATACCCTTGACTGAAGTATAGACACACCCTAACTGGGAAGAGATTTATTAAGCTAGTTTTCTAACCATTTTCAAGAGCAATCAACAGACTGTCATCCTTTTTCTGTTTTTCTAACACAACACATTTCATAATGTTTAGTGAAAGAAACAAGTACTACAACAGCAATACCTAAATGCCTCCAAATTTCTACACAAGAAGCACTGAACTGATCTCATTTAGAATATGTGTGAATCCAGCTGAAAACTGGACTGACTGAAAATATTCAGGACTTGAGAAAGCTGGACAATACACCTATTTACAGGAAAAAGTGATATATTAAATTACAGTTTCAGTTGCGTCAAACTCAAATTAAAGTTCAAAATGAATATTTGGTATACTAACTCATTAATGAGAGAAGTGTGTAGAACAAATATGTTACTGAGAGAATTCCTGTAATATGCATTGAGAATGGAATATGGCAAAGTTGAAACAGATAAATAGGTGGACAGATAGACAGAGAGAAAGGTAATAGATAGATAGATAGATAGAGATACAAATACTGGAATGAGGAACTGTCTACTTGGTACAAAGATAAGTGTAGGGGAAACGTTCTATTTGTATTCAATTAGTACATAAATATTACAGTTTCCATGGTGTTGATATTTGTCAAACAACATTCTAAGAAGAAGTTCAAATACTGAATAGTTAAATGACTAAGAATGTCATTTGAATGTTAGTTACTTCAAAAACTTAATATGTAACAATATCCACCCAAAGCATTTACAAATTCCAAACCACCGCAGTTATTTTTGAAATTATAACCCCTCCCATGAAATATGTATAAACAGAACTCTCCCCAGTGTGTGCTAGGAAATATGGCCCTTTGGCCCCACTCTTTGGTTCCTCCGTTAGTTAATTAGTAGGCTTTTCCCAGAAAATAAATTTCATACAAATTTGAACAATGGGCAAATTCATGGAAAACATGAACATCTCAGAGGCAATTCAGAACATACAGTTGAAGTTCTTCAAACAATTTGATTGACTTTTCTGTTTTGCATATGACCAGAAACAGTGGGGTCCCAGTAGGTCTGAGAGGCAGTGTGGTAATATTAAGAGCTGTAAATAGTTAATATAATTTGAGAGAGGAAATTATAATTATGATAAATGATAAGTACTGCAGTCACTTAGTATCTCTCTATTGCTGGCATTCCTGTTAAATTTAACCTGTTTCTCCTAACTCCCCACACTACAGAAGTTGCGATTTACTGAAGTGTATTACTGTACATGTAGGCTCCGCATTGGCTTTTCTCTAATTACTACCTGGACTACTAAAGAAATCACTACAGAGGGTGTTAGGAACAGGTTTAAGCATCTGTAAAAATCGCGTTGAACTGCATCTACATTTTTAGGCACCTAAGCACCTTTGAAAATCTGGCTCCTTGCACATGCATAATTTCAAGCCCACTGATAGCCCACTACAGTCACAGGATACTGCTCGCATACTTAAAGCTCCTAAGAACTTTGCAGAATAAAGATCTACTTCATCTGTCAAATGGAAGTACAAACAGCTGTAGACTTTTTATTAAGCAGCCGGAAGGGAGGGAAATAAATGAGACTTTAATAAATCATAAAAACATTCTGATGATTTCTGCATGAAAAATTCAACCAAACTCCAAACAGTTTTGGATGGAGGTCTCAAAGGCACATCAATACACTCTGAGTAATAAAAACCCACCCTTGTGCTCACATATTTCATTTACCTACTTGCTGGCTTGATCCTGCACTTTTGAATAAGACAAACTCTCATTAAAACTAATGGTAGTTTTGCCTGAACATGCACCTGAAGGATCAGGCTTCATTTGCTGAAACTCACATTTACTCCCTGAAACTACCAGCAGATCAGCATGTTGATAAGCACTGAATACATTACCGCAAGAGAACATACAAAGCTGCGTTTGAACAGGTGACATTTCCTTTTCAAGGCAGACCTGTTCAGAAGTTTAGCATTAATCATTTCCAAGCAGGCATAACAGAATTATCTACTATATCTGTCAACTTTCTGCTTCTTATAAAGGTAAACTTCTTCAACCCATAGAAAATGATGTCAAAAACAATAAAATAGAGCCACTGATTAACTACTCAGTGCAATTTAACAACAGCATCAGAACTTGCTCTGTCAACAGTTGTTACATGTCAGTAATATATATATATATTATATATATTTATTTATATACCTCTTAAAGTAAGAGAAAATATTTGGTTTGGTTACCTCAGGCTCAGTTCAGCAGAGTTACGGTCACAATTGACTTTTCACAGATGAGTGAATGCTCTGAACACACAGATTTGGAATAGAAATCGATATCCAGGTATGCTTCTAGAGGGTGAAATAGATGCACCTGGGACATATTTCGAATGGCCTCCAAAATCTTGTGTTTCTAGTGCTCAGATCGCTACTACTCATTGTTTGCAAGAAAGGAAAGGGCAGAGCACTCGCGTCCTCCTAGCAATATTGCTCCAGCAGTACCTCCTGGCACCCACGGGGGCTGCCCACGGGGCTCAGAAAAATGGGCCAAGGAGGAGCCAGGGCTCTCCCTGAGCTTCTCGTTAACACTGGAAGGCTTGCAAGCATCCTGCAGGACAGCTGCCTGACAGGCTCTCCAGGGCGTACAAGGACTAGACGCAGTAAGGGAGTCCCTTGTGCTCTGTAAAGTGGCTTCCAGCCATCACTCACAGTTTTTACCAAAATCATGTCAGCCGTTGCTCTGACATTTCAAGTTTCAGTGCTCCAGTACCGTTTAATTTACAAGTAGAGATGTGGTCTTGGTGCATGCAGTCTCGGGAGCAGCTTCAGGGAGCTTCTCAAGGTGAAATGTAGAAATATCTTCTGAGGTTGTTGATGAGACAAGTAACTCCTTGATATGAGCAAGATTATCAACATCTGGCCTATCATTAACACCACTGTCCAAGCTGGCTGGACATTGATGCAGTAGTACTTTGCATTGTCGTAGGTTGCTCTGCTTTGATTCATGACTGTGTATTTAATTAAACAGTATAAATTAACCACTACTAACTAGACATTAATTGGTAATTACACATTATCTAAATAGATATTCTTTTAGATATTTACCCCTCTGTTAATACACTAATCATTATGCCCATAAATGAAATAGATATATAACTGATTCAAAAAAAATCCCATCTGTGTATCAGAAATACATGCATTAAATTAGCGCTCTCTCAGGATACTGATTAAAAAATTCTGAGCACTTTAATTCCTTTCCTACAGGGATGTTTTTACTAATCTGACCCTGGAAACACCTTATCATAACTACTTGTAATGGCTACCATGATCATATAATCTCAGATCTTATCATCATCTTTATAACACTTGCAGCACCAGTTACCAGAGTTTACTCATAAAGAAGCTCCCATTCCACAATACAAATGATTTCTAGTGTCAGAGTAATATTTGAATATAACTTCCTGATAATCCTGAATCCAGGAGTTTTCCTCTAGAATCAAACCCTTAGGTTTTCACCTCTACTTTTCTTCAACGGGACGTTAAGCAAAACTGAATGGGTACTCAGATATTATGGCGATAGACATTAGCTTGAAAGCCTGAGCTAGCTAACAGCTGGAAAAGGCTTTGTGTATGTTTGTACAGTGCTGAGCATGCTGAATTCTCCGTGATGATGAGTCACTGGGGCCAGGACTGGGAGAAGCTTGCAAAGTGGGGATTAATCAGAATGTGAGCACCTACAGCCGAGCCTGCTCTCCTTAATCCTCCTGCATAGCAATACCCCGGCAGGCACCTCACTTCCACACATCCTTGCCTTCCTACTTTGTGAAGTTCTCCACACACCCAGAACTGTGCCTCTGTGCAGAGGCAGTAAAGTTTTCCTAGTGACAGAACTGAGAAGTTTGGCACACCTCACACCTCACCCTCACTGGGATACAAAAACCGCAGGAATTTTGGTCCACTGGGCTTTCCTAAGGCATCCCCCACACTGTCCAGAAACTGCCTCCATACGACAGAGTGGCTCATACCACCTTTTTGTAAAATGTGTCCAAAGAAGGGCTGCCAACAACTGTGCTGTATGCAATAATTTAGCGGCTAGGCTACTCATCAAGGCTACATGATATGGAGTCAGTGTTTTTTTGCCATCTGGAGAGGTTCAGCTACCCATGTTCAAAGACCTCAGAAAGTGAGTGCTCCAGTCACCCTTGTGCTGAAGTTGCCAAGCCATATGGAAAATAGACTCATGGGCCTACAGAGAGAGCAAGAAAGAAAGAATATGACTCTGTAACGCCATGATTAAGACCATCACCAAGGAGAGGAATCCTAAGTGCTAATCTTTGTTCCAAGAGTCATTTGTATATTTTATCTAATGTTTTTTTCATGCAAACAGTTTTCATACGAGGGGCTGGAATTTCTGGGCCTGTTGAAGTCAATGGAAATCAAAGCCAACTGAAGTCAATAGAAAGTTTTCCACAGATTTCAGTAGGCTTTGGATCACTTCAGGAATACTTCTTGGGTGGTAAAGGCCCCATGCCAATGCACTGAAGGCATGCACCGATTGCATACTAACACACACGTTGTTGTGGCTTATTGCTATATTGGAACCAGCCTTTGAAAACTATCATAATATCCTGAGGCAAACTAGAGAGTCAATTATTTAAAATGTTGGTCTTAAATGTTTAAAGGCCCAGTCATGGGCTCCTTAGGCTAAGTTCTCACTGCCTGCAATGAGAACTCACAGTGAAGAGGACAGGCAGAGTCAAGCTCTGAAAATGACATTTGCAGGGTATTTTGATGCTCCTGGCATAGCCATGAAGGCAGTTTAATGCAGAGATAGACAACCTGACTTGAAACTATGTAATGTAGGTAGTTAACATAATATAGCCACATTAGCATAGCACTTCGCATGAATTAATTAGCCCTGCCAAGAGGCAGACTTCATTAGTCTGAGGAGAAAGCTGCATGAAGATGGACTACTTCCTACTCATTTAGAGGTAGTTTTGAAAAGCAGCACTTTGTGCCATGTAGACATGCTAAATATCTTCCGATTCCAAACATTACATACCTTCCACTTCCGGCAGTCCTGGTAGTTGTGCAAAAAAAATCTGTCCTTTCCACAGAAGGGTCTGTCGTGATGCTTGATATTTCAGTTACTACAACACACACATCGAGACTTCACTCAGATGGGGCAATTCAGTCTCAGATTGAAGTATGGCATGCAAAATTTTAGCAAAAAGATTTTCCTTTCTTTCTTTTCCTCAAAAAAATGAGACAACTCCAGTCAGAAGGTTTTTTAGTGATTTCAGCTTAGACTCCTGGAGGCAGAATTCCCAGTCTGAAGCCTCACTCTCGTCACCGCTTCTTGGCCATATTCCTCATTCCTGTCTGCAAGTGACTGTGTTTTGAGGTTGATAGGTAGCCTTTTTACACCCAAGGATTCCAGATTCCAATCAAAATATCTTTTGCTAAGAGTACACTTGCAATGAAAACTGTTTTGCTGGCAACTCTGCAAGTCTAATTTGCCCAGTGCAATTTTTAAGCTTTGTTTATTAGTTTGCACAAGGTTCCAGTTAACACACAAGCCACTTCAGTATCCTGATTGTAATAACACCTAGAGCTCCCTTACTCCAGGAATAAATTCAGATTCAGTGAATGATTCTACAGCTCTTTTTATGCACTGTTTATAATTCTGTGTTTTGGCAAATATGGTACTGGATCTGCCCATGTCCTTTGCCTAGGATCTGCTTGTGGCGGATGTCATTATCTCAATCTCAGAAGTTTGGAGTAATCTATGAGACACCTAAACAAGAACTGAAGTTCCTCTATGCAGAACCCCACAGGATCTAACCCATAAATGGAAATAAGGTCTTCACCCCACAGAGCTAACAAGATAAATTAAATACAAGCAGAACAGATAGATCAAACATCTGTCATGTTCCTCAAGTGAGTCGCCACATTACATGCATCCATGTTGCAAGCTGGTGAGGTGCATTATAGTCCTAGGATCATCTTTATGGCAACGAAGTTCATATCAGTTTTCTATCCCAAGTATGGGACACACATCTGCCTAAAGGCAGCACAAAGTGTATTTCTGTACAGCCATCTGAGATGGCTTTGCCATTGCTAACAATCATGCATTGCACAGAGTACAAACTGCCGGAGGATGTAGAGGAGATGCACTTTCCCTCTTATGGAGGTACCTTGTGCCCACATGGCTGGGAGACGCTCTGGTGGAGTCTTGGGCCTGACTTCTACAGAGTGTACTTGTATGTGTGCTGCATGACACTAAGTATGGACTCAAGGCAAATTTGCACCTAAGTAGTAACTCCTCCAGGAACCAAATTGCTAATGTAGATGCACCTGTAAAGCACTTCTTTCTCTGCTTCTTTCTGTGGATCATCAGCTGCAAGGAGGCATTGAACCTGCAAGGAGGCAGGTTTTGACTGCAAATTTAATCTCATGTCATGGCAATGAAGAAGTCATCTATTGCTATGGTGAGATCCCAGTGTCAAGTCAGTTCTTGACTACTTCTGCTGAATGTTTCAAAATCCACACAGACAGTTATACTTAGAAAACAGCATTTCAAAACAATAAACGGATGTTTAAACTGGTAGGGGGGTAAAGAATGAAGCTGTTCCTACAATGTAGATGGGAGGAGGGAACTGTGGATTTATTTATGTGAAAAACCTGGACGTTTAGAACCGTGAAAGCAAATGAATTTTTCAATCAACATTTACAGTACTTGGAATGTTTGTCATTTAAAACTACAAGAGTCCTCAATGGGCAAACATACTGTGTGCTTGTTATACATTCATATGCCCAATAGGCTAAATAACTTCAAAGATATTTACTCTGCTGCTTGCTAAAAAGCCTTTTTAACATTATACGCCTTCAGAAATGTTATGGTATATGCTGCCAAGAGTCTGTATTTTTAAAAATCCCTACTTCAGCCTAAGTCCTGAACCCATTAAACTCAGTAAGTTTTGACACTGACTTAAAAGAGTGAAAGATCAAACAATTATCTGACAGACTGAAACAAGATTCAGAAATAATTAGGGAGTTTTGAAGCCTATGCATATGAGGTGTTTTTCTTTGCTTTTTAATAAGAAATATATTCACAAATGTATTTTGGAAATACTAGTTTAAATTTAGAAGTGGGAAGATTCAGCATTAAGGCAGACATGCAACTCTAGTTTTTGGGTTTGTTTCATGTATTTTGCACATTTTTGACATCTCTTCTTATCTGAGTACAGTAGGCAAAGCCAGGATGACAGTTAGTTTGGAAATAATGTAATGTTTTCTGTTTTAGTCAGGGATGGCATTTCATATGGAAATAAAATTTAATTATCCTTTAAAAATCTTTTCTTTGTAACCCACAAAAGTTTCACAGTTCATCCTGATTCACAAAAGATACTCTAAGAATGTAGTTTGACTGAACTGTGTAGGCTGCAATTACATTTTCAATATCTCTGCAGTTACATCTTGAAAGTTCTTCAGTGAACCAGGAATTACCAATTGTTTCAAAAATTGAATTTATCAAATGAAAAATATATGGATGCATATATGGATCCAAGTCCTTGATTTCTGGTGAGACTTATTGTCAATACATGCTGTTTATTAATAATGCAATGTGCAGCACTGATATATATGTATGACAAAGCAATCATTTTTTACTCTAGAGCCATCAGAAAATTTATGGAAAAAAAAAAAAAAAAGCCACAACATGCCCCAATACTTTACTCCAATCTGTTATGAGAGTTCCGCCTGACCGTGAGGGGGAATTTCTTCCCTGTGAGAGTGACGGAGCACTGGCACAGGTTGCCCAGAGAGGTGGTGGAGTCTCATTCTCTGGAGATCTTCTAGGCCCGCCTGGATGCAACCCTGTCTACCATGCTGTAGGTGACCCCGCTGATCAGGGAGGTTGGACTAGATGATCTCTGGAGGTCCCTTCCAACCTTACCGATTCTATGATTCTGTTCTATGATTCTATGATTAAAATCAACCACTGACAATCCATATTCTCATCAGCCTTCCAGAGATGAGTAACTACTGGTCCCAACCCTGAATATACCTTAGCAGACTCTGTAGCTATGGGAGATGAGTGTTGCTGGCCCTAGGGAACAACAGGACCAGGAGGTACAGAAACACAAGATTCAGTGAGAGAGCTTCTTGTGTCTGTTCAGATAGATACACACTCTCATTTTACTCTTAAATGAGAGAACATTAAAATCTCTTCAGAAAACTCAAGAAACTCTTGAGCATGGAACTTCGGCGCTCTTACTCTAGCCTTTTAAAATCATACATGTGTGATAAAACTTGTTAAAGTGTCAGTAGCTCTCCCAGGAACTCAGAATGCCTGAGCTTTTCTAAAATGTGCTATTATTCTTGACAAATTTACATATAAGACCTATCTTTTTATGTCTAATTTGTTTAGTACCTTGAAACAGTACAAACTCTGTTCCCACCATTAAGTGCAACCACAAACCCTAGAATAAATAGTAAGATAGTAAGACAGCTTTTGGTTATGTTTCACAGTTTGTGAAAGGCAAACTAACATATCTTACTGTTGTAACAGGACAACCTAGTTGATATTTTGTAGATATTTTCAGGGGCCCCACATTGCTATATAACAGCATCTAGACCTGTTATTCAGAAGGGAAATTAAAATATGGACTATGTAAGACATGGAAAAGATACCACATTTCAGGTACTTCCTTCTGGAAAAGGTTCCAACACATCTGCATCCAGCACAGAGTTTTAACAGATTGTGCCTGTCAGTTTTCCAGTGTTTGAAGTCAGAGCAAAACTTGCCATTCCATAAGGGCCCTGAAATTTTGATAGATTTATCAAACTATTTTTTTTAATTTTAACTAGAAAACAAATTTTGGTGGCTAATCTTGATGACACCTCTGCTGTGACTGCCTAAAGGTACCTGACAGGAGGACCCAAGCACACTTCACCCTATACAAAACTTGGATGGGAAACAATTTGGAAGTCCAGATGACAGAGACGCAACTCCAGCACTCATGGAAAAGCCCATAAGAAATGAACAAGTAGAAAGGCATTTGGTTCCTTTGTCATGAGTGAGTGGGCAAAATAATAAGAAAATCAAGAAATCTAAATAAATATCATGGTTTTAAAGCTTTCTTTTTTTTTGCAAGGGCAACATTTATAATTTTTATTAGCAAAATAAAAATTGTTAGTTTCATTCCTTCCAGCATAAAAGGATTCACTTGCAGAGACGGAAGAAAGACTCAATGAGTAAACCTCAACATTCTGCAGCCGAGAGTTAAATACAGTGGGGTTTTTTTTAACTGATTCCAGTTGGGGTTATGTTCATAGAAACTGTTCCAGATTAGGCCAATTCATTAACTGGTAACTGCAAACTAGCTCCCTTGATGTAAGGACTAGTGAGAAAATGCTGCTTTGTATGGCACAAATATCTTGGACAACGTAACGAGGAAGCAGAAGACAAGGGCTTAGATACCTCTCTCCCTCCCCAGTAGATCATTGCTAATGTTCAGGAGTGAGAACTAGCGTTGCATGTTTTGATGAGTCAGGTGGAGGGACACGAGGAGATGAGACAGTCTGCTGTGCAGATCTCACTGGTTTCTGTGGTGATCAGTTAGTATATGGAAAGACTTTCTTCCTGTACCATCCAAATTTCACAAAGACTTCAAATTAACGATTCAATTTCAATTCTAATGAGAAAGAAACAAAATTTGGCTCAGGTTTAGTTCAGCTCACTCATGACTGTAGATGATTCCTGGCTTTTTGTGCAGGGCTCAGTGTAAACTTTGGTAGTTCATTAAAAATTCTTCCACAAAAATTGTAATAATACATATTTCTTGCTACTCATCATCTATAGAGCCAGTGGAGCCCGCAGAGCTATTCAGCTCATTGTGAAGGAGACCCCGATAGCCAAATAGCTCACCAGACTCCATTGACTGTGTTGGCTGAAACTTCATTGACCATGCTGGGAGTTCGGACACTCGGCTCATGTCATGCATACAGTGAGACACCTACCTTTAGGTGTCTACAACCTTGAGCCCTTTAGAGCTCAGCTCAGCTGCTCGAATTCTGGTCTCTACTGGTTTCCTAGGTGCTGTGAGAGATCTCACGTGGTCTGCAAAATGACAAAAATGTCCCACTAGTTCTGTGGTGCAGTGGCCAGCCCCATGGAAATGCCCTGGATGCCTGAGGGTGTCCAGTGGCACCAGACCTCTTGGGCTCCTCAGATGGCACTAGACATCTTGGCTTAGGCACTTGACTCAAGCCCTTAGTTCCCACTTGCACAGAACCTATATCAGCAAGGCTCTAATCTTAGTTGGAGGAGGAAAAAAAGAGCAAAAATATCCAGACTGAATAGAGTTTTATCTGTTAACTGATATTTTTAAGCTTTGTGGTTCTTGCTCAAAGATGCCAAGAATGTCCATTTTTTTCATCAAAACACCTCAAAAAATGTCAGTTAAAATGTAGTTTGATTTCTGAAATTGTCCAAGGGAGGTCATCCCACTTTCTCGATGCTTTTAAACAACCTTTCCCACTGTTGGACACTATGTGTGTCCAGTAGGAGAGAAAAAGAGAACTGGAATTTTCTTAAGGAAAAAGGAAAAATCACTCATCAATATGAAGAGTGTAATTCATGCCTGTGCTGCTCCCTGCCTCTTGCTGAATGAAGCAAGGAGTAACTACAAGAGGGTGCAGTGAACTTCCCTCAGCAGTACCCATCACCCTGTGCCAGCTCCCTCTCGCAGAGGGACGAGGATGAGCTGGGCAGCTGTTCCCCCGGGCTCGACACTTCCCCAGCTCCCAAAGGGGAACAGACTAACATGGATGAAAGGGGATTTTTCTCTTCTTTTTATTTTGCGCTTTCTCAGATTGACTCATAACCTGGTGAAGGCAATATGTTTACAGAGGAGGAGCAAAAGCAGCAAATGATACCTAAAACACAGTTCCTGTTTTCAAACATTGAAGTATCCTTAACTCACAGGGTTTTGGTTTCTCTGGAGCTGTCAGAGGCCCTTTAAGTAACCTAATATGTTCTCGTTGCTGTTAAAGTGGTTACTTTAAAACAAAAGGCTTTGTCAGATATAATCCTTCCAGTTTAAAACAGACACAAGTTCAGCAAGTTCTGTATTTTGCTTCTTTAATCCATTTCCTTATTATCAGTACTTATAAGAAGGCTCTAAACTTTTAAACTTGCAACTAATACAAATTTAAATGTCACAAATGCTTGGCTGTTGCATTGAAACAAGAACTATTACTCTGCAGCCATTACTGACACCTCAAACAACCCATTACTGAGGTCTCAAAAACGAATTAAAATGTTTTCAAAATAATACAATATTTCAAAGTAAGCCATTTAAAATCTTAGAAGTAGTTAAGGACCCGAGGTCTATTTGTAGGAGGTAAAGAGCTTTTTTAGAACTATATTACTGGTGACCTGAGTGGTCTTATACAAATACTGATAAGTTTACTCAGTATGTTTTCCAAAGGATGCATTTTTTTAGAGCTAATCTTTCATATTTATGTTTGTCCTCAGTGGCATCTTCACAGTTTTTCATTTAATTTTCTTTCAGGTCTTACTAAGTTTATGAAACATGGAACAACTGAACAGTAACAGTCTGTATTTTAGATCAAACATAAAACACATTCAAACACTAACATAAATTCTCACAATTAAGATCTAAGCAATAACTTGGAAAGTTTGCATAAAATCTGTTTTGATCCCTTTGAATTAACACATTTGCACTAACTGCTGTATTCGGATCCATAGAAGATATTCAAAGAACAGACACATCTTATTTTTTTCAGCGATGAGAGTAATAAACAAATGCAACAACCTACTAAGGGATCAAGAGGATTCTTCATCTGAAGCCCCTAAATAAAAATTGGATGGGTCTTTGAAAAGATATGTTCCAGCCAACTGCCTGCAATGCTGAAGATTTGCTCATCTTTCTGTCATATTCTGTTTTCTTTAATCAGCGCCTAAGGAAGTTACTTTTGCTGTGTTCCTATGTGATCAAATTAAAAGAGGTAAGTCAAAATACATCAAAGTGACGGATAGATAAGTAGTCACAACATCTCATTTTGAACATGTCTTTTCCTTAAGCAAAATTGATTCAGATTCTGAGTGGTAAATAGAGTTCCACGCAATCTGCTACTCCAGAAAGAGTTTTCTTCAGGATGACTCCATGGTATTTGAAGTCCTGTCTGCTCCACCTAGACATCAGTGAATCTCATCCCTTCCACAGTCTTTAAGCAAATTTTTCCTCTCAGATGCTCCTTTGTGGTTTGTCCTCTCCTGACTGGTTTTTCTTTTTGCATACCGACTGAAATACACCAAATAGCCAGCATGCTTGCTGTATTTAGCAGAGGCCTGGCTTCTGGGAAGTGTTAGACATACAGAAGGTGTGACTGCTCATTGCCTTGTAGAATCAGGCCAAAAGTTTGTGTGATATTTTGTGCTGAATTTGGCTATACAAATACCAAATAATTCCATTATCCTCCTCAGTGAAGAAAAGAAGATTAATATGAATGAACCATGTAAGATCCAAGAGACTTGGCAAGTGCTGTCACTCTTTATATGATAGAATGAACAAGGTTAGAAGAAAAAAACAATGGGTAGAGCAAATATCCTGTAGTCAGTTTCTTACCAACACATGGATTTTTAACACTAATTTAACTGCATTTGGCGTACCTGTTCTGTGAGAAGAGGTTGAAGGACCAGAGCTTTTTCAGCCTGGAGAAGAGATGGTTGTGGAGTCCTAACAGCAGCCCTAGTACCTATGGGGAGATCAGCAAGGAGACAGCTAGGCTCATCACAGTGGAGCATGGCAGGAACACAAGAGACGAGAGCCATCCATTGAAACATGAGCGGTTCAAACTGGCTAAAAAGAAAAAAAAATTACTTTAAAGATAATCAACCCCTGGAGTAGGTTGCCCAGTCTCCAGCTTCAGAGGTTTTCAAGACCTAACTGGACAAGCTGAGAAACCTGATCTGAGTTCACTGTTAACTCTGCTTTGGGCCGCAGGTCAGACAAGAGACCTCCCAATGTCCCTTCCCACCTCAGTGACTCTATGATTCTATATCTTTTTAAAACACAGATATTTCCAGGTTGTATATGTTACCTCTGGCATACATATAGAGTATAATGTATGAGGCCAGACATATTTAGCTTTGTCTGAAATCACTGCACTGATCATCACAGGACATAGTGGAAGACCTTGTATTTTTGCATAGGCAACACTGAGGACAGAAGAAGGTTATATGCACATCCTTTATGCTTACAGTTTTAGATACATAGGTGCAATTGAAAATACCTGAAGTTAAGGCCTTATGATTTTTATACAGCCATCAGCAAAGACATGTGCCTCCAGAAGGTGCTAAAAGTACCTATGTCAGATTCATAATGTTAGAGTCAGTGTCTCTGCAGTCTTCAGATAGTGGTTGTTATAGATTTAGATGTATATATAGATATACATACATATATAGACACATACATAATGCTCTTATTCCTCTCACACAGCTAGTGGTTATATATGGGCACCTCTATTTTGATCAGCAGCTAGTACTGAGATGTAATATGTTCCTGTTTGCTGTTATATTTCAATTGTCGCAGCGAGATGTGAGTAATGTTTGTTTTGTATGTCATAGTAATTTGTAGCCTGTATTCTGTAGTAGTTTCTGCCCACTATTAGATTTCCCCTTTTTAGCCTGGATGCTCTGTGGAGAGGCCCGCTGAGAAATTAACTTTAAGATGAAGACACTTTTTAAAAGAAAACCTTGATATGCACAGATAGCTTTAGAAAGTAACCAGTATGCGCATGTGTTTGTTTAACCCCTAATGTAAATACATACATTCTGGAACGTATTTCAGTCCTCTAAGAAGCTAAGAGCAGCTCTCAAGATCACATGACAAGCAAAACATTTGTTAATCAGAAAAATTACAGCCTATTCATGCTTGCTGTTTGATTATTTCCACTCTGACCTCAAAGATCCCATTGTTGATTGAACTAGTTATAGTAACTTCTATTTATTTTTACAACTAGCTATTATGAGTGCAAACTATTCTTATCTCCAAGTGATTGATAGGCACATTAAGAAGCTGTTCAACAGGTTGCTAGGTCTGAAGAAATGCTTAAATCATGATTAGTTATTCCTTATCAGCTAAGAGTAGGAGCTAAGCTCAGATAAAAACATGGTGACGAAAATTAAATTTTCAACGTCAAGTGCTCTCACTGCTTTCTGTTTGCTATTGCTAAGCAGAGGTGCTACAGCTTCCTTCCAGTTTTATTTAAGGAGCATTTAGGCTTTCTTAGCAACCTAAGTTGTCATGTTAGCGTGCTCAGGAGGGCTAAAAATCTTGTTCAATGATAACTTTCATTGGGGCCTCTGTGTAGCTCCAGTGAGTGGGGAACTGTGAGTTATACAAACACCTACACTCATACTTTCTTCTTTTAAAAATTTGGAGCAAATGGATGCACATTTTTAAGTGTGGAGATGTTAAATTCACTAAAACTTTGACAAGGGGATTTATAGCTTTATTTGTGCTACTCAGAATAGTGTTTATATCAGCTCAGGCCAGCTGTGCAGTGTGAGGACAAAAAGAACGGAAGGGCAGACATCAGAGGTATAAGTCCCTGTTGTTTCAGCAGTAGAATTAAGTCTGTCTGTATTAATAGTTTCCAAATAACGCACACATTTCTGGTACATGTCTACCTTTATTCTCCAGTAACGGTTACTCTGGGTAATATACAGTGTGATTTGATACAATTTTTGAAGTTAGTATATATTAAAAAGCACAACTTAAACAATCAGAAGATAAAACAAAGTCAGCCCATAAGTTATTGCATTTGGAAAAGAGAGCTGGAAAATTCAAAGGCAGCTGTCTCAAAGAAGGACTATTTCAACATATTTGTCAAAATGCTTTCTCTATTCAGTTTCTGCTCCTGAACCGTATTTGTAAATAAAGTCACAAAGAATGAACTGACATTCATCTTGCAAGGGCCTTTTCTTTGATGCAAGTTTTGCCAAAGCAGAATATTTCCTTCTCCAGTTTTTAAACCACAACTACTCCAAACAAACTTTTGACACAATTATGGGGGAGATGAGAGCAGGGACGGAGAAACAGAGTGAAGATATCAATCAAAAGGCTAAAATCCTTTTTGTTTTCCTCTCCACATCCTAAGGAAGGTTAAAGGGCTGAAGTTGTTCCCATTTACACTCAGAGTATGCAAAAAGAGGAAGGGAAGGATGGTTTTCAGGGGTCTCTGTAGCCATGAGATGCTAGACCAAGCCCTCAAAATGTTTTCCACCGCACAAGGAGCAGCAGCCTAGTAACTAATGTTTTGCTGGTCCAGAAGCAAGAGGAGCACTAGTTGTTCTGCACAGCACATGTCACCGCCAAAATGTTTAACGTGTGAAAGGAGCGAGCGGGTGGCACAAAGTCACTTTCACAATACCAACTTAATGATGCCGGAGGGGATTTCCATCCATTAAGGAAAGCTCCTTTTCCCTTGCTTTGCACTGCCTGAGCAGCACAGAGAGATGAAAATGAGGCCTCAGATACAACTCCAGAAGCAGAGCCCTCATGGTTGTGTGGGTTTCGCCAGGGGAAGGGGATGGACTGTGGATTTCTGGTAGATTATTTTCCTGCAATTTTTGTCACTTATGGGAATGCAATTTGAGTGGCAAAACACTAATAGAAAGAAGTTTTAGCAAATATTATGGGAAAAGACATGCCAAACCTTCTCTGTCCACCATACAAATGCACAGCAGGGTGTTTTGTTTAATTTTGTTTTCCTAAGATTTTATTCTGCATTATTCTAGTTTAAGTAATATTTTTGTGAAATCCATCTGTTGTCTCTGTAATTCTTCCTGGAAATGAGGAAGGGTTCAAAGAAACAACAGAGACAAAAGCTGAGCTTAACGCACCTACAAGCAAGGTCAGGAGAACCTCAGGCTCGACGGTGTTGGGCAGCTCAGCGGTGAAGACTTCACAGGATCCACACATAAGTCATTCCCCCACCTGTCTCACCTGCAGAGCTCAGAACACACAGAGCACAAAAGACAACGAGCACAAAACCTGGCTGAGGAAGGACATGGTAGTAAAGACAGTAAATTCTCCTTTATTCAATACTTCACAGTTAAAGTATTTGCTCAAGTCTGAAGAGACTTCTGTGATTCCTTCTTCTACCTGAGGAGGCAGGAGAAGGGGAACACACCTCTTACGCCTCCTGCCAGACCTCCATGCCATCGGCCTGGGATATCTGAGGCATGCAGATGGTTTGTCTCACCCCTCAGAAACAGAATAACTAAATATTCATCAAGCCAGGGAGTGAAACAGAAACAAAAACGAAAGAAAACGCATTAGAGCTAGTAAGAGCTGGTAGAAAGGAAAGAAAAGAAAGCTTTCGACAAAGGCCCTGCATCAGCAAATCTCTAATATAAAACAGTGAAAAATTCATTAGATGTTATGACCACCTTCAGTTATTACAGAAGCCCAATTTCTAGGGTTTTCAGATTCTCCCATGAAAATAGGTAGCAATGCTATTTAGGAAACATTCCTGTGAGTCAATACTCGTCACTAAGTCAGCAGAGGGACCCTGCACCGCAAGACTAACATCTACACCAAGATTAGAGATCTGTTGGTGTGTGGCTGGCCCATGAGGCTTGTGTGATCCAGGCACTTTTGTAGGTAGTCCCCCCATCTCTGACTTTACAAATGTCCAAATACAGGAAGCTAACAATAAGTGACTTTCAACTGTAATCCATATAACGCTTGCACTCACATCTCTGGCCTCTTAGCAAGATGCCTCAGCCATTCTGCCATTCAGCCAGTAAAAAATAAATTAGGTTAACAAACTTTCAAGCTATCATCTCCTTAGTGTTGTATATTTATCTTATGCTTCTGCCTGTTTACACATGTAAAGTCAAACAAATGTGGGACTGCTGGATCAAGGCACTGTTGCATCTTCCCACTGTGACCTCAGGTTGCAATTGCTTACAACATCAGCATAGGGAAAACTAATGCTCTGTGGTATACCGTCTAGGCACTTTCCATCCCTCCATGCAGCAGAAGAAAAATATTTTGACCTTTGGATCGTAAAAGCTTTTTCTATACTGTCATTTTGCCCACCTTAGAGACATACTACCTTAAAGGAAGGAAGCTTCATAAGGAAATCACAGATGCAAAATCTGCCTTAAGGAAATAAGTGGGTGGCAGCATGTAATTAATAGAAGAAACCCTCCAGAAACTACTTGCTACAGACAGAACCAGTCTTTGCAGGAGACAGCCATGACAAAACCTAAACCTTAATCTAATTTTTGTGGTATGCACATTTGAAAATAAATAAACAAAAGCAGTTTTAAGAATACCTTTCCCATTCAAGTCAGACTAGAAGCTGATACAGCCGTGGAACAAAGAGACTGCAAATCTCTGGGGTTTTGATCTGACAGATTGGGCTGTAAGTCTCAGGTCCTCTTGGCAGTACTAGCCAGAAGACTAAGAAGGATTTTTGGTTCCAAGGTTTAGGTTAACTTGGATACGGTATGTGACCTGGGCTGTTTCATGGTGTTTTGTATGCATCAGTTCAGACTTCAGGCTTCAACAGCTCCATCAACTCTCACACACCTGTCAAAGGAGTCAAGAAACCAATATGAGAACATGAAGTATAAAAACTCTAAATGCAACAAACTGAAGGAGAGAGTTTCCCCCATTTTGAAAAGTGGGAAATACAAAACTGGGAATGATGACACTTTATGAAGCAAAAGAGATAGCAATTAACCCTCTGCATACTTCACCAGACATTTGGCAGGTCACTGAAACTCTTGTATGTCTGAAGCCTCCCTTCACACTCTGGCCACATCCTGACTCTAGAAAGAAGCAAAATGCAGGTGCACACCCATTCCCAGCTGCTCCAGCAGCAGCCCTAGACATCCCCCAGCAGGGTTCAGTGTGAGTAACCACATTTGGGGATTGTAATTACCCTCCAAAAGATAGAGTTGAAGGGTTGAGGAGCAGACCCTAGTGATCTTCCTGAATGCACAGCTGGTGAATCTGAGAGCTCTGCCCTCAAGCTATCCCTCAGAGACCATGACCAGAAGGTGAGATCAACATTTTAAAAACTCATTTAAATATATCTTAGGGATACAGTAAGCTGAGCACTTCCCAGAAGCACCCTGCCCCACAGAGTGATTGTATGCTGAAAGGCGAAGCATTTCTGTCCTGGGCTAACAAAAATACACAGCACCAGATGGTCCTGTCCTTGAGTGTAGGCTGAAGCTAGCTAGTAATATAGACAGTGACTCTTGGGGTAATAGCAGCTGTGATGCAGCCACAGATCAAGTGGGTAGCTCTGAAATAAGCACATCTAGAATAGAGGCATGGTGGTCAGGACACATGGGCCTGCTCCTTCCAGGGGGACACAGTGTCAGGCTGGTGACTAAGCAGCGAGGGATCAGAAGAGGAGCAGAATGTGGCTTGTGCTCAAGTCTCTTCCTGGCAACAGCAAAAGATTGGAGTGCAGAACTGTGTAAGTCCCACCAAGCTCTGGCCTTTTGAGATCTCCAGGCCCTGCCTTATCCACTCTGCTATTTGCTTTCTATCTTTCCCACCCCCTTAAATCCATTGAGAGCACACATGCAGACATCTCCCAGCTGAGGTAGGATTGCTCTCAGCTGCTTATATTTTAACAAACTTTAACAATTTGCCCTGAAATTTTACAGGTGTCTTTCTCTAGCTGGGGAGGGGGGGGGGGAGGAGGAGGTCTTGCTACTTCTGAGAACATTTTTGGCCATTTTGGAATGTAAAGTATTTCTTGAGCTTTTCTTATAAACAATTTTCTGTTCCCGTGCTTTCTAGGCAGTTCTCAGAAGCCTAGAAATGATGTAAAACCTAGTTCTGTGCCTGTCCCTGTTCCTGTGAAAATCTACCCAAATTTGGGTAATTTGAAAAAACTGAAAGTCTGAGGCTTGAGACTTATTTGACAGTAGCAGCAAAAAATGCTGTGAAGTCACTGACCATTCCTGGATTTCTCGTAAGTCCCATCGTGTGACCCTGTTGCATGTGCATAGTCCCCAGCACAACATGCAGGCCTGGGCTGATCTCTGCTTCTAGATCACCTGTGCATGGAATCTGATCTCACTGAGTATGTAAAACCAAGTCCTTTGCCCACCTACATGTCAGCACTATGGTAAGGCATTTGGCATAAGACCTTTTATGACTTGGCTGTAGGATCCCTTTCAGATTATAGGTGAAAGTCTAGTTCCTGTAGACCCAAGCACTGATTGTCCCACAGATCAACAGAGCTAAGGAAAAGCAGATTTTCTTCATGATTTAAGAGCCAATCAGGACTGCAAAAGGGTTCAAGAACCAAGAGGAATAAACTTATCTCTCCAGTGTCCTCAGTGAGATTGCTGCTGGATCCAAGGCAGCAGGAAGAGGATTCAGAGATACCATTCAAATGCTAAGATGATAAAGATCAGATCAGAGGGTCAGGATGGGATCCACTGGGAAGAGAAGTTTTATGAGATGGACCCAAAATAGGCAACAGAAATCTAGGCCAGTTGGAGGTGGAGATGGGGAGTGATGACTGAGGTATGGAAAATTGGAATGAGAACCAGGACTAGGGAGCCAGCTTGCTGACTACAGGCTGTGTCTGTACTTACTTACAGCATATCTTGGTGTCCTCAATTCATGCTCATCTGAATTGAGGGGCCTGTTGGAACATGCTGCAACTTCCATCCAGTGCACATGACCAGGTTTCTCTTCCAGCATGGAGCCAGGGTAAGACTAAATACACATCCAGATACAGGAACTGGGAAACACTCATGTGCCCAACACAGGCAAGCAGTCTAGATAAGAAGCTTGAGAAAGAGGAAGACAGCAACTAGGTGACCTACAGAGGATTAGAAACCAGTAGGACTTTGCTGACGGACACAAACCTGACATACAATTTGGGAATAAAGGAGAACTGGACAGGCTAAGAAAGGACAAGGAGATGGGGCTCTCAAACCAAAATCTTGGGAATGGGAAGCACGCTGTGAATGACTCAGGCTTGGGAAGAAAGGGGCAGACTGGGCAGGGAGTAGCTGAACAGAAAAACTATGGACTAGGCATTGGGTCAGACTGAGGCCTGATGAGAACAAGAGACTGGAACTGTGCAAACCAGCCAGGTCTTAGAGAGAGAGTCCTGGGAGAAGACTGGGACTGGCCATGCAAGGAGACCAGCATCAGATGAGAAGCTGGCAGTGCAACTGGCACTTACTTTTTACAGCATTATTCACTGCTTGTTTAATCCCTTAGTTTAATTCTTGCCTAACTTGTGACAGACAATCAGACGTTAGGATATACCACTTCCAGTAAAGATATATTTCGTGTGCATGATCATCTGCTTAGTTGTGGTACTTACTGGTAAATGTTTCTCAGAGAAGTGAGAATAATATTTATGATTATGTGGGTCGAGAAGTCAGTTTAATTTCTAGGCCTAATACGAAATACCTAATAAGGAGTCTCTCACTTACTTGTTACATATTAAAAACACAGGTCAAGGTTTACAGATTTCTCTGTTCTTTTTAACCTAGTCTATGACACTTTTCTTACACGTTTTCATGCTCTTCATGTTACTCTTTTAAATATTATTCTTTCTTACAGTACTTCAGGACTTATTCTCCTGGCCACTTCAAACAAAATCCTAAGACTTGTAAGAGCATGTTTTTACATTGATAATAGAAGCTGGAAATAGACTTTCCCAGAAATGTTATATTGAAAGCCTTAATTTCTTTTTGTGGTATCACATCCTTACACATAGCAGTCATACTCCGTATTTTGTTTCAGATAGGATTTTCAATAAAATTGCTGTGTAAATAATCTAGTTCTGGACTTTATTTCACTTTCTTCCCCCCCCCCCCTCACCCCAGGTGCTTTAGACAGTTTATCTGATTCCACAAGTCTCACTCAGGCTGATTTTTAGTTTTCAATTCGTATATTTGTAACTGGAAAAAAAATGTTTCCCAGCACAATGCTTGCCAGGCCCCTTTTAGCAGTGGCAATAAGTAGTTTATGATCAGTTTCAACTAGCAAAGATTCCAATAAAGTTTTTTTACACCCTGTGGCCGGAGACCAAATCCTCCTCCTCTATTTGAGTGCTGTGACATTTCATTTCTATAAGTACCCATGACACACGATCCACCAAGTTGCTCTTTGGCTGGTCTCCAACCAGCCAGGACAGTTTTGCTATGGCTTGTTAGCTGTTGGTGAAACAATTTAATCCTGAGTTTTTCCTATCTGAGGGGATTGGGGTAGTGATGTGGTGCGAGAAAGCCGAGGGAGTGGAACGGAGGAATGACAGAAGAAGGGGTTGAGTCTGTTTCTCACTGTTTTGGAAGAGCAAAGGGTACCAGGGTGGCGCAAGACAGCCTCTGCTGGTGTGGACATCCCACCACACACTCAGACACTCTGAGATTACTGCTACTGACTGCAACACAGGGTAGGAGGAGAAAAGAAAGGCAGGTAATGAATGGCCAGAATGCTCTGGAGCTAGGACTGGGAGATAACAGGAGAAGATGAGCTGAGGGTTTTCAAGTGGCCACAGAGGTAAGGAGAGATCCATCAGCACTAGGTTGAGAGATCTCGATCAAAGGCCCAGGAGACCTGCAGTTCTCAGACACTTCAGAGTGGAGGAGAGTATGTCATGGAGAGGGTCTGGCTTTTAGTTAGGGAAACAGGTTTACATTCCCAGGTTGCTATTGTTTGGTTTGGGATCTTTTGCTTTCAAAGATGGCAACCTTATCTCCATGTTTAATCATACTGCTGGAAGAGGTTTGAGCCAGTCCTGTCACAGACATGTCTGCAGACAGCTTAGTTTTGCACTTGAAATCGTGACACCTATGGGACATGATCTCTTACTTTCCTCAGATTCTCAAACTTTTATTTAGACTTACACCCATGCCTGTTTTACTTCAATGAACCAGAACAGTCACTGGCTTCTGGATCAATTAGCTGATGAAAATCTAATTTCCCTTCATAAAATCTTCCTTTCCAAAGAGTCTTTTTACACTATCTTGTCTGCCTGGGCAAGGGCACTAGGGATGCTGCACAGGTGATGACTTCAACAGAGGTCTAATCTAAAAGGTCTCATGTGCCTCTCAGTCCCTAGGAATTCTACCCACAAGTCTATTATGCGAAAGCTGGTTGCCACCGTCATTATTCCTAATGGACCTTACAGAGGGTCCATTAGAGGTTATAAAGACTGCTTATAGAGGTACCTAAACAGACAGGACAGTACTAACAAGCAGGCTATAGCCTGCAATTAGGCATCTAAAGTCTACTAAATCTCAACTTTACATCTGAATCTAGATCTATGAAATTATATACATAGAGCTGTAAGGATTAGTATTTGCCTCTGGACCAAGACGTGTGAGTTCTAGTCCCAACTGGGCCACAGTCATACCGTGTCTTTGAATCAAGTTATCTCTCGCCACTCTCATTTCCTCAGCTATAATATTGCATATGTTACTTAACTGACTTTGGAACATGCAGATGAACTATTTTACAGAGGATCTGAGTTGAGTTCTGTTAAAATATTATTGTCATATTCTCTGAAAACAATAAGCATCTCAGTTTCATGCAAATATTAGTAAAATGATTCTGATTATTTACAAATACAGCTGTAGGCAAGTATATTCACTCAAATGCAGTAATTATTTGCCTGCTAAGATGCAAGGCAAACAGACTGGGATGCCAAAGGTCTGTGCAGTAGTTTCTCCTTTACATAAGGCATCAAAAGCGCTTCCTGGGGGAATAGACAGGCAGTGAAATACCAGAAAACACTGGAAAGGAAAATGGGAAGTCACAGGGAAACCTATCTTCCGGGGAGGAGTGAAAGGAGAAGGCTGAAAACAAGAGAGAGCCAAGGCAGTAGAAGAGGTGACCAAATGACAGTGCAGTTGATCTGGCAGCGCTGCGAGAGTGAAGGGAAGGGGCTGCCCATGTCTGAGACGATCAGGTGTTGAACCGCAGTGGGTCAAGTGGAGTCAACGAGCAGATAAAGGTGAGCGGACAAAGACTGGGGAAAACACACAGAAATAGCCAGGGAAAGATGGCTTATCACAGTGTCTTTCCCTATCATTTTGACCACTGAATGTGTCCCTCCTTTGGGGCATTTTTATTTCCAGGTTTGCCCAGTAACTAGGCAACAGTGCTGCTTAACGGTGCTCCTATGTGACTACAGTGCCCAGCATCCCCTGAGGGACGCATTGTCTTGAATTCTTCACAGTCAACCTGTTTAGGTGTTAGTTGATGGAAAGATATCATGATGGCTACATTCAGATATTAGAAATACGCTCTTACTTCTAAAAGATTTTTTTTGAACTCTCACCTGTCCAATGGTTTATGGATTGCCAAGGTCATGAGCAATCAAATATTAACATCTAATCTGTCATACCACCAATGAAAACTACAATCTGGCCCATGACCTCATGTGAGTACTAGGTTGTTAACTAAAGAAAGGAATCAAATCTTCCTATAATAAATACTCCAGACTGTGACAGGTAAAATTCAGGTCATACGTCTCCTTTGAAGTTTTAATGGCCACTCCAATTTTATGATAAAGCCACTCACCTTATGTTTGTAGTAATTTTGCAAAGCCTGAAGCGGCTCTAGTCATCTTTGGTGCACAGCTTCAAGGACAAAGCTCTCATAAAACTACAGGCTTCAAAGGGATTAGACCTCTTCTTTGTCTCTTTCTCTCTCATTCTCTTTTCCTCTTTTTTTTTTTTAAAAAAAGAACATTCCCTCACATTTACTCCCCTATTTTCTACACAACTCCCTGAGAAGACTCCTAGTTTAGTTCCCCATTTAGACTTCTTCCTCAGGCTCTGTCACTCAACAAAATAAAATAAAGCAAAATGGAATAAAATAAAATAGAGTAAAATAAAATAAAACAAAATAAATAAAATGCATTTTCCTTTTTCCTAATAGTAAGGCAATTTTCTGGGTCATTTCTGCTTTTTGTCTTTATTCTATTGTCAATGCAGAGTAATATGAAGCAAATCAATAGAGCCTGTGTATTTGCATATTTCTCAGGCTCTAAGAAGGACCACATGCAGCAGAACTGCTCCCCTAAATGTCATTTTTTTGTGTGTTTGTTTCCCTCCTTTTAAAGTCGGGCGGAAGCCGAGCTGAATCTGCCAAAGTTTGAAATCCAAAGCTACGTCCATACTGGTAAATTAAACAGTGCCGGGGAACGTTGCCAGGCACTAGAAGGCAATTGTCTATATTGTTTAAGTGTTAGCACAGTGCCTGGCACAGCGGAGGCTCTGCCAACTTTCCCAAACAATTCCCAAACACAGCCCAAAAGCCTGGCATGGGCCAGGACCGCTCTCAATAGGCAGCTTGTATGCCGGGCACGGAGGGCAGGAGAGATGAATCGTATGGATGTGTCCCTTTCCCTCTCCATCAGCCTCAGCGCCAGAGAACTGTTCCAGTCATGCTTAATTTACTGCAAGAGACACAGCTATGGCTTTTCAAAGTTAATGCTTATACAACTATGCCATTGCGAGGAGAAGGCTGACTACACAACTTCCTGATATATACATATATATTTGCTTGCAGACTTATTTTATGCATTGCCTTGGCTCTAAGATTAGTTTGTTTCCATTAAATGTTAAGGATGTATTTTCAACTATTTATGCTTGATGCCAAGGACAAGGCACTCGGGGAAAATAACATTTGTCCATCTTTCTAATGCCTTGGGAGCTTTAAGACTCCCAAATCTGAGAAGCAGCACGTATGAGCCTTCTGCAGTTAAACCGAGCTCTGGAAAATGACTTAAATCAAGTGTCTGTCCAGGCACGGGCCAAACCATGCAGAACTAGTTGCACAAATAGCATAAAGCAAATTCAGTTTTATCAACAAATACTCCAACCCCAGCATTTCACAAGGTATGCTAAGGTGTACCGACCCATGCATACCAAGGTAGCAGTGGCAGGCAATATTGCATGATGGAAACAAGCTGAAGGCTGGTCATATGGTCATCATCCTTTCAGCCCAACAAACTTCAGCAAACACCCTGAGCAGTGACCAAGTGAGTAGCACTGAGAAGAAACAGCACAAGGTACCTCTAAGGGACCATCACAAAACAGCAATGCCCATCACAGGCAAATTAAGGAACATCCATCAGCTACAATATGGAAGCTAAATAACATAAATACACAAAATAATCTTATAAAGAAGACAAAAGAGGAATATGTGGGTCTCCTGAGCCTAATATTTCTGCAGATGATACGTGCCAGAAATAGCTGATACTCAGAACTCTGTCTTTTCAGAGTATGCTTCTTTAAGGTTACTGAAAAGTTCCTTTATTCAAGAAATTAGCTAAAATGTCCTAAGGCACAGTATGTACTCTGAAAATACTCACATTTCATTTGATTGCTGTTGTTAATGTTTCAGAAATGAAGTAAGTTTTCCCCTGGGGACATTTAGCCTGGCTTACCCATTTGTCTAAGAGTCTTCAAAGGAGGAATGATTCTTAGTTCTAGTTTGATTACAGCACAAGAGAAAAACCAAATGCAGTGTTAGGAAAACAACGATTTATTAATTTTGGGGGTGTGGGGAGGAAGCCACAGGTATATTCAGTAATAACATGCAAATATTTGTGTAAGAAAACTTCTACTCTTTCATTGTTTTGCTGAGCATAGTGAGAACAAAAATTTGATTTCAGCTTCAAGCACTATTGCCTTTTCTTACCAGCACTTTGTGAATTGAAGTGTTCCTTTAAGAGGTCCATTAGAGCTGGGTTGAGGAGGAAGTTTTGGACTATGTAAGGGTCTTATTGATAGTCAGTAACAGAGTAAATGTTGTTTAAATCTTGCAAGAATTCTGGCATTTTCCACAGTAGAAATCTCACATATTTTGCTCTTGGGAGGTTGCTATATTTGAACAAAACTGCAAAATAAACTACTTCTTAAAGATAAAATCTGGACCTAGCCCCAGGAGAGACTATGCATTAAAAGACTGAAATTCAGAAATTTGTTGTAAAAACTCCCTGAGAGCGACACGCTCAGACTTCATGTCTTCTTTTATGTCATACTTACATACAGCAGTTTTTCAGATTTCACTAAGTCATCTCAATCAGCTGAGGAAGCTCCTGATGTGTACAAGGTGCCCAGCATCACCTGGCAATTCCCGCCAGCTGTCAGCTCTGCACCCGTGGTACAAAGTGCCAATGCTGCTCCTGCAGACCCAGACCACAGGGCTGGCTCTGGTGCCAGCACAGTCTGCAGGACACAGGCATGTGATTTAGCAAAGCTGCACACTACTCATTTGCACTGCAGCAAAATATCAGGTCTGATCCCCCCAAAAGGATTTAGCACCTAAGGAGGGCTGTAATGTAAGCATATTGTCCAGAAAATCTTTGTACTGCTAATGTTTAACCCTGCAGGTTAAACTCTATATGCTGATAAATTTGTGAGTTTAAAATTCCTTATGGTCCTAAAGCTGTGCTTCTCTACGTGCACGGCAGAATCTCAGTCTTCAGGCTGTTAAGGACTTGGCTCATGCTATGCTTTTTCAGGACCCAGAAACTAGGCATTCCTCTACCTAAATATTCTGAGACTCTATCATCATAAGCACTCCTCTAGTTCACTTTCGGCATGTATACAGGATTAGGCTGCTCACACAATGCCACTGCTTTTCTTTGCTAAGCCACTGTTTGGCAGAAATTTGGCGATGGTGGCCCTCTTCTATACACATGGAAAACACGTGAAGACAAACACAGTACCCACTTCTGCTGGCCCCGAACAAATCGAAAGCCAACATCTCCGACTTTCCAGGAGAACAACCAGGTTGGGGGCTATTCAGATGTGCAGCAAGGACACCACGTGTTTGCTTTCCCCCCTCTTGAAGAGAGGGCACTGAGCAGCAGAGAGTGCAGAATTTGTGGGACTGGAAAAAGAGAGCCGAAGAGAGCATGACTCTGCAACATCGCAGTTAGGGTGTTGACCCGGGAGCTCGGAGACTGGGATTCTGGTCCCTCTGAGGGTGCCTATGTCTTTTTTTTTTGGTCTACTGATCCACCCCATTGGGTTGGAAATAATGACAAACCGCAATAACAATAGCCAGCTAAACAAAACAAGTATAAACAGAAACAACAACTGAGGCTGGGAAGAGAAATGGCCTTTGGGGATACTGTTTAGAAGAGACTTCGGACTTTGATTTCCCAGGAAGAAAAGATGGTAAATCAGCCAATGTGACTCCTCAGTTCTTGAGAAAAAGGCAAACCACATTTTCCTAAAGTTTCCTGTAGCTGAAGCCATTGAACTGACTCTACTATAGCAAAACAGAGTGAGGCAGGAAAACAGGAAGGTCAGCACAAAGAGCAGGGCTGAAAACCCCATGACTCCATGCCGAACAGCTGAACATTTTTTGAGTTGCTGCCTCAGAAGTATGAGAATCCCCCTTGGCATCACATGCCTTTGCTCAGTCCCATGGGAAAGAAAAGACTCTCATCCGTCTTCTGAGACCCGTACCGGAAAAGACTGCACTAGGTACAAGTGCCATTGCGCATACAGGTATAGCGTGTCCTATATATTGACACAAGCACAGTACATTAAAAAAAAAAAAAAAAAAAAAAAAGGAAGTTTGCCCCAGTTATATAGCACAACACAGAGAGACTGGCAGAAGGCAAACAGGCAGTGCTGCTATTCTTCATGCCACAAAGAAATGAGCAGCAAATGAGAGGTTTCTTTCCAGGTTCACGTGCCACTGTGCTGCTCCTCTGTGGGCTTTTGACAGTCCTAGCCAGAAACGAGAGTCACACAAGTGAAAATAGAAATGGAGAGAAATTTGTTTGAAAAACAGGAGCCCTCCTGTACTTCCAGGATGTATTTCTTGGGTCTCTGGACCCTCAGGTCTCAGTATCTTGCTTCTTCCTCCATCCCCTCCTGCACTTTACCCTCCCTTCAAACAGTGACAGCAGTCCCCGCCTGCAGCTCGCGCTGCACGACAGACACAGGTTGCGGTGATGAGCAGCAGCCAGTCGAGGAGGGGTGCTGCAGGCTGAGGAGCCTGAGACCAATGGGCAGCAGAAACGGGGCCTGGGTAGAGACCAGGAAGCAGAAGTCAAGAAGAAGATGAGGAATCCTGATTAGACCAGCTGCAATTGAAAAGTCATTTCAGGATGCTATCTACCACCACCTACATAGGTTCTCCCTCAGAAATAACTCTTGTTCTTAGCTTGCCTAGTTGAAGGATTTATTTTTCAGTATGAGTTAACTTTGTTTCTGCAGTATAATCCCCCCCTCCTCTCCCCACATCCCTCCATCTCAGTTTCTTTCTTTCTCACTCTCAAAAAAAATTTAGAAGACATCAGAAGAAGGAAATAAGCTACTCCTTGGAAATAGAATTTCACTGTTGCATTTTTCTCCAATCCACATAGCAAGGAAAAGAAAGCTTAACATTTCCCCAATTGTTTCTAAAATTGTTGAGGAAACATAAGAACATTCATTTTCTCCTCCCCTCTCCACTCCTCCACTAATCTGTGGAACTCACTGCAATAAAGTGTTTTCCAAAGCAATGATCAACCAGGATTCAGACATAAATTGAACATTCAAATAGACAAGCACATATACACACACATTCCATACATATTTCCATAAATGTTTATACAGAAACAGTAGCCATTTTTAAAAAGCACAATAACAACATCTTTGAGAACACTATGTTTCCATTTCCCAAAGACAGGACTTGGTAGACTTTCACACCCAGTCTGCCATAAGCCTCTCCAGTTGTCCAGCTCAAAACCTGAATTCCAAACAATAAACATTTGAGGCAATGCTAGAAACACTGCAGGTGATAACAACAACCTAATGGTTCGTGGTGAAGAAGAATACAAACACAAACAAATATGCAAGCCTCTTTATTAAAAGCATACCCATCGGGCTGCTTTTGCTACTTACAGTGGCCAATAAATTCCCTCAGTCTTAACAAACTTAAAGTGCCAGGATACATTATTCAGCGCATGACTAATTTATCACACTCTCTTGGATAACAGTCAGTTGTTGAGCTAGACTCTGTTTCATGAAGGTCAACAGCAAAACTCCATTGTTGCAGCTATATAGCATGGTAGAGCCTTGTAGCACCTTACAGAACCAATTAAAGCAAGGATCCTTGCAAGGATCCCTTATAATGAAGGCCCAAAGATCTCCATGTGGGCATGGAGGTAATTATGGAGGAACTGGCCTTAAACTCATGTAAAAAACTCAGGAATAAACTCAGTGCCTATGAAAGAGGACAATAATATGTTCATGTGGTCACTAGAAAAGCCAGTTTATCAACCGGACTTTCCCTCTTCATGTGGAATGATAATTTGAGTGCTGAATGAGAATTTTAGAGCAGAATTTGACAGTAGCCTCAGTATCCTGGGGAATTTGCATTAAGTGCTTCAAATGAACTGTGTGTCAGCTATGGTGATACTACTTTTACTTGCAGATTTTGTGATAAGCCATGATGTTGGTCTCTTGTATTATTATCCTGCACTTGTCAGGAAAGAAAGCTTCTCTACCTTTAGTTTTATAATGTACACAGGTCTACTGTGTATGTAACTGTTTTATTAGGTTACATGTTGCTGAAATAGATGGGTCTAATTATGGCCTTTCATTCAGAATTAAAATGAAGAAGCCATTAACTGGGCTTATGCAACCAAGTAGCTGAGCAACAAGAAACATCTAAAACAAGTATGAGGCAACACAGGAGGCTGAACCATGCAATCAATGGCTTCTCATTGTGCAAAAATACGGGAAACCCAGAAAGCAGAACTGACTTCATCTGAAAACTTGAGAGAAAACATGGGGTGAGAGAAGATTCACTACAGAAGATCAGAAAGAGCTACTAACACCACCACTAGTCTGATCCCAAATCCAACGTGACTCATTTGGGCTGAGTGAAACAGGCTTAGCCCTCAGAATACCCTGGCAAACTGCTGTTAATTACTTTATTGTTGTTCAGGAAAATAAGCTCTGGTAACCCTCTTTTACAGTGACAGCACATAAATGGTTACTGAATTCATTGACAATTTCCCCTCCTAACAGAAACACTCCAAAGAATTCTGCACTTTTTCTAACTGCTGGATCAAAAAGAGGATAATGCTGCAGTAATGCTTTTAGGAATTACTGTTCCATGTTCTCCAAAACATCTTGTATTTGCAATTTTACAGAATTATGCTGGATGCATAAAAGGTTTCTTGGTAATCAACCTGGATTTTATTCAATATATTAATTCTATCTTCGGTATTTTCTAAAAGGAGTGAGTAGATTATGTGTGGACCTAGTTTTATGTGATATGGAACAGGATAATTAAGGTAGAAAAAAAAATTGAGGAAAAACAGATTATAATGAAGGAACTGAAAAAAATAAGAAAGGATCCAGGAGTCGGAGTTTACACTTTCACATTTTAGAGAAAATTTTGAATGAACTGGCAGTTCGTACTACTTCACTTTTATAAGTTGAAATAGCAGATGAAATTTAAAATGACAGGTTTATTAGTGGTAATTTGATTTTTTTAAAAAAGCTTGTTCTCTTTAAGCTTGGATGAAAGGGTGAGGACACAGATGTAAGCCTAGATCTGAGAGTACGCATTAGCTTGAATTTTTAAATTGAACTTTATTTCCGTCTTCTGCAGGACAAATGCCGAAATGGAGATAATGCTGTGGAGGGCACTGCATACTGCTTCTACAGGACCTTTTTGTTTTTATAGGACATGACAGAGAAGGGTTTTGCAGGGGGAGAAAATTCTGTTGGGCAACCGTGTAGTTGGGCGTAAACAGTTTTTATCCATTTTGAATATGGGAGAGAGTTTTGTGTACTTCTTGTATGCACCCAATGTGTACCTTTTGTTTACTATTACACTACTGTGGATGGCCTATTGCAATTGCTTCCAGACTACCACATATTTCTTTTAATGTTCTGATGGCAGACAAGCACCATAAAGTAGTATTTATCATTCCGCATTTATTATTTTCATCAGGGCAGGATGCGGAAGGGCTAGGTACTTTTCAAAGAGCCATCCCTTGCTAAGAAGAGCTGATGTGAAACCACATATCATTCATTGTGAAGAGCCACAGAGCGCGCACACACACACACATTAGGCACTTTGTTTTATTTTGCAAAAAAAAAAAAAAAGTCTTTTATATATAAACCATTTCATTCTCTCTCAAAACATTCTACAACTATACAGCTGTTTGCTCCATCATTTGCATAAGAAATACCACAATACAAAAATAAGGTAGGGGGAGGCAAAAGAAGCAAAACAGCAACCAATTTATGCATGTTTCCACGTATAAACATTTGAAGCCTTACAAAATTATTTACATCATTTGTCAACTATTTACATTAAGAGCAACATTTCTAACTATAACAAACAAAACTATAATTTATCAAGTATATGTAAAATTGTCTTAAAAAAAGAGTCTATTGTATACCACAAATAAATAAAGACAAACAACAGTTTTAACAAAGTTAGGTTTTTCTGCAAGACCCTTTTTTGGTATTTTGATTCTTAATCTATCCTTTGGTTGACAGCTTAATATTACGGCTTATAACTCCAGACACTTACTAGGTTTGTTTGTTTTTCTCCTGTTGCCTGGCCAAATCCTACACAGTATAACCTCATCTTTGGCCCTTCATTTACTATTTCAAGGCGGAACACTGTGGATCAAAGTCATCGCTTGCATAAAAGGGCACCACTTCATTGACTTCAGAAGAGTTTCAACTACTCATGTCAGCAGTAAATTTTGCCCTGTATGTGTCAATCTGAACAGTGGATCAACTAAACTGCACTGTAATTTTAAATAAAATTACTGTATCTTCTACCTTCTAGTAAATTACATGCAATATCCTCATGAAACTGGATCATACTGGTGCTGAACCAGCTTAACATGTCCATATATGAAAACTGCATCCTAAATCCTTCTTTTTAAAGTGATACTAAGTTTAGCTTATAGTAAGAGGTTTAACATTCTGAATATTGTAACTATCCCCATTATTTAAGCTTCCAACATTTACTTTACAGTTCATTCTAAATGTTTTGCCCTTTTAAGCAATTTGAAAACAAAATCCTGCTTCGAATATTCAGTGCACACTGTTTGTGTTAACAGGTACAAAACATCTGAATGCTTAGCTCATTTCTTCTGAGAAAAATAAAGCTAAGTTGGTACTGTTTTGAGAGGTATTTAAATAAATTTGTTTGTAAATGTGCTGTGTTATCAAATGTAAAACAACTGCTTTTTTCAGATGATTTTTAGAAAACTTTTGTATTAAACTTAAAAAGCTGATTTGCATATTTACAAAATCTTTGTCATAGCAAACATGCAACATACAGAACAAAATGTTTTGTTCTATGGCTGCTTATGATTTTTTTCTATGTATTTTACCTCCACAGAATGACTTAACATTTAAAAAAAACCCACAAATACTAAATACGTCCAGTAAAAACCTGATGGGTTACAATTCATGGCTTTTCCACTGCGTTCATTCACCTGTAGCCTCTAATTAACTCATTTACTAAACATTGTCACAATAATGACAGTGCTTTGGTCAAAACACTGCAACAGAAAAAAATGTGTAACGCTGCAATGTGTCAAGACGTAATACTTGCAAAGAGATGAAACCTGCTGACTAAAGCCATATACATCATGAGAGCAAAAAAAAAAAAAACCCAACTGAACACTCTGGTATTGTGATACAGTGTCTTCCCTTTTTCTGCATAAATATACAAAATATACATTTCCAGTTTCTTTTGAGATTTCTTTTAAATGGATAATCCATAGTCAAAAATTAAACTAATTTTAGGTATGAATTGAGAGTCAATAGGAAATTGCATAGATACAAAACTACCTCAATGACAAGTCCAGCTTCAGTTCTGATGTCTCTTCATATGGAGAGCCAGGTGGTCAGAGCGAGAGAAGCTGCGATTGCACACAGCACACTGGAAGGGCTTTGCCCCCGTATGCTTCCTGTAGTGGCGTGTTAATTCATCCGAACGAGCGAATCTCCAGTCACAGCCTTCCCACGTGCATTTGTATGGTTTTTCACCTGAAATATATAGAACACAGAGAAATAAGACTATCAGCTGTCACTCTTCAGAAGAAAACTGATGTGAGAGCACACTGAATTACATTGCTTTTTCAGTTTGAAGAGGAATAAACAACTCAACAGGAGCTGACATTTCTTAGTTATTAACAACTATATTTAACAGGCCTGTCCCCATTTGCTTTTTCAGATAATTCTCAAATCTGTGGTAATACCTTGGTAAAATTATACCACTTAAGAAACTTGCAAATATAAGCTGATTACTTATCCAAATTAAAGATGGCTATGATACAGATACTCACAGGGGAAAAAGATAAAAGAGACTGAAAGCCTCATATTCATCTCAATGTGCAAGAGAGTAAAGAAAAAACCAGTCTCACAACAAGCCAGACCAGCTTGTAACCTACACTTGCATCTTTTAAAAAACGGTAAATTAAGATATATGGAACTTTTTTTAAGAGTAAGTTTGAAATAGGAAGAAAGGTTACTAGAAAGATTATTTTTAGGGTATAGATTTGTTGAAGAACTTCTAATGTATAAATAAAACTGTACACCGTGTGACAAATACAACTAGGATAATATTTTCAAAAATGTCAGGGGTAATAAAATCTTGTGGTATTCTGGTGTGGGCTAGCTATATATAGAAGAAAGCTTCTAAAAGCCTGAAGCCCCAGTTTTCAGAATTTAATGTCTAGAATTAGGTGTTTAAATAGCCAGATTTTTAGAGGTGCCAAGTGTTTGCTGTTCGCCTTAGTCTATACTGACATAAGGGGAGTATGGCATTTCTGAAAACTTGCTACGTTAACGAAGCACTGAATATAACTTTTAAAGTATCCAGCTAGACTTGAATGCATTGGCACAAGCACCCAAAGTATTTGCATTCCTCCATTTTAGAACTGTAAATGAGTTATTTTAAGTATGTCTATAATTTATAGATTTGTTTTTTGAAATGGAAGAAACATGAAGCCACAAAATCAAGAAGACTTCTGTATGAAAACAGAACTTTACATGTGTACACACACTTGCTCAGGAGCTGGTGTGGACTTGATTGTCAATCTAAAAACAAACTTCATATACATGAACAGGGTAAATGACGTATTTATTGGCTATTGATGACAATGGTTGACAAAACATATTTAAACTGGGATATTCCATTGCTATCTATATGCTGTTTATTAATGTGACCCATTTAATTAAAAAGAGAAAGAAAATTGAACTTAGCAAAGCACTCAGCAGTGCGTTTATCTGCAGCAGAATCAGGCCAAGGTCTGAGCTTACTGAAAATTCTTTCCGACATGCCTTACAAATCTTTTCCCTCTCCACTGGTCACAGACCTTTACTCTACCACTCTGAATCCCATAGCACGCCAGAGTAGCTACTTTTCCTCTTTTTATCATCAGACTAGTACAGGGAAAAAGAAAGGAAAGAAAGGAAAAAAAAAAAAAAAAAACAGAAACCAGTACCCTACAATCAGATTGTTTGTTCTCCACTGGCTACACACCGAACACCATTTGAGAACCTTCAATAAAGCACTTCGGAGACTTTAAATTACTATTTAACTGAAATTATAAAGCTAGTTTTGTCTGTGAGTTTCTACCGCTTTTTCTTATCAATTGACTAGTAACTTTCTACCTACTACTAAAAGCAGAATCAGCCCTTTGCTCACAATGGGATGTGACTTTGTATTGGCAGCACATCCACAGCTGAACTGAGACTTCCACAAGAAAAAACAAACAATCAAACAAACAACCACCTCTCTGTATATATGGCAATCAGGATTTATTGAAATTACAGTGGCAACATCATCCTTTAGGAAAAACAAACCAAGGATTTGGAATCACTTCTCATGGTGTCCAAAATTATTTATGATAGATCAGACCACAATTTCTTACAAATTTGTCATAGTTGAATTTACTCTGCTTGATAATGACTGAAGATGTATATATATGATTCTTTTTTGCTCCACACAAAACATACTGTAAGTTACAAGATTTCATAAAGCATAAAGCTTTTCTAATATTAGAGATGCCACCTGATATAACACATTTGGTCTTCATGGCAGAATGACATGTAAGAGCTTTATTCAGTAGAGGATCTTTTGTCACCTTTAATGTGTTGAAACTTGGTCTAGGTATAATGAATTCTGTAGAAAACTTCATTGCTGATCCATACACACAGCACTAGAGAGATCTGCTGAAAATTTTTCATGTTAAAACACATGCACAAGTTTCATTTAAGTGTTATTCTTGCATTTGAAACATCTAGCTTAAAGTCACGGTGTATCTTCCTTTTTCTCCCACCTTTCCCCATACTGGCTTTAAACTCTTTTTATCAAATGCTTTTATCTTGTTTAGAATTAATTTTTAAACCTAAATACAGAGTAGTCTCAGTAAGATGAATCTATAAAGCTTCTTGCCTATCTTTCACTTAAAACTGCTATATAATATTCAGTGGTCAACACTCAGTTTTGTCATTTCCCCATCCTAACCGCCCAAGGAGAGCAAATAGATAGGGAGACTTCTGTATACTACAAATACTTGTTTAAAATTTTTGCAGAGTTAGACAGGGAAAGAGAGAAATGATATAGAGGGTAGACAAGTAAAACTAACCAAAAGAAAGACTAGGAATGTGTAGAGTGAGACGGACCAGAATGGAGCCCATGAGATTTGAATCACAATTTCTCAACTTGGTGTCTGGAGATAGTCAAGTATTTGTAATTTCACTGAGGCTTGCACTACATCACAGCGAAAAAAAATCTCAAAAATTATCCTGCACAGATAATATCTGACCCTGTTTAAGTCCAAACAAAACTGCTGTCCTCCCACTCTAACAGCAGCACAGTATGCTATGAAGACTGACAGTATATGAACTACCAGTAACCAGTACAGCAGTGAACCGTGTGGTTTGTTGGACACAAAAGCTTCTAAGCTAAAGTAAAATTCAAACCCTGTTGAGTTCAATGGCAAGACCTCCATTGAACTGCATGGGACCCAGGTTTCCAGAGACCTACCTGGAAACTACAATAGCTTATTCCACTTTAGTTGTCATCTCATCTTATGTCATTGCCGTAATTACAAATCTTCACAGACAATGATGTTACCCACTAGAAAAGCTATACAATGTGACACTCGAACATGCAGAAAAGCACTGCTCCTCCTTTCTGGTTGACTTCTGCAGACCTGAGCTAAACTGAATAGTATTCAGGGGATGCATGGAGGGGAACGAGTCAGTACCTTACACAGATTGTTTTAACAGTGTTACTTTTATGCGTGAGAAATTAAAGCCAAAATGCTGCTTTTAACCCCTGCTTTGGCTAACAGTGAGAACTGGAAAATGTATTTTTAGCGCCAATATAGAGGCCCAGATTATTTTGAATAAATCCTAGGGGTAAAATACTGAATATCTATGTTTGTAATGCTAGTTTCCGTTGGAAAGTTCTATTTAAGAACTGAATCAATTTCAAATATTTTCCTTTTGGGCAAGGAGGAAGGGGGGCAAGAAAAAGAAGGTGGAGATTATTTTCACTCCTTTAAAGAAAGCAGAAGAACAACTAGTCAGTAGTATTTTCTCTCTCTCATTCCATACACATGCTTTTTGTCATTTTGTAGAAATAAGAATTTGGTCTAAGTTCCTGTGGCAAGGGAAAAAAGCCTCGTGTTACATTTTTTTAAAAAGTGATTCTATTTCTTTGCTATGCTGACTTTATAGCACCAAGAAATCTAGGGTTGCGGATTTATTTTAAAAAGTACACACAACAAGGGACACTGAACCCTTTATCCACTATTTTCATTGGCTACACAGTAATGTAGTATTTGTTTACTTTAATGATTGTGTGAAATACAGTAGCTGTAAAGTTTCAGAAATATTGAGTTTCCTCTAGCAATTTAGAACTTTCTATAGGGTGTTAAACCAAGAATGCCATTGGTCATCAAACACAAATGCAGTATAGCTCTTTTACTGGAACATGATCACTGTATCAAACAGATATTTCACTGTAAAAGCAAAAAAAACAGCTAACTCCTCCACTTCAGGGGAGCTTCCACGGGATTTGTTAGAATGTCAACACTGTTCAAGTAAAACACCATGGAGGAAGCTGGTACCGATTTCTAGCCAAATAGCACACTCCAATTCTTTCTTCCCAAGCCAGAAATATTATACACAGCACTTCTGGGAAACAGAACTGCTTTCCTTTAAATTATACTTCAACAGGATAGGGATTTCATAAGTTTAATTGGATTTTTGCATAACCTCCTTCCAATATCACTGATTTAAAATATTTTGCTAGGCTTACAGATCACAAAATGTATTTTAACTTCTTGAACTGCTAATACGTAACCATTCTCCAGTTTAAAAAAAAATACATTTGTAGAGCATGAGAAACAGGTTTGTACTTGAGCACAGAAGTCTCAAGCACTAATGTTTAGTTTGCGATTTCTTTTACAAAAAGCACCCACTAAGAGATAAGGGAATTTAATCTGAAATGAGACTATTTTTCTTGTAGTTTGTTTGTCTATTAAAGAAATAATAATGCTGTAAGATTGCTAGGTCATCAAAAAGCTATCTGGATATCTATATGAGATGTGCCAGGTAACATGCTAAACTAATTAGACTTCAATATATGAACTTTGGATCCCAAGCCAGATCCCAAGGTTTGGGATCCTTGCTGCCACCACCAAAGAATTATGTGGACCAGTGAGCCACACATTGTTGGCTGTTCTCATTTTAACATATCTTTGTGGGGTTTAATAGTTTTAAAAATACACCAGTTGACTTCCTAATATTAATTCTATCCTCTGGCAGTCACTGTCATAGTCATCTAGATAAGATTCTGAGCCACCAATGTGGTGGCTGATGGTAGTCCTTGTTCAAGAAAATGTTTCTATTTAAAGTTCTGTTCAGAGAAAAAGTCATTAAAAACCTCTAGATTAGTGATCAATTTCCTGGTTAATAAGAAAATAAGCTTCCTTACTTCACCAAAGAGTGGTGTGTCTTCATTTCTGAAATTCACTACTAGAACGGACTCCTTTAGGTATAAAGTTGCAAACAGTGGGGGCCAGATTTTCAAACATGAAGTATTCAACTGTATTCATATGCAGAAATCCAAACACGGGTATGACAAAATCAGGTTACTGCCAATGCCTGCAAGTTTTCTTAATTTCTATCAGAGTTGTGCATTTGGAGCTTCTTTGAGGAAGAAGCTCTGTTTTCAGACTCTAAAAAGAAGATGCCTGATTGTAGCTCTTAAGAATATAAAAGTAAACAGGTTCAGTACATATCATAGCTGGCTAGAAGATGAAGTTTCCCTTCTTGTTTTGTTGGAAAGTCTTTTTTACCAGAGGATGGAGAAAGGGGTGGGGAAAGAATCCATTTTGAAGTTTTGTAGAGAAGCATGCATGCCATTTTTGCTCCACTAACAAAGACAACACATTTTGGTTTGCTCTTTGCCGTATCACTGTCTGGCATCTGCCTTCTCAGGAGCTAGATGACTGACAAGTCTGACAATACCAGAAAGCTAGTCTCAAAGAAATTCCAGCTTGTAAGTAACTGTATTCCAAGCAGGAGGTTAGCAGGCTAGCTTGGGTTCTGGAGGAAGTTTCAAAACAATCAATATGCTAGCGTTTGTTTCTTTGGAATTATTTCCCTAGGGGCAAGTGTTTGGCCTTAAAAAACATTCAGCTAGGTGTGACAGAAAGCTGGGAGGAAAAGCAGAACTTACTGCACTATAGTAATCTTAGCAGTAGTTACCTACAGTAGGTCCTGTTTTAGAACAGATTATTAGAAAGATTTAAGGTCTATGTAAGTTTTCAGTGTATCTGTTTTCAAGTTTTTCACATCTTAAAATCAGTTGTCTTAGGTCAATGCCATGCTATAATCTCGAAGATTTGAAAGCAATAACAAATTATGTGTTTTTTTCCTCGTTCTAGTTCGCCTGAAATAGGTTCTAGTATCATGGTTTTAAACTCCAATCCATTCCAGATTGACTGGAATTGAAAATAGTTGCTTGGGTATATATAACTCATTCAAAAGAATTTTTTAGCTCCAAAAGTTTACTTAATATTATACCTCCATTCTGTCATTGACTAAGCATTGTAGTCATTGTTAAAAGCAGTTTGGCTTTTTGCCTTTCTTAGGACATTTTTTTTTTTTAAGAGAAAGAATGAAAAGCTGAAATTTCAAACTAATGAGCCCCTCAGCTACTTAAAAGCTGTCTGGTGCACTGGAATTCTTCTGTTGTCCAAGATGGAGATGGATTAAACGGCCAAGAGCACAGGAAGAGGTCAAAGTAAGTCCAGATTATTTTGTGAGTAAATAACATGAGGAAATAAATTCAGTCCTTGAATATCAAGTCCACCAGTGATACGAATGCCTAACATATATGGCACATTAAAAAGACATAATAAAGTCTACACCCTATCTAGTGCTGAGTTGAAGGTGACAATTAAGTACTATTTCACAACCAAACTGTGTTCTGAAGAATCCTCTAACAGAGCATTGCACTTCAAACATCCAATCATTGACAAAATTAAGTAGTATGTGATCCTTTCTAAGAAAAGTGTGAACAGGAAAGAAGAAATGAAGGTTTAGTAAGCAAAGAGGGCAGTAAGAAGTTAGACAGTCAAAAAGTTAGGCATTGTTCACTTTTTGACTACAGACACGCAGAAGGCATTATCTTCTCAGAGCTCCCACCAATGCTTGAAGCACTCTTATTTTGCTAAGTGTTGTCTTATGCAGTTCAAGGATTACAGGGGAATCTTGACTGGCCTGTGAAGTGGTTTATTTTCTTTCTGGCATAACATTCTGTCTTAACAGAGGTGGTCTCTCTTCAAGGACATACACAAAGAAAGAGGAAAGGAATTTTTTAAAGTAGATTTATAAAAAATCCATGCCATCTGGGGTGCGTGGCTGCATCTACAAGTTCTACATTAAAGAACGCCTTTCCTCATCTACGCCTGTGGTGCAAGAACAGCTCTTTAGCTCTCATACCAATAACGCTGGCTCTTGTACAGTCAGATAAGAGGTGCTCTTAAAATGGAATTTATTAAACATGTATTGTAGACTTTAAGATTTCCATTTACTGTATGAACACAAAAACCAAAAAGCAATACATTAAAGTCTGCTTGAAATAAAAGCAAAGCATTGTACACTTGCCAAAATTCAAGGTTTTAATATGTCCTTAATCTGAGTTGTTAGAGATCACTGAATATAAATAATGCAGTCTGACAGAACAGGAATGCTGCTACCAAGATACTCAGACTAAACTAGGACATTACTTAAATGTTTCTAATCTTTCACCAATGGGAGGTGCAGGTCATCTAACAAACAACAAACAACAATCTACTCAGAATATATTCCATGGAACTGGAGGACAGTCAATTGTTCAAGTCAAGCTCAGAAATTAATTACTATACAGAATGCCTAATCAAATAATGGAAAGTTCTAATCACTGGCAATTGCTGTGAATCTTGGACTATGTTAGTGTATGTAGGGCAGTCTCAAAATGAACTATATTTAAAGCTAGTCTCTTAGGTCAACAGTTTCCTTATCAGGAATCAAATATCCTGGAACTGAAGTTTAATCCTCTCAGGGAGCAATTGACAGGAAAAACAGTTTTTTAAGCTTTCATGCTTAGAGAGACTTTCTAGGCTTTTAATCAAAAAGAAAGTATCAGGATATCAGACTTTTAAGTATCTAAAATCTAACAACTACCCCTCCTCACCTGACACCTTGGAATTTAATTACTGTTTTATAAAAATTAAACAGTGGACACTGCCATGAAGTAATATTTGATTAAAACTTAGGCCTATATTGCTAAGAGTTTATCCAAAGAAGCCCAACACATTCAAACTTGTTTCATTTAGGCAATGACAAGAGAGAAAGAACAAAATCAATTAATCCAAAGGTCTGCAATCATTCGTGAAAGGTTTGAAAATGCATTGTTTTCCCTCAAACTGTGGTTTGCACAGAAAAACAATGTACTTCCACTTCTCACACAGGCAACTAATGGATTTAGCAGAATTCATAAATAAAAGATACCAACATACTCTCCGGCAGTCTAGCAACACTGCACTTTAATGCACTTTCACAACTGTTTTATTTAACTCTACTCCATCTTTCCTTATTCTAGTCTATCAATGATGGATTTACTGACATCTCCTTAAAGTAGAATCTGAACAACTGACTCATTTAACATGTTAAAGAAATCAGGTCTTTAGGGAAACATTACTTAATAGCTATTTTCATGATCCAAAGATTTTTCCAGAATCCAGTTAGCTACAAACACAGAATTCTGCAACCATGAGCAAGGTGGAATCCTTTGGGGTCTCAGTTCCCCATTAGTACAACATGGGCAAAATCTTTGAATCAATACATGTTTTTGTGAGGTGCTTTTTTTCAGTAGGAATCCCCTGACACTTCTCTTCCCTTTGGAATAGCAGGCATATAATAGGCATCCTGAATTCCTGGGCAAGTCTATTTGAAACCACCTGTAATATACATATACATACATACATACATATACATACACAGCTATGGTAAATTCAAAGCACAAGGTCCTAAGGACTGCTAAAGTCTACTGCACATGACTCATTCTAATTCTGATTGACCATCACAGTCTAATTATGGATCTACCGAAACAGAGAATCTAAATTAAAATAAAATGTTAACACCTTGAGGAGCTGTACATGTTAGCAGCTGTCCCATGCCTGCATAAACATTTGAAATAATTAGGGATGAGGAAAGCATTTTGAGTGCATCTCATTTAGAGAAATGCCTTTTCTCTTGAGTTATCTCGGCTTCCACTTCCCATCACCAAATACTAACTAGATCTATAGATAGAGATGAAATAGTTCTGGAGTTAATGTTAGAAACTATTAATGGCAAATCCACCATGTGATCAGAGAACATGTCTGTACAAAGACTCTGTATACGGAAAACCAACATGCAGCTGGAAAATGTCCTCAATGTGTGTGCCCTGATGTGTTCTAAACAATGATAAATTTTCTTCTTAAAACCGTACACAATTCTGAAGCATGCAGCTGTTCACAGAAATTAAAAGAAAAAAAAAAACACCCTGGAGCCAACAGCTCTTCTGCAGTTTATAGGTAGGATATTCCAGGTGCTTTCATATAAAGGCTCTACTTCAACAGTCCAAAATTTTTACATATATAGAAGCATAACAGGAGAAGTTACAAGACTGCTATTTCTAAAGGATCGCTTGACATATATGTATATATTCAGATGTCACAAAAGGAAGCTAAAGAGGTTTATCTACAGTACACAATTAACTGCTTTTCACGGACATTTCACATGTTTTTCAAGTTGTACACAAAGCTATTATGCCTGTGCTTTAAGGTAACTTCACTATCAAGTAGCCTGAAATAGATGCATAAAAAACTCTACACATTATATAGACTAGTTGCACAATACAAGTTATGAAACTAAACTTGTTCTTTGACTAATAGGTTAATATTATTTTAGAAGAAAATCCCTGATATAAGAAGTAAAAAAAAACTAATCTATTTTGAAAGATGTTCTAACAGGCACTTTAGTATATTTAATATCATTTTATCTGTTTCAGGAATAATTTGTCTGAAGTTAAGAACCATACCGAAGTGTTTTAAGATATTACCCAAATGTACTGTATATCTGCTAGGACTGATATAAAATGTTGTGTACTTTTGCAGCAGCAGGTTGGTTATGTTAAATTTCTGGATTATCAGTTTATCAACAATTAAAATTTCCTTCACAATTTAAAAACACTAAAGTAATCTCTAGAGAAAGAAAAATGGATGTCTTCTTCAGGGACTAGAACAAATACATTAGCCTTGCTTAGTACTTCTGTGAGTGTTCAATTCCAAATCAACAGCAAAAGCAGGAACATGGGGCCCAGGCATAATTCTATTAAATGAGAACCAACTTATATGGCCTGATTTGGTGCAAGATAAACACCTTAGGAACACCTAAGAAGAAAAATGTAAGGCATTTTCCTACAGCATTTTTATCTTGTCCTTTTCTTACTGTTTTATTTAAATGTAATTTATAAAGTCTGACAAGGTTTTCATATTTGAATTTGGAAAAAGGCTAGAGCCTACATTCCATCTTTCAAAAATAACATTTCCCTTAAGTTTGTTCTCAAAGAACATCTATTAAACTCAAAGCCATTCAGAAAAGAAAGCCTGCTAAATAAATACTGTATAAAGGCTGAGATTTTCCAATACAAAAGGAAAACCATAAGGTCTGTCTTGACTTTTAATGGCAGACAAACTTTGCTGCAGGCTCTTTTATTTTAAGATGACAGATTGCTGAAAAGGGCGGGGACTGGTTAGGATGAGAAAGAGACTGCAGCCAATTTTAAAAGGTATTGTTAAGAAACTAAGAATAAGGAGAAAACAACTTCAGTGGTCCGTGATTACTAAAGAACGGGTTTAGCCAGATAAACAGGTCTGCTATCCCCGAAGGGATCTGAAAGAATATCACACACAACTTTATTAAAATGGATTACGTGACACTTCAGACTTTGAAGGTAAAGGCTTCATAAAAAGGTTTAAAAAAAAAAAAACAAAAAAAAACCAAAAAAAAACAAAGCTCAATAGTGCTGTATGAATTCACAGTTCTGGGGGACGAGGTGCACAGGGAGTGGACAGTATATGAACAAAAACATACATGCAAATTTAGCCTTCAGTATCAAGTCCTTCTCCTTTCAGATCAATAGTAAAATTCCTGTTCACGCCTGAAGAAACTAGGCCCCCAACGTTACTTCATGGGTTTCCCTGGGATTGTGTCCATTTACATTAACATTCAGTTAATTGATTTATGTGGTACTGAGTATGTGAGCAAACTTACTTGTATTAAGACACATTTCAACTGTATGTAAAGATGGAGCTTTTAATCTGCACTGGAAATCTTCAAGTATTAAATGAATATACAGCAGAGTTAAACTAATCCAAACTGAAATAACGCAGGTAACAGGATAGGGACTCACATTCTTGCATGTTAAAGCTTTAGACAGTTTATCCCTTCATTCACCTCCCCAGAAGACCCTTTGTATTACAGACTTGCTTAAGTTCACCAGATTTTTATCTAAAACAACATTCTTGTTTCCATGAATACATCAGCTCCTCTGACCTTTGCACATTTAGCCACATTTCTGAAGTCAAATATCTTACAGGTAAAAAAGTGAAGTCAACAATAAACATTATTGACCCAAAGCAATATACATTAGTGATGTGAAACGTATTTCTGTGCACATAAGTAGCAACTTTATAAACCTCACAGTCATTACTATTCAAGATAGAAAACACATACAAACTGATTTAAAAAAGTAAAAGTGTGGATTTCAAACAATGTCTAAGTAATGTTCATTTTCAGAGTAAAGCTTTGTTTTTATCTCTCTTCCTACAGTCATTGTGTAATAGCAAGCAAGATATTTTAAACTGATATTTAATTGCTGGCTGAAACGCATAAGTGGAAATTGCACCCACTTTGCTTATAGATAATTTATTAAAGAGCAACCGTGTTGCATTCTGTGATGTCATTCAGGTTTACAGCTTCATGAAAATATTCCATTCCTATTAAGTTAGCTGATAATGACTGATTAAATATATCACAAAATATCTGTAATAGCACTCTTGTTCAGTCTATTGCTAATGTAAAGTAATAATCTTTGTACAGTTGCTTTTAATTTTTACTGTGACTGCAACAGAGATAATTGCTTCATTTATCAAAACAAAATTTCCATAGTAACATTTAGCCTGCAGATACTCAATTTCATTACGATAATCCAACGATCCATTCAAAGTGCCTGCTGAATACAAGACCTTGTTTCCATAGAGATAGCGAAACACATTTTGTTAGATCATAGCTCATGTTAAGTTTTGTTTTGACTTTTGGTTTACACTTAGGTGAAACCTTACTACTTGAACGGCACCAACATAGTGCTGACAGCCTATTTCAATAAGTGAATTGCTTGAAATATGACTCTTCTATTGCTTAGAATCGACATTCACACATAAAAGGAATTTGATTTCATTCTCAGTTTTAAAAACAAGAATAGTTTAATTTCTCATGTGATCTCATTTGATTTCTTTACAAAAAAAAAATCACATGCTTCTTACTGTAAAGATTTAGCATGATAGATATTGTATTAAGATCCCAGCAAAGAACTGTCTTAACAATTTAGAAGTATGCTGTTGGGGAGTTACGTATTTCTCCCCTTATCTCCTTCTCTTTTCATTCCTTCTGCCGAAGCAAATCTACAATTTTGAACAGACAGGTTCCCCTTCTAATAGCTGTCTTTTAAATATGTGGCCACTGTATGCATGTATAAGCAAAGCTCTGTGCGGAGTTTAGCCCAACGCAGGCCCATGAACTGGGTCTGTGTCTATAGCGGCAGGCAGAATTTGATCAAGATACCAAAACAAATGTTATACACTTTTCATTTCCTCTAACATCTTTCACCAACAAGACATTGAAATTATTTTTAAAAAATATAATACAACTTACTGTAAAAAAAAGATGCACATTTAATGCTAAGGACAAAGCAACTGGAGATACCTCGAGGATTTCTGAAAAATTCTAAGATTAAATAATTCTAATACGTCAACATGAAAGCCGAAACAGAAAATTCTAATTATTTTGATAGATCTTTAAATGGTAACATGTTTACTATGCTTATTTCAGTTTTTGCAGGGGGTGTGGGGGTTTTTTGTTTTTTTGGTTTTATACTTCAAAGCATTTTAAGATCGAAAATTTCACCAGTTTTGCTCTTAGTTATTTTTAATATTATATTGTAAAAGGCTTAACAAAACTGCCTTAAGAATAAAGCAATTTTACTTTTTACTGACTAAACCAGAAAGCTTTCTTAACTGAACTGCCAGCCTGAACCCACACCATTCTGTAGAAAAAACAGGGAGAAGATGGCAAATCAAACATAGTCGCTTTTTCGAAAGATAGATAACTCATTAATGAACAAGAGACACTAAGAGAGTGAGTACATACCAGTGTGAGTTCTCAGGTGCGCTTTTAAGTGAGAAGATTTTGTATAAACTTTTGTGCAGCCTAAAACAAAAGAAAATAAAAAGGAAGACAAACATATCAGTATTGAGAACAGGAACACTCCCTATTAAACTTCCTCATTCGGTGCTGAGGTACTATCTGCAAATATTCAACTTTACAATCTTCTGGCAGTACAATCATTTAAAAGTATAATTTAATATAGAAAGCTCTTAGAAAGATGTTGCTTTACATAGGAAAAATTATTATGTTGCTTTATATAGGAAAAAATATGTTTTCGTAGACATTACCTTGTAATGTAGTATAAAACAATAGCTGCTACAATCCACATACAGTAACACCTGTTACATGGATTGTCGGCCCTACAACGCAGACTTTTTTCCTTTTTTTACAACTCAATTTTTTCCAGAATTTCCTAAAGAATTTGCTCATGCCATTACCGGTGTTATTCATGACTGTACATAATTTTTTTATAAGGTATTTATCATATTGTACACTAAGTGGATTATATATCATCCATGAAGTATATATTTATTAAGAGAGAGATCAGCTAAGTGCAGCACTTTCTAGATGTGTTCAGAACACTGTTAACGGCTTATATCTGGGATCACATATTGCTTGAAGGAACAGTTGATGGAATCAGATTTCCAGTTCAATATAAGAAAATGACAGGCTTTAAGGGAATTTATCTGTAGAAAATTTTCAAAGACAGCTTTAACGGGTTTATTTAGGCAGCTGAATTCCCTATTCATAATAGGGAAGATATGGCCGTGACCTCAGCTACCAGGAACTGAAATGATTCTTTTAGTGTTGACAAACTCAAACTGAGCTGTATCACTTTCCACAAATTGAGCTGCTGGTCCATTACTGGTTTTAGAAAAGTGAGAGCATGAGGTGGACAGTCACACTGATTTAACTTAGAGAAAGTTGTATTTTTTTTTCCTATAAATTTTAAGTTTTCTAACATGAGAAAATGAGCTTAGGCATTGAAGAGAGTAAGAAATGACATGAAGGAAAAATATGACCTACAACATATTAGGTAAAGAATCTGAAAAAACACCTCAAAAATTGAAGAGGAGAAATCTTATTTTAGCAAGAAAGGAATTGGTTATCTCCTGGGAGACTACAGCTAAAGAGAACCATTTATACCTAGTCTATGCTTGTTCACACTTTTTTATTACAAGAGCGGGGATTACAGGTTTTTCTGAAGCAGACTGCTTACCAGGATAGTCACAGTAGTGGATACGCCTTTTCTCCAAATCTGGGTTACTTCTTCTGTTGTATCTAACTGGTTGTATATTCTGGGGAGTTATTGGCAGTGTTGCGGGTATATTCGGATTGTGAATTGCCAGCTTGGAAGCTATAGTTGCAGCATATGATGGCGGAGGGGTTAAATTCTGTAGCATCTCTGCTTGTCTATCTGGACTTCCAGGCTCTGAGCTTGGGGGGGAAGGAGGGAAGTAAGTGGCCTGTTGTTGAAGAAACTGGTTTGGCATCGTATAGGTGCACGGGGGAATGCCCTGGAACTGTTTCATTGCAGTCTGTGGAACAGCCGAGGAGAGTGTATTAAGGCCTGCCATAGCTGACGGCATAGAAACATTGTTAAGGGAGTCCATTACGGCTGCCTGAGTAGTCGTATTGGGCATATCTAAATCCGGTGAGCTCAAGAGCTGATATAACTGGCCTTGCTGGGGTGTTACAGAAAGATGAACATCTGGAGTAGAAAGCTCCTGCTTGATAAAAATGTTGTTCACATCAGGAGTTTGGTGAGAGCTGAAGATGCTGGTAAACTCAGGAAGGGCCTGAGTAGGGGGAGGGGCAGGGGCAGTAGTTTCACTCTGGTGACTGAAGATGGTGACTGGTTCTGTCTTGATGTGGGTCACACATGGTCGCTGAGATTTGTACAGACCAGTTCTCAGGTGACTAATGTCAGGGAGGAAGACATTCATGTTGATACTGTAAGGCAACCCTTCACTGTCAGTGAAAAACTGGTCTACAACTGAGGCACTGTCTCTTCTGTATTTTTTATGTTCAGGGATGACAGGAACGGGTGGAAGCTGAGGTGCCAGATATTTCTCCATTTCACATCTTGTCTATAAAAACAAAATAGATAATCCACATGATTTGTTATCAACTAGCAAACAACATGGCATGCAAGTTACGTGAGACTTTGGACATAACACACAGTATTGTTTAGCCAACTGCTAGTCACCCATAGAAGAAATTTTAAACAATTCACACTAATGAAAAACTGTCTTTTATAACTGGCATGCTGATCAAAAACATCAAGAACAAGAAGATAAAATGATGGTGTGAGTTGTTAATGCAGATAAAATATTAAGATTGAGCTAATGTTTTAGTATAAGACAAACTTTTCATCTTTTATGTCTGCAAGAGAGTACTATATACGAAAATGATAGGCTGTACGGCTAATCATCTTGTACTTTAGAATTCACTGTTCTAACAAGGTTACTGCCTGTTTCACGCATTTCTCTTTGAAATGCTAACTCCAAAAGCCACATCCTCAGCTGGCTATTTGAATGCTAATACTTCAAACAATGTTTATACACAAACACACACACACACACACACACACACACATCCTAGTGTATATATATGTGTGTGTGATTTTATATTTCTAGGATTTTGCATGTTTAAAAGAAAGTTATAAATGTGACATCAAAGTGTAAAGTTACGAATAATACAGAACGAAAAGAAGACAGGTTGACTACATTAGTGTTTCCTTTGTTTCTAGTGTTTCTGGAGCTATACTAACACTTTTAAAAATCTATGCAGTGTATAATTGGTTAAAAACATGACAAACATGTCCCTATTCATGTCTCAGTCCTAGGAGAGCTCTTTAATTACTGGGAAATCATTCCCTTAGTGTAGTGGTGCTAGGGAATCCGTGGGTGGCTACAGCCTGATACATTACTGGTACAGTCATCAGCAAAACATTTATCATGCACTCTCCAGTGGGCAAATGCTACATTCCCCCTTGTCCTGTAAAGAGCACACTCATACTGAATCCGTTTAGCACCCTAAAAGAGAAAGCAGCTAACAAACAGCAAGTCTACTCAAAAGTGGATTTTAAGACCTTTCTTCAAAGACCACCAGTAAACAAAACAAATAAACAAAGCAGCATTCCCTATCCTTTGATCTAGATCTGCCCTAACATGCCAGGCTACTTTTTCCAGCTCTTGTTTACAAGCCACGAGCAGCTTGCTTTGAAGACAGAATTATTTATTCTTTGAGCAGATATCACTGAAACGCAGCGCCCGAAATATCGCTGCCCTCAGCTCGGGGCGTTAGTGCGCAGCGCCCCGTAACGCCACTCACAAGCCAGCCCGCCCGGGGGAGAGTACAAGGGGGGGGAAGGGGGTCGGAGGTACCCCGGCTCCCGTTTCGGTGCGGCGCAACCTTGCAAGGGGCCCCGTCGCCAGCCCTGGCTCGTCCCGCGGCGCCGCATCTGCGCCACGCAAGGGCACGGGACACAGCACACCGCGCGAGCGACTTAGGTTCAACGAAAGAGCCAAGGTCTGGAAATAAGAGTCTCAAATTAAAACCGTTCGTGTGCTAAAAGCAGGTTGCGGTTGGCGCTTTCTGCTTTTAGCTCTTCCAGCTGTTTGCATGTGGATCCATTTCCAAACAGTTTTCTGGGACAGGCAGAAAGTCCCGGGAAGTCCCCCCTCTCCCGATCCTTCCCCCCCCCCTTCCCCAATTGAACATGACTCTGTGCGTGGGCGAGGAAGACAGGCGGTTGCTCTAATTCTGCTGCCGGGCAAGTGCAAAGGCAGCAGCTGTAGCTTTCAACACGCTCCCAGGCGCAGCGCGGCTCCCTCTGTGCCCCCCCCCGTCCTGTGTGGACGACGGGCGGCGAAGCCCGCGCCCCGCCTCAGCCCGGGCCGCCTCAGCCCGCCTCGGCCGCGCCCCGGGCCGCCACGGCCGCGCCGCGGGCCGCCTCGGCCCGCCCCGGGCGCGCTCCGCCGGCGGGAAGGCGGCAGCTCCGCCGCGCCGCTGCCCTCCACACGCGGCGGGCCTCCCCCCGCCCTGCGGGACGGCCACCCCCTGCCTCAGCTCCGCTGCCCGGCCCCACCCAGCGCATCTCCACAGCGGCCGCCGCCCGCCCGGCGCCCCGCCGCGGCACCGCGACGGCGGCGGGAGGTGGTCCCTGCCTACCTGGACCATCTCCTCCGCCGGCAGGGTCGCGCCGCCGCCGCCGCCGCCGCCGCCGCCCGGGTGCTGCTGCTGCTGCTGGGGCGGCTGCTTCAGATCCTCTCCAGGGAAGATCGCTGCCTCCCGGGCGCCCAGCACGGGCTTAAGTTGCGCGAACACCGGCTCCTCGGGCTGCTGCATGGGACCCAGGCGGGCGCTCATGGTCAGCACCCTGGTGGCCATGAGGCGGGCTGGCTCCCGGGTGCGCACGGACTGGCTGCCCGCCCTCGCTGCGCCGCCCTGACACGGCGGGGACTGGCCGGCGGCAGGCTCCGGGTGGCGGCAGGGGTGGCAACTGCGCGGCACTCACTCCCCGCGAGCCCCAGCCCGTGAGCGCATCAGCTCCAGTGTCCTCAGTGCCGCCGCCTGTACCTGGCCAAGGGTATCTATCCACTGACACATGCCCGCCTCTATTTCACCCTACCCCACCCCCGACCCCCCGCCCGCCCACCCACCCCACCCAGCCCGGGGAAAGGGGCCGGCCCTGCGGGCTGCCCTGCCTATGGGCAGCGCGGCGGGCTCCTCCCCGCGGCGCGCTGGCCACGGGCGCCGCAGCACCGACAGGGCGGCGCGGCCGTTGGGCGCCCGGCGGCCGTTGGGCGCGGGGAGCGTAGCGGAGCGGCCGTTGGGCGCGCGGCGCGGCCGTTGGGCGCGCGGCGGCCATTGGGCGCGCGGAGCGGTGTGGCCGTTGGGCTCGCGAGGCGCCCGTGCGCGGCGGGGCGGTAACGCCGAGGGAAGATCCGGCCCGCTTTTTTCTGACAGCGGCCGTTAAGCTGTGACTCGAGTACCTCGGGCGAGAGCAGTATCCGACGGAGCGGGCGAAATGTCTGATCGTTATTTTCAAACGTCAGAAGTGCTGCCTGGATCTGGCGCTTTACAAATACTGATGATTTTTACTCTCTCTTTTTTTTATTATTATTATTTTTTCATGCAGACGGGGGCATCCAGCGCGGCGTGGGAAGCTCTTCTAGCAAAGTGGGAGAGGGCTTTCAACAGGCGCACTGTAAGCAGTCTGGCGAGGCCCCTTTCCAAATCTTAACATTATTTATAGTCTTTTAAAGAACCGTTTCTGAAGTAGACTTTTTAAAATAACCGTCTTTCATACCTTTCATCTTCAAAAGGTTTAAAAAGCAGTCATTCAAATTTATTATTTTTTGTCCTGAAGGCAAAACCTCCTGCTAATAAATTTCAGCATTACAATATACAGCACCATATTACTGCGAAAATGCTATAATAAAAATAGATCAGAAGAGAAGGAAGAAGGGGAGAGGAAAGAAGATAGGGAAAACGTCTCGCTTTTTTTTTTTTCAGACGAGGCAAGTTTCTGTCTAGTTACTTGTTTTGAGGTGTGCTTTCAACACAAAGCATGTTTCATTATAGTCATCAGGTAGTGAACTAAGTTCCCTCATATTTAACTGAAGAAGGGACACTGTCCTTCTAATGCAAAAATCAGGGTTTCATACGAGACCAGTAAAAAACAAGGTTTATCTGAGACAAGTACAGCTCACAATGGAGCCTGAGGAAAAAAAAAAAAAGGGTTCCTCCTTTCATCTTCCGTGCCAGCCCTGAACTCCTGGTTTGTATACAGAGAATCTGTGAATTTGCAGAACTGTTAGCAGCCTTTCCCGTGTCACATTTATCCCTTGTCATTTCAGACACGACTTGTGTAAACGTGAAAAGTACTTCCCTGGTCAGCCGTTCACTCCTCTCCCCTTTGTCTTCAGGGCCGTGGCGAGTGGAATGTTTCAGAGTCAGAGTACAGAAAGCAATTACAGAACCAGGATAGAGTTTAGCATAACATTTCTTTACACTGTCCGTTTAGCAATGTGTAGCCACTTGATGCTTGTTACTAATGTAGACCCGGCTGCTGCCTTTAGCATAGCATTTGCAATAATGCAGACTAATTCCAATCCAGCACTAATTCAGATTCATACAATATATAACTTCTGTATCCTTTTTGTATCATTTTTAACAAAGACTCCTCCCAATACTTTTTTTTCCCATTCCAGCTTAAAACCAGATGTGTTAACAGATTTTAAACCTTTTGTTTTTCTGTGTGACTGCCCTTCATGTAACGGTGTTTAAACCCAGCTAGACTTCGAACTATGATTGTGATCCCCGGAAATGACAAATTCAATATAAAATGCTCTCTGAACAGCTTTGAAACTAACAATGCTGTACTATGCTATCCAATACTTAATTAATCTGTAATTCTCCTAAAAGTCCAAACAGAATATAAGGCTAGGCAGCATCTCGTGTTGTAGCACATACGTAAGTAACTTTCAGACATTGATGCAAATTGTATGGCTGTAGTAACTGAAATGTTTCTGAGACTTGCACATTTTAATTACATGTTTTACCTCCATTTGAATAAATGAATGATAAACAGATAGTTTCAGAATTGTTGTTTTGCTATACTTTATATGTGTACATTTATAAAGGGCCTGCTCTGGCAAACACTTCAGCAGCTTAATTAGAACAGTATCACTAAGTAAAGCTTTGTATATACTTAACATTTTCAGAAGCGGCTGTGCTGTGTTTAATTTTTTTGAAAGGACATCGTTAAATATGAACTGTAAGCAAACAAATCCAATTCCTTCTCCATATTTTGTATTAATTATGGACCCACTCCTACAGTCTTTAGTCAGGCAACGGTCAGTGGAAGGTTACTAAAGAGCATACTGTTTTTAAAGGGTACTTTTTATTTTAGCATTTGTATTGTCTCTAACATTTAACCAGACAAGTCAGGTTAATTGTTGTTTCTGCTCAGATTCACTGTTTGATCTACATAGTGGTGTGCTTTTTACGTTACAGACAGTCTAAAAGAATGTTTGGATCCCGTCAAAAATTATTTTGTATCATACTTTAATAATTTCCATTCTTATTAGATTTTATGCTGCTTATTTTTTTTTTACAAATTGAAAATTAGTAATAAACTGCCAACTAAGAGCTTCTCCTAAACTGTGGTTTAATTAAAACAGGAGTTCATAATTAATCATCAGAAAAATACAAGTTTACAGTTATAATCATTTTAGAATATTTCTTCACTGATTTTGCAGAGTTATAAGTAAGTTCAACAGACACATTTGCAGCAGAAAAGCCAAATGAGTTATTTTAACCAAGCATAGTTCTGTTTATGTAAATACAAATTTCAGCAGAAGCATTTGGGAATTACTGTGAGTGATCGTTCCTCTGTAATGCAGCTCTCTGAGCATCTTATAAAAGAGAGCTGTTTCATAATATGTATAATACACAATATGTAGAATATATATTACGTAAGATATGTAAGATATATATATATGAGTATATTATAGAATATAGAATATAATAGATAAAAAAATAAGATTGTTATCCAAATAGAATGTGTAACGGTAAGCACCTACAGCTGAACATATGAAGAACAACTTCCAATGTATTTAGTCACTGATGAGAGAAACACAACACTTGAAAGAAAGAGCTTTACCAGGTTTAATAAAAAAGGGTTAAATTTTCTGAAACTATTTAAATGCTCCAGGTTCGGAGTGGGCAAGGATCCAGACATTCTGAATGAATGTAGACTCAATTACTTTGAACTCTCTTGTTCTTTGCATTCCTCTTCGCTTAGTAGTGCTATACCCATTAGGGAAGACAGGAGAAAACAAGAACAAATGTCAAGTTCCAGGCAGTTGGAAGCTTGGCAGTGGCATATCACTGCACTGCCTTGTGGGAGAGTGGTTGGGAGCAAAAGAGTTCAGGATGGGTGGAATGGGGGAGGAGAAGCAGACAGGCCCTCTTTTTTTCCTAATGCATAGGCTATACAAGATGTAACTTGGAATGAGGGGAGACCAGGCACTGTCCTTGTGAGGAGGTGAAGTGACAGAATTTAAGGGGACTTAAACATGTGTGCTGTTTGGAAAGAGCAGAAAGGATTGGAAAGACATGGATAAATTGTTTCATAATGATGAGCCAGACTTGAAGCCATACTAAGATGTCTGATAATAATTTCAAGATCTGTTAGCACATTCAGAGGTCTGTCCTGAATCAGCAATATCCACTTCATTTTTTTCACGTAAACTAACTAGAGAAGTGGAAATAAATACTCTACTTGCAAAATCAGTAGTCATCTGTACTTTTGGCGACTCATTAGAATCCAGCTGCTCAAGGGAAGAAATGATTTGCTTTTTACTTTGTTTTTCATAAGACAGACAGTAGGATCCTTTCACCTCAGGAAGGTCATTTTTCTCATTCTAACTTTTCACTGAAAACAAGATTGCACTAGCTACAAGGTACTGTCTTAGCTCATGACAGGCTTCGAGAATGTCACTCATGCTATATAATATGGCACCACCACAATGAGGAATGTAGCAGAGTGACTTTCTGTTACAGTGAACGGAAAATAATAAAATGATAGTCTACTGCTGTGTACCTTTGTCGGTTGGTATTTCAGGATTAGCTTACATAGGTGTTCCTTTTCTCCTGCAAAGGAAAGCCTGGGTGCCATTTTTCATTTCACTTTACCAAAAATACTGCAATAGACCCTATAGAGAAGATATTCTTCCTGAAATAACAAGTGGCACTTCTTAATTAATTCAGCCTGACATTCTAGATTAAAAACCAACCAAACAAACAAAAACAAACAAAAAAACCCACTACATCTTGACTTCTTTCCTCTCTAAACAATTCATTAGTCGTGCAGTTCCACCTTTCTGTTGTAGTGTGCAAAGTATTACAATCAGAAAAATACCTCCACTTGCTCTTGGACAGGGCTTTATTGTGAAACATGTAGAGAGAATGTATTTGAATCTCCCAATCCCCCTGCATACCCTTTGACAGTTGAGTAAAAGCTTCTTCCCAGTAGAACCCTTCAGGAATTCTTTGTCATGTTGTGGGAAGTGAAGAGTATATTTTCTCCTGACCAACTTGGCTTTTTTTTGTAACTGGAATTTGCCCAACATATCAGATAGAAACCTCCTGAACATAGTAACTCCAGTATCAGAGAACTGAATTTGATAGTTTTTAAGAATACAAAGATATAAACTTTGCAAAACAACCAGTTCCTCTCTACTAAGTCTATTTTGGGAGACTCACTAATGCAAAGCTGAATAGAGACAAATACAAACCAAGTGTTGTATGCAAGCTTTTCTTTTACCCAGTTAAAGATAAAGCAAAACTTTTAAAGTTGTATTTGAAATTTACTAAGGTTAGTAAAAGCATCCAGGTGCAGTTGTACTTGTGGTTTGCTTTTATCCTTTAGCTAAACATATTTTTCTTTCAATGTAAAATGAGTAAGTTAGAATAGGAGTGAAGGTCCATGACATCTAAACAAAGGCATGTAAACTTACCCACAAGTAACCTCTGAAAAAGATAATTGCAGCAACAGGTCAAGATCCTACCATGTCTGTATTTTCTGTTTTGACTTGAGTCAATCTGCACCATATACAGCCTAATTACAGATTAATTATATAAATCTGTCTATGCAAAGATCTGTTCAAGTATTTTCCCGTGTAAGTTTAACTTGAGCATGTGTGTATATACTTGTTATGCATCAACCTGATGTGCTATTTATCAAGGCCAGTGCTGACTTGGCGGAACAGATGCTTCAAGATGGAAACTTCAACTGCTCATTACTTGAATTCTTGGATTAAGAATCATAAACCTGTCTGGAGGAAACAAGACATCTTACTCAGTAACTGAACTAAATCTTTACTCAGATTTTTAAAAAGTCTTAATATCTTTAAGTACCAGCTTCGTGTTTCTTGATTTCAGGTATATGTCGAATATTTTCAGCCCATCTGAGAAAAGGAAGTACATAAAAACCTTTTATTGTTTCCAGTCCAATTTTTTTGACCTTTATAGGTTTTATATATATCTGAACTTCAGAGAGTTTATTACAACAGGCCTTTCTGAGAACAACAGGTAACTGACTCATCTTTAAGACATTAGTGTCTCCTATATTTTCATCATTTGTCATGCAGCCTCTCAGCTCTGACTCGTTAGATAGTAGGGTTAGAAACTACAATTGCATGCTCCTTAAATGTTTAATTTAAACATTTACATACTACTAGTACAGATGGAAATCTGTATACAGTGTAGTTTCACAAGATTAATTAAAATGTATACTTGGAGAAACACATCTATGATTTTTGGAAAAGTGGCTTGTCTGTCACTGGAGATTTTGGTAGAAATACCACCACTCTGCCTCACCTATGGAACACCAAAGCTACCTGTTTTTCAAGATCAAATGCTATTAGCAACACTTGTTAGCAATGGGTAGTCCTGCACTGGTGTTTAACTTATGGAATATACGAGGCAAAATCACATTCTTCACTATTAAAGACAGCATTTTTGGCCTCAGAACGTTTATGCTGAAAAATTTGTTAACAAATACTAACATTGTAGAATTGTCATACCTGCATATTTTGGCTGAAGTCTCCTCATGGGTGAAATAACATAGAATGGTTTGGATTTTGTGAAATGCTGGTCCACCATGTGGGAGATGGAGCCTTTACAGACTTTGACACAGCAGACAAATGGTCTGGCTAAACACTTGTTTAAGAATCCCTTAGGATAATAAGGTAAGGCAATGAATACTTATTTGGAGCTAAATTCTGAATTTGAGAATAAAAGTAATTAAGGGATGTAGTCAGAAAATGCCTTTGCTGCCTGTGCTGTGTTCCTTCAACTAGGGAATGAAAGGATCAGCCCTTTAATCGACTGACTACAATGTGCCGAAAGAAGATCCTGGAGACTTCTGAGTATAATATCTACAATAATATCTACGTAATATCTACATAGTACAATGTGAGCAGCACTTACAAGCAGCACTAAAGCTTTCGCTATACGGAGAAATTAATGACCCTGTGTGGCTATGTTCCCTGTGATAACTGGACTAGCCTAATCAGAGTTAGAGCAAGAATTTAAATTTCAGTGTGTCATGTAGCCACACCCTTAGTGATGAAGCAGGAGAGCTTGTGCTACCAGAACTAATGTCTTCAAAATTTCTAAGATTAGATGGTAAAATCTTTACTGAAACACTCTTGCATCCAGTGTAGAAGAATTCTGCATTAGACAAGTTCATAATCATCAGATCTGAAAACTAATTCAAAAAATAGGAGCTTTTGATGGACATCACAAAAATGATTATTTAATCATACTGGTTGTAATCGTAATAAATAGAAAAGCATAAAAGACAAAGATATTGACTTGGTGATTTAAAAGGAACAATTTTACAAAGCCAGAAAAAAAAAGTAGGCTAAAATAGTGGTCAATTAATAAGTAGGTTGAGTCTAAGTGTATTGAGGACAAGCCTCAAAGTCTACACAGATGTCACGGATCAGAAAATATGGGCAAGTTAAAACACCCCTTCTCAAAAGAACAACCTCTTTATTTCAGCCTCTTAAGAAGGGATTTTGTTATAGATACAGTAGAAAAAAACCCTAGTAATGATGAATATAAGCTTGACAGTAGTGATTATGGACAAATAATATGGAGGAAAAAAGACATGTAGGAAGGCAATGACCTGCATGGAAAAGAACAGCTAAAAAGACTCTTCAAAATGTAATAAGAATTCTAACAACTATCTGTTGTTAGATAAAAGAGATAGAACTATTGATAAACATACATAAAAGATGTGCTAAATATTCCTATGTCGTATTTGGGAAAAGAGGAGGTAATGTATTATGTGATAATGACAAAATATTTTCTGTTTCAGCAGTAATTCAAGAGTATATTAAGACAGCTAATATTAATGTTCTTAGATCAGTATGTCTGGATAACTTCACACCAAGAATTTTTAAAAAACTGGTCAGTGAGCTTTCAGGATTAATACTAACGAGTTGTTAGAACAGTAGACATGCTCCAGAAGACAGTAAGAAAGCTAGAGCTAGACCAATATTTAAAACAAAATGTAAATGAAACAGGTAGCTATAAGGTGGTTAAAACAAGTAGTTATATGTTTGCATTGTGACATTAATTCTGAACAACTTAATGATTATAGTCAATGCAGGGATTTATTAATACAGGAGGATAATAATAATTTATACCAGTGAATATATGCTTTGACAAGACCTTGCCAAAATAGCTTTAAATAAATCTGGTCACAAAAGATAACAGTGTTTATGCAGCACATTTCTGTTAGCTAGATCACTTGATTCAGCTCAGCATTTTTGACTAAACATACTAAATAACAAGTCTCAACTTTTTTCAAATAGAATGTTGCCAGTTTGGTGTATTTCTAATAAGGTCTTACGGGGATAGGTTGTTAATAACAAGCTATTTACTTTTCTAAAGGTGTAAAAGAAAACATAATTGCTGATAGAATTTGTTCAGGAGATTAAAAGTGAGGAAGAAATAAATAATGAAGGCAGGAAATATACATGTGAAAACACAGAACCCTAGATTCCTTGGTATGTCAGGCACATGTAAACAGTACAAATTCCAGTATAGATGTGAGGACATATCTTCGTGAAAAAAAAGACTGTATGCACAGGATATGAGCAGTGTTTTGCAAAATACAGATTATGAAAGGGACTTGAGGTTCCTGATGGGTAGTTAGCATAATGTGAATTCCTTAAATGGCCAAGAAGGATATAAATCTTAGATGACTGCAGGCCCTTTCTCACACTTAGACATAGAGCTTGTACCTACTTTTAAGCATGCAGTGAAAGTCTTTTGAAGATACATGCCTGAACTCCATGTATAATAAGTGCATCCAGATCTAGTCAGATACTAATTCCAAATGTCTTAATTCTCTGCTGGTCTTACAGTAAACTTATGTGCTAATTTTAGGAATACAGTTTTCAGTCTCTCCTATTTACAGCCCCATTTTCTTTATTAGATAAAAAAACATATTTAACTAATTTAAACTTACTGCCAAAAGGCTTGCTTTTCTTAGTGACCTCTTGAGAATTCCTAGTAGTTTATAAACTCATGCTCACAGGCTGATAGCTGCTGGTTTAGAAGGATTTTTTCAACAGCAATTTAAAACTTTCATGCAAGATAGATGCTTACACGGAGCAAAAACTATAGGAATTGACTCTTTAAGCTATCAGATAATCATGTATCAAGGCTGGAAGTTGAATGGCTAGAGCGAAATCTAGACAATTTCAATCTTGATAGCTCTTCTAAAGTGAGTTTGCTCAAGTGTCACTGTTTATGTTCTGATGCGGGGCAGGGGGGGAATGATCAGATAATCATTTTCAAGCTAGGATTTGAGAACCTCTCAGAAGTAGTTTAGGGATTGCTAATGGCATGCACACAACAGCTTAGGAATTCCTGGTTTAGAAATAAACTGATAATTTGTTTTTGTTGCTTTATTTTTGCTGTTGGGCATCCCAATTCCATGTTCTATTCAGGGGAGCCATCCCCAGCTCAAATGAGCACAAAGAACTAGGCAGCACCTCTTGTCCATTTAATGGGATGTCCCAGGGAGAAACAAAACAGTTGAAGGGAACCAGACTTTTTGCTATCAGGAAGAGAAGCAGCAGCAGAATTTTCAGTCATTCAGAGGATATTAGAATTACGACAGGGTTTTCTCTTGCTTAATGATAAGGGTAATAACTCAGATGACCATTACATTTTTTTCAACATATCCTGTAGCTTGATTGACAGTTTTTAGAAAAGAGGAAGTTTAGGAACCAGCAAGTAATTTCCAAAAATATCCATAGCAAGTACTGATTTTCCATGGATCTGTCTGAAGACTAAACTAAATGATCTTTGAACTCCGTTGAGGACACATTAAACATCTTTTTCAATAATGCATTGAACAACTGAAAGCCAGTTATCAGGAAAAATAACAGTACAAATTACAAAAGTCTACCTCTTACTGCAGTAGAAGGGAGAGTCAGGTGTTTGAAAGGTGTTTCCCATTAAAGTTTTGAAGGTATACTGAATTTCTCATCCCAATCACATCATGGAAGGGGAATGTCATTGTGTGACAAGACTGCTTAAAACCCTGATCTTAGTCAAAACTCCCCAAATCAGAGAGTGTATTTGGACTTACTACTGATGCCAAACTCTCGCTAGAATTACGGCTGTCTTTTAGTGACCATCACAAGTCTTAGCTGACCCATAGCAAAGTTGCAAGAACCAAATGCTCCCAGTCTCAGAGATTCCAGTCCTCCAGTTGTGAGAAACCTAATCATCTCTGATAAAATGTGGCTGTATAGTACAACCTGTACACAAAAACTAGTCCTATTTCCTGTTCACTTGGGGGCTTACAGAGACAATGACTATATTCAGTTGACTGGATGGGGGAATTTCTGTATTTCTAATCGTGTACTGTAATGAAAAGGCACAGCTGCATCCTCCTTCATGGTTTCTATTTGTCTCATGATGAACTCTTCCCATCAGGGAAGCAACTGTCTTCACACAGTTTGTCTAGTTTCATTTAGTTAGGTAAGACACAGTCAGAAAACAACCAATTTGCCAATATTGGAACCACTTAGAAATAAGATGATAGGGGAAATATGACAGTGATTATCACTAATGACTCATATTCCTGTTCACAATAGGGCTTTAGAACCAACAGACTTGTATCCAAATGCACACACACAGAAATATTCTTCGTCACAGAAAAGCAGTATCAGTAATAAATCCATTAAAAAGTAAAATCAGATGTTATAGAAAGTGAAATCTCTAGTGATGTAGAATACTTACAGTTCTCATCTTAGTTTAGCTAGCTGTATTATTCTGATATGCTGAAGATGCATTCAATTTCACATTTCTTAGAATGTTTTTATTTTGGTTCTCGGACATAGGCTAAATAGTATATTATGTTAAATAATATGCAACATAGGTATAATTTATGCAACTAATATTGCTTTTTTCATGATTGTCTGCCTTTCTCAAAAGTATCTAGAACTTGATTCACAGAAGTAATTTTTTAATGAGAAAAACATTAAACACTTTTTGTTAAAATATTGGCCCTTGCAACTTCAAGTATTATTCAGATTACTTTCTATAAGTCGTATTGGGAAAATATAGCAGCACAATATAAAGTAAAATACTAAATCTAGCTCTATTACAGTATTATTTTAAGAATATTAATTTATCCAGTTATATTTAAAGATATTTAAAATGCAGTCATCTATATTACAAACAGCACAGCTGGAGTTTCCACTTGTAATATATTACTCACTTTTAAAAAGTTCACTTTTTCATCATTTCTTTCTTCCTGAAAATGCTTTTTGTTATAGTATTAAAAAAGAAAAAAAAATAAAAAGAAGAAATGTTTGCTCTGAGAACAAGGGACCGGGTGAAAAAGCTTCCTGCATTTTAACAATATTTTGTTAAAGACATTTTTTGCAGAAGCTGCTCTAGATCAAAATGTTCATGTTAGAGTATTCATATTTGGCCCATAATTGTTAGCTTTGTTGGATGGCTAAATTAAAATTTGGCCTAGGTCTATTGTGTTTTAGTATGGAAAACTGCAGTTCATGAATGGTTAGTCCATTTCAAATAGTGTTCACCTGACTGGTTTATAACATGCTCAGTTAAGCTATAGAGCTAACTTATGCATAAACATATAAATAATGTGGCAAGTTGGATGAGGCAAGACTTTAACCACATGTCTCAATCACTATGCTCTTTGAAAGATATAAATAAGATAAAGGAGAGTAGTAGTTGATTCAATCTTTTAACACAACAAGGTGTCTTTCTCTCTAGATTGCACATTGACAACTTGATAAGAGTAACAAAATATAAAGCTTTTTTTAGTGATTAGAAAACTTTGTTTCTGTGCAATTAAAGGGTAAGGCCTAATGATTTATAAATCTGGCACACAGGATGGGGTACAAAGTGCCATAAGATACTGGAGAGTCACATGTAACTTGTAAAAAAAAAAAAAAAAAAAAAAAAACAAACAAACACACACAAACAAACACTCTGTTATTTTATTGCACAGGAGAAACAAACTAATAATAAAATACATATATTGGTAGGAATAGGATAAAAATCACACCTTGTTCTGTATGTTTTATTTTCAAGTGCTTTACCATGCAATATTACAGTTTTCCAAACTTTAGATTTTGTATTCGGATGTGGCTTTACTGGAAGGGGAGAGAACAAAAAGTGGAAGGGACGAAGAGCACGGTAACCCTTTTCCTTTGGCTTCATGTTAGCATTGCCAGTTCACATGAACACAGCAGCTTGCAATTGCACAAACACCCTTTCATCGATACAGATCTGCATCCATCCCTGTTATTTTAAATCTTACATTAAAACAATTACGTGAACACAGGGAAAATCACCTGTGCAATAATTATTAATCACAGTAGGGTTACACCATTGATGAGCTTGGCCCACAGTGTTCTGTCAGCAGAAGCATTTTGCAATGATCCATTACAGCACTTCCAATACAGGTGACATAATTTATAGTACGAAACAGTGGCAATATGCTTTCCAGGTATCTAATTTAAGAAGAACAAAAAAAGCTCTATGTTCTTCAACCCAAGGACATAGTAGTACTATTAAACTAGTCTCAAGTCAGTGTCACTTTCAAAAATACTGTACTGAAAGACAGTATGATGCAATGCCTGTTTTCCTCTGCTTTGAATGCAGGAGTAATAACACTGCTAATGGAAAGCCAAGTAATCATCACAGTGGCCAAAGAAGTTGCCTATTCATACCGAGTTACACAACTTAAGGAATTCCCCTTTACAAATGTTTTTTAAACAGTACTACCTTATATTTTTACATATCCACCCTTTCTCAATTTCTATGGACCCATAATTCACTGAATTAGATTACATCTACTCCTACTGACAACCTAAAAATGAAAAGTGCTAAGCTTTGCAAGAGCGGAGTGTTGAAGTAGTCATGGTACCCACACTTTCTAAGATGTGTAAAGTTAGGTGCCTAAGAATGGGATAAATGAAAACTAGCAAACTGGTATTTTTAAAGTAGAAAATAGGAAATGATGAAGGAAGAGATGTATATTAAATTCAGTACCCTGCCAGTACTTAGTGCTTCATATAGCCTGTAGGAGGTACCTCAGCCTAACAGATTGAAAACTCTAAATTTTGTCTTAACTGTTTCTTTCCAAAGCTGAAGAGTCATTCCTTTCTTCAGAAATGCTTCTGTCATTCTTTTGTCCAAAAGTTAACTTCTGAGAACACTCAGGAGGAATGACTGGATTCCGGGGAACTGGAAAAAAAAAATGTCCTACATAACTAATGTAGTTACTGTGTTCATAAAGGGTGAACTTGGATGTTGCATACATAAAAAGGCCTGCAATTTTATTATACTTTTTTTTCAGTGGTCCTACCAGTGATTCAGGAACTCAAATGCTCACATAAAACCTGTGAAACCTCTGCTCAAGAAATAGGATCAATAAAGCTGTTATGAAGAACAAGAATTTTACAAAGAACTTCCTAGCCGGTAGTTGACCACTGTTGGCTTGTGTGGGCCCTTATGCAGTGTTATCCAAGAACTATTTTAGCACATCCTAAGTGTTTGAGACTAGTGACATATGTTTAGTTCACACAATAATTAGGTTAACAAAAGAGGTAAGCCCAGGCCATCTTTTGCTAACTAAAGGGCATGAGAAAATCAACTGTTTCCATCTAAGGGTCTTAAAAAGCATTTGTGCCACGTGTACATTCATTAATTACCCTCAGAATCTGTTCTAGTTCTAGATATTGGCAGCTAAATCCTTGCAGATAGTGTTCTGACAATGTAAACCAGTTTTGCCAAGATTACAAGAGCACCGTGGAGCCAATATCTTTGCCGGTTTCTTCAGTTTAGAGTGTTTCACTATGTATTCAAGTATCCCTTATAAAGAAAGGTAGTGAACATAAGCATCACTTATCATTTAGTGTTTAGAATAGTGATTATAAAAAGACCTGGGTTTCAACTTCTGGTTCAATAAATATGGAGACATATTGAGGATCACACTTGTTCTTATGGCCAAACCCCATGTATTTCATAGAGAGTGAAACCTGTTGCTACTCTCCTTACCTATGGCTTAGTAATAGGACTTGTCATTGTCATGACTAGGATGATTCTATATGTGTTCACTGATAATGAAGGCATATCTGTACTTCTGGTGTCTCCACGGTTGAATGGCAGCAAAGCAGAATTTTAAGAACCTTGTAGTTACATCTGTCTTCAAAAGTAAAATGTGAGTAATAAAAACAGAGAAGTCCCTTAAGTGAAAGAATATGTGAATAAAAACAATAAAAAACATAACTGAGAAAGTGGATGAGGTATTTTTATTTCCACAGACATCCAATGAATCTGAAATTTTGCAAATTACAGATATTGGACATTTATATGAAAATTAGGACTGTCATTCAGATCAGTAAATATAACGTTGGCCCACAGGGAGTTTGCACCTTTCTTCATGAACCTGTCAACTTTTGGAGACAGGACAGTGGATGAGACAAACCCACAAAGATGATACAGCATACTAACCTTTACGTTTTTAATTAAAATTAAATTTAAGATAACTTACTGTCATTTCATTCATAACCATAAGTAACCATAAACATAAGCATTGTTGTTCACAGGAAAAATGTTTCATAAAAAACTAAATTCCCATTAAATTTATGTTTAAAATGTATACATGATATATATATCAAAATGTATACATCATATATATATTTTACTTTATAACTAAAAAAGAACAAAGCAAATTATCCTGGAAGATTCTTGATATTACAGCTAGAAACATGAGAACTTTACATCATTTGTTTCTCTGTAATTGCAGTTTTAATGGATTGAAAATACTCCGTACTTCTACTCATTGACCTATATGAGAATTGTTATAAATATGTAAAAATCTTTGAGAAAGGTTGCAGCCTGTACAAATTTGAAATGGCATGTCAGAAGGAAAAAACACTGTATTTCATGGGATTGGGTATTCTGTTTTCAGTGATAACAGATCTTATCAGCTGATTTAGGCTTCACAGTCTCCATTGTGTAGGAGGGCACCCTAGCTGTGCATTAAGATTAGCCTGTAGAGATTTTATAGAGTTGAGAAAGAAAGGTAAGCTCTCTCCTGCTGTTGGTAAACACTATTATTGTTCTCCATCCCCCAGTGAATGGAATAAATGCAATTCTGCAAAGTTAATTACTGCAATAATGAAGAAAACAACAGAATAGACGAGGAATGTGCTAATTCAGTAAGACTCCAGTCATTGCCATATTCTCCTCTTTATTGCTTGTTGCTACTTTCAAGCACATAGCACCATACTCATAAATACTGAGTGGATTTTTGAGATTTAAATAGTAAGTTAATAAAATAAAGGTTAAGCAGAAGCCCTTAATCATTTTTAAGTGTTACCTGATCCATACCTGAGATCTGAATAGAGATCTCTGAAGACATATCAAAAAGAAAGGATCAACCCTCTGTACAGGACTTGCAGAAAATTTACTTTCAAATATCCAAGAATGAAGATTCAATAGAATTTTTATGTGTGAAAATCTTAAATACAGCTCCAGATGACAACTTGTGAATCTCCATTTACATGGCTGTACTGGTACTGGCAACTGTGTGCTTGAAAATCATACGCCTGTGAAATGCAGAGTGACAAGTCTCCTGTGTGTATGACATTATACCAGTGGTGGGGAACACTAGAAAGTCTGGGCACAGAAATGACTATCCCTCCAGTTCTGATAGAGAACTCCACAGGAATATTTTCAACTCTTTCTTTTAGAAAGGGCCTCTGAACTTAAGGAATAATCCTGTTTAAAATTCATATATAAATTCTTGATGACAACTTCCTCATAAAAGTCAAGTACTATATTGCTAGGCTCTACCCAGTAATGATTCACACAGAAACAAATTCTTCTAAAGATCTGAATAAGGAAGCAAAAGAGAAAGTTTTCATGCTACAGTATGTATCTCTAGAATCACAATAAAAGGGAGCACTGGGAATTGCTAACAGTTTCAGTGGCAACACTGAATAATCTAAGTAATCCTTTTTCTATTTAACCAAGAAGGAAAAATGAAAAGACTTTCATTGAAATGCAGTCATAAATTCCATCCATAAGACTTTTCCTGCAATTAAGTTACATTTACTGATCCACTACTCCTTAAAAGAAGCATTAACACAAAGACTTCAATTATTCATGGCCAAACAAAGTTGATTCTATTGCTTCAATCAAAGCCGCATTCTCTTTTACAGTGGTTATTTCTGCAGTATCTTCAAAAGGGACTCACTAACTATGAAAACATATAAGTTTCTAAGCAGAAGCTATTTCCACGATCAGTTGTAACTTTTTATATTTAATATTTTTGCCATTTCCTACTTTCACAAGGATGATTTTTCTTTTTGCCTCCTTCATCCTTGAAATGGAAAGTTAATTAAAATTCACCATTTATTTGAATGCAGTTCCAAGGTCCTGAGAAAAAGAAGTCTCTCTCAAAAAAAGAAAAAAAAATACAGATATTTACTGTCAACTGAGATCTATCTGCTTTTGTGCAAAACATCACTGAGGAAAGAAATTCGAAGAAACTTTAAAAAATGACCCTTATGGAACAAAGTTGACACTTCTCTTGCTCTCAGCAGAGGGCTTAAAGAGCTGCAGAGGAGATAGATGGGGTCTAAATATCTGAGAAGAGCACAAGCTGCTTCTACTCTGAGTGCTAAGAATTTCTGCAGTATCCCCCCCTCTCTTCCGTAATTCCCGACTGTTGCCCATTTCCTCTGGCAACACACACCCACTCTGAGTTAGCACCTAGTACTGTCGCTGATTGCTGTCCAGCTTCACTCTGAAATACCCTAAGTGTAACTGCTTTATTAAGCTATGGAAGCATGCATTTTAAAGGTCAAGAGTTCCAGTCAATCCTGGGAATTTTAAGAAGGGGATAATATTTTCCAAAGACACTAAGCAAAACTTGATCTTCTAGAAGTACTTGTTTCATTTTCAAAGGTCAAGAATGAATACAGATCCTCTATATTCTTTGGTATAAGAAAATACGAGGAATATATTTCTTTGATTTAGTAAAGTTTAGCATGTGTTCTATTAAATGTAACACTAACAGGGAGATAAACTCTTCCTTCAATAGCCCTCCCTAATGAGAGCAACGAGTATGAAAAATATGAGAGAATGGTACAGACAAACTGTTGTGTATAAATTTGTTTACATGTAAAAAATGTAGAACAGACTGACGAGGTGTCTAAATAACTACTTCTTCAAAGACTAATAAATTGTTTCTAGAAATTCATGCTCTCTAGTCTTCTCCAAAAGTGCTCCTACAAACATGTGGAAGTTGATGAATGCACACCAGGAAAAGAAATATTCTACTTGATTTTCTTGCAGATGTGAGAGGTTTAGTAGATGTAGTCTTCCCTTTTGCTGGAACTAGATGTCATACAAAAAGCTAAGTGAAACTGAAAATACCAGTGAAAGTGGGAAGACAGCAAATCCTATCCAAGAGATACTGAAAAACATTCAGACAACTAATATTTAAATTTGAAATCATTCCTCTTTTCCAAACTTTCATCACTATTTTCTACCTTTTCTATCCTTTCTTTGAAGAGAAAAAAGACCACAAATCCCAATTACATAGCATTTATTTGCACAGAAGATATTTAGGAACATCAGCAATGAAATTTGACCACAGGATTCAGCAAACCAGCCTTAAGAGAATTTAGTTCCTTATTAAAGAAAGCAATTTCATGTTTTTGATTTTTTCCTAGATCAAGCTATTTCCTTGGTGATTTAGAAGCTACTCTGCTTCTAGCAAAATATGGAAATGTGAGAGAGCAATTATACTATAAAAAGAAAAAAAAATCCTAACCTGCTCTAAACTGGCTTTCCTTCCTTCTTTCTAATTCAATCCATAAACTTATGAAACTTAACACATAAGTAACACCAACTTAATGTACCACGAAATGTAATACAGGATGGACATTTTTCTTTCTTTGCTCTCTTTGGGTTGAAAAAGAGGAACTGTGGATGATTATGTGGGTTGGGCACTTCAGTCACAAGTTGCTTACATGCATGACTACCCTTAGAAATGTCTCTTTACCTCATTATTTTTGACTCAACAGATCATCGACACAAGACCTTCAATGGGGAACTGCAAAAACCATTACACGAAGAAGGATTCTGGAATAATTCATCTGACAACTATGTTTGTGGGAAATAACACCAGTAAAAATGCTGTACAGGTAATGCAACTGAACCTTTTCATTACTTAAAGAGCAAGAAGGTTCATTATTTTTTGCTGTAGGGCATTTCATATTTGAATAGTTATATTTAAGTGACATTGTAGCTTTCACAGGAAAAGGTTAGAAGGTCTCCTCCTAGATAATTAACTATAGCCTTAGAGTTTAACAAAGAGATGAAAAATACAAAATCTTCAGCTGCTAGAAAATTTATACATTGAAAAAATTTGTACAAGGACTACATGGGTTAAAAGGATCTACCAGCAGACATATATCTATATACTATCTATATACGAAAACCCCTGACTTTCATGTTTCCAAATTTCAAATTGCAGCTTATTAGCAACTTTCCAAAAAAATCTTTTTCCGTCAGAAATCAATAAAATTTCATTGGAAATCAGCCTGATTTTCTGTCATTCTTCCTAGAAAATCAGGTTGCCTGGAGGACACAGTATTTTATAAAGCATATTTCATTCTGGAAACATCAAAATATTCTTGCATGTTGCATTTCCAGGGAAGAGTTACAAATTTTGTGTTTATTGGGTATGGAGAAGTAAATTAATATCACTAGCTGAAATCAGTAAAAATATGATCACAGAGTAATTTAGGTTGGAAGGGAATTTTTAACGTCAATCATCTAATTCAGTCCTCCGATCAACAAGGCCCAGTTAGATCAGGTTACTCAGGACTTCATCCAGTTGAGTTTTGACCATCTCGATGTATGAAGATTCCACCACCTCTCTGGGCAGCCTATTCCAGTGTTTGACCACCCTCACTCATGGTGAAAACTCTTTTCATAACAGCCAGTTGAAATTTCCAGTGTTCCAACTCATGTCCATTGTTTCTTGTTCTATCGTTATGTGCTTCTGAGAAGAGTCTGGCTCTGTCGTCTCTCGACTATCCCATTAGGCAGTTGAAGAAACAAGATCTACTTGTTGTCCTCTCTTCTTAAGGCTGAACAAGCCCAGTTCTTTCAGCCTTTCCTTTCTGGCATATGCTGCAGCCCTGGACTTCTGCGGGACTTGCTCCAATATGTCAATGTCTTTCTTCAATGACGGAGCCCAAAACCGGCCACTGCACTCCGCCTGTGGTCTCACAGGTGCCAAATGGAGGAGAATATTTACTTCCCTGGACCTTCTTTTTCACACTGCCCAGGATGTGGTTGGGCTTACTGCTAGCTCATGTTCAACTTTTTGTCTCCCGGAGGTCTTTTTCTGCCAAGCTGCCTTCCAGCTAGTTGGCCTCCAGTCTGTACTGGTGCATGGGATTAGTCTACTCTAGATGTGGGACTTTTTCCATTTGCTTTTGTTGAACTTCATGAGGTGCCTGTCTGCCCATTTTCCAGCCAGTCAAGGTCCCTCTAAATAGCAGCCCTGCCCCCACTGTATAGACTACTCCCCCAAATTTGTTATTGTCTTTGAACTTGCTCCAGATTGCTAGTATGCTATGGTAGGGTGCTACCAACTGGACTTTGCACTGCTGATCACAGTTCCTCGAGCCTAGCAGTTCAACCACTTTTCTACCCACCTTATAGTCCATATGTCATCAATCTGGCTATAAGAATACTATGGGTGAACAAATTGAATACTTAAAACTCTCTAATCTAAAATAGTTTGCAGTCCTTCTAGATAATATAATATATAGACCATTGGGTGATAACGAACAGGACAGTCTGAAAAAAAAAAAATACAAAATTCTTATCTGCAATAGGGGATGTTTCACCTGAAAGAAAAAAAATGATTTAATTCATATAAAAAGTAAACTAGATAAAAACCTAAACTTCATGATACCAGTGTTTATCCAGGAATGTCTGTACAGATAGATTTCTGAGACAAAGATTTTTTTTTTCCAGTGAACACCAGTTAAGTCTAATAAGGTATTACTTCTGCCTGCATACTTTTCCTCCTTCATTCAAAGCATCAAAATTTTAATCCTGTGATATGCTTTAGTATATATATCTGGTGTTCAAAATATTTATCACTTCGGTAATATTATTTTTTTCCGATATGTATCCAATTTTGATCAAAAGATGAAGCAGAATACAGTAGGTGCACTTCATACTTTTTGTACATACTAATTAAAGCTGAGTATTCATGACTTGCGGGTTGTTTATTTCTGGGAGTAAATAAAATTTATTTTATTAACTATTTACATTTCTGAAACAATATTGGAAGTTACTCCCTCATTAGCCATTATTAAAGTCTAACAATTAACTACAGTTATGCAGTATGCAGTGTTGGTGCTTTTATCTCATTCTCTTAGAATTAGAAAAAATTATAAAGAAATTTAAGCTCACCTGGAATAAAAGAAATACTGCTTTTCTTCAGACTGCTGTTTGGAAAATGGAGAAATGCATACCTAGGAATTAAAGGCTTGCTATAGTCCAGTATTTATATATAGCAAGTAGTTACTGTTCACGTCCAGCAAAGACCAATGAATCAGTTGCAGAGATGCTGGCAGGGAAAGAAGGAAGTGAAAAAAGGGAGCTTCCTCTTATATGTAAATCTGAGCAATATTTTCAGTGTACAGTCACTTCAAACAATACCACCTATTTATGTTATATATAAAATCTAGCATAAGCAGACGTGCTTTAAAATTATTTGTATTATTAGACTTGCTATAGAACAAACGCGCGGTGCAATGGAATGAAAAATGGACTGCATTTTTGGAAGATGGTGCTTATTTTGACACAATAAAAAATGGCAAATTACCTATTTCACCTTTGCATGACTACAACACACACATCAGGGTTTTCACACTGTGGTAACTATACTAGAGCAAGTTTATCTAGCCTATAAAGTATCAGAGTGGGCAATATTTTATTGCTTTTTCATTGACTGGTAAAAAAAAAAGATAAAACTACAGGACTGATTAGAAATTTGTATTTTTTTCACCTGATCTGGATTTCCTTTATTGAAAGATGGATATAGTCTGATGCTAACTCGTGTGTATTTCTTAAATTTCTGTGAGACAGAATAGTTGCAAGGAATTTGGCATGAAACACAGTGTCCAAGAAAAACAGTATAAAAAAGCTGAAATATGCATTCATTTGAGTACTCGGAATAAGAAGCCCTTTAATAGCCCATGTCATAAATGTATACAACATATTAACATTAATTTATCTTTTTTATTTCAAATATATGTTAGTAAAATCATTGCATGCATTATTTTCACACACTTTATTCATGTAACATAACTAAAAATCATTTTAAGAAGCATAAGACTGTTTTACAGATATAAAAGTGTAGCTGATAATAAAACAGTTGTTTAACTTTATGATAACCAGGACATGATTATAGTGAAAATATCTTCAAAGGAAAATTCCCCAAAAGGTTATCTTGAATATTTTTAATGTTACGGTGATGTTTTCTGCTGTAATTTCCTATACCATGCAGGTACCTCCTTATTTGTCTGTAAAATAAAGAATGTTTTAATTGTGAGACAGAGTGGAAGCATGCCATTTACACTAAAGTCTCTTCTTACATAGTTCACATTGGTAATTGTGAGCTTTGCTTAAATTCAAATAAATTGGAAATAAAAATATAGACTTGAAGTTATTATTACTATGTATTTGTACTAAAATTTCCCTATTTCCAGGTTACAAAAAGCAGATTGTGCAGTAAGAACTAAATGATTTGTTTTAGAATATCTATCACAATGAAAACATGCATGAACTGTACCATAAATAGCTTTCCTTTAAATTGTATCACACCATTTGAAAATGGGACAGAATCTGGAAAAGAGATCTTAGGATCTTATGTATACCGTAACTGATAAACACTTTATGTAAGAATACAATACTAAAAAAGATAAAATTCCAAATAAAAGAATTCTGCAGTTTTTTGATAGTGTAGAAAGTATTTTAATTGCAGAGTATTTGTGAGTAACTTCTCCTTGCCTTCATAGTCCTACGGGCTACTGCTACACAGTCAGGATTGCAAAACAACCCTGTGGCAGTTTCAGTGGATAGTTATATAGAGAAATAAAATAGTGAAGGAGGAACAACATAAGGACAATTCTGTTCTCAAGGTTGGGTATAATCTCTTGCTTTAATGTGTAATGTCTCTTTTGCCTGTTGACCCTAAACTTGTTTCTTTCTAGTTCTTTCTGCCTTCTATTCTTTCTTTTCCTCAAAGACTTAACAACCAATGCTTAATTTATTTTAGTCGGCCGGATTTTATTGTTGGGGCTCCTCATCACATTTTAATCTCCATCTTTCTCTCATATTCAAGATTTCAGTTACGAAAGTCAGTCTACTTTATTTGTCCAAACTTTCAGAAAACAAGAAATTGTCCAAAATAAGGCAGGATGTTCACAGGACTATGAATGTCTCCCCCTATCTAGTAAGAAACCCTGCTATCTGCCCATTTTCAATTCCAAACTCCAAGCTCTGAAAATGCTAGTTTTTCAAAGAAAATTTGATCAGATTTTTTAAATGTAAAGGTCTTTTTTCATAGATCCACACAACCTAACTGTTAGTTTAAAATTTTGGCTCTGTTTTAGATTACTGAATAGCTCTGTCAAAGAAAATGTTTGGACATTATGGATGATTTGGCACTACCAAAACGATTATGGATAAGATAGCACTAAATTTGTCTCCCTTACCTCTGAATAGTCTCATGACACTATCCAAGTGTGCTTTGCACTCCTGAAATCCCCATATGCCTTCACATTGTACCCAGAAGATGCAAATACTCCCTACATTTTGCACTGTAAGAACAATATTCTGATGTGCTGCAATACAAACCTCACATTATGTAAGACACTTTGAAATTTAAAAAGCTCTCCACAAAAAAAAAATACTTTTGAACCACAGCAGCACCATACAGGTCCCAGGGAAAAGTCAGGGGTCAAATGCTATGCAGGGCAGATACAGTTAGTCTACTCCAGAACAAGGTAGCCTCAAGCAGTGTGAACTCATGATTTGGTCTGTGACTCAGCATTGATCCTTATTCCTCTTAAATTTATCTGTTTAGGACACCTATACTGCAAAAAAGTTCTGAACTATTTTCCTGAAGCTTTCATATAACAAAGAATACTAAAGACACTAATAAGCTAATATAACAAATACTAAAAGCAGACAGCTTTATCCAAGCATTTAGTTTCCAAAGGTATAAAAGAAATTTTTTAGTATTTAATATCAGGCATTCTTAGTAACAGAGATAGTATCAATCCTGGGCATGTATGTAAATATTAATATACGTAAGTACATCTATATCTTCCTTTCTGCTCTACAATAAACACATATATATGCTCAACTCACACATGTTCAGGGTAGATTTAGAATTATATGTGTACTATGTGGATCCCTTTACTTGTTAAAATACTTGATACGGCAAAATTGTTTTTGCTGCCCACGCTTAATTCTATAATAACTGCATTAAAAAAAAGTCCTATTTTATTGTGAACTTAAGATGTAGAAACAGTTGAACAGCAAAATGATATCTTAAACACAGTCATTGATCTCCTTAACATTGATCATTACTATAAAGAGTAAAAAAATTTCAGCTGAATTATGTACCTCCATGAGCTATGAACCCACCTTATTTTTTTAAAAAAAAGTCAGACAAAATAATCAAAAAATCTTATGTCACTTTCTTTAATTATAATACTTACAAATAATGTTGGCTTAGGTGTAAACACATTTTCTTCTTCATGTTCTGACAGCAGTTTTATCGATGGGATTGATTTGCTTTTTGCAGTCACACTTTTTACATCAGTATGAGACTGAGGTAAATTTTGTTCATAGCATTTACCTTGTAGACTAATTAAAACCTGTTTCATTACTGCTAGCTCCTGTAAAATGATAAAAAGCAATGCTAAGTTATTCAGTAAAATTACATCTGTGCCTATTAAAATAATTATTTGTTAATAATGAATTTATATTCACCAAACTCAAGTTCTAAATGTATCAGTAACTGGAACAAAAATGTTCATTTGCTTGCTATTGTTAATGATTACTAATTATACACTAGTAAGATGAATATAGTAAAAAAGGCACACAAAATTTATACAACTCAAATTTTGAAATGATTAAATGCTGTAAAATATAATATTCATCATGCATGAAGGAACTCATTATGTTCTTTTAATTTATGCTTCCATTCAACGTAAAATACACTTTTTGTACTTTTTGAAGGTTAGGTCTTTTGTAGAAGTCTTATAAATACATTGCTAGAAATATATAAAAATGTACTTATATCCAGATCAGGAAAAAAAAAAAAAAAAGTCTATTAATGAAAAGGCTTTGCAGGACCGACAGGAAAAAAAAAAAAAGATCGGAAAAGCCATTGAAGGAAAAATGAAAGTTTGAATATGGAAAAAGAGAAAAAAAAAAGTACAGAAATGTATACTTTTTTGGATGTTCTAATAATTTGCTTTGTAAACAATTTGGGTTCATTAGAATATAATCTTTTCTTACTCCTTAGCTGAAGAAAAACAGATTATTCAAAATGTTCAGTAAAGTGAGAAAGGAAGAAAATGCTTTTTTGTGATTTAATAGACTATCTTCTTTTGTCTCGTTGTATCTCATAATGCCTAACATTTTCTTTCCCCATATTTAATAGATGTAATTAGTACAAGATAGGTTACAGAATTCAGAGCTTTTCATCCACTGTTTCACCTCCACCTTGCAATTAACAGTTTATCATTGGAGAGTTAGAACAGCAAAGTCAGTAGAAAGCCTTTCAAAGTTAAGTTTAAAACAATTTTACATTTTAAATTGTTAATATTTTTGCCTGCTTGCTCTTTGTAGATGCTGTGGTCTTCAACAAACATCTAGTATTGCTAAATTATTAGCATTCCAATAATTAACATTGTCTTATCTCTCAATCAGAACAGTGTAACTCATATTTATAACTGAATGATAAACATTTGCTATATCTTACTTTTTAACTCTTACCAGAAAATTATTGACACAAATTCTATTTTTCTTGCATTATTAAAATTCAATTTAACAAAACTTAGCCTTTTAAAATATTCTTGACATATACCTTCTCTTTGTCTATTGTTGTCTTTAATTTGTCCCACACTAATTCAGTTATATGAATGGATGTTACACTCCACAGACCAGCTTTATCAAGTGTACAAATTGTTCTTGTATCTCAGTCATTTAATATTAACTATTTGCATAATTCAGCCATGTGTGGTGGCATGTTAAAACAGCATGACTGCAGAGCAGCTGTTTAGGAGGACTGCATAGTTGATGCCAACATGTTTTTCAAAGCTGTAAACTCTGCAAAGATGTTGCCAAAGCGACACATAGACAGAATTTCTTGATGAAAATAACTCAAGCAGGCATATAACAAATAAGTATACCATCACAGGAGATTAACTTGTACCCAAACAATATTTTGACATTAACAAGTGTTGTTCCTATAGTTAAACTTGGTTATTCTGTGGACCAAATAGTTGCATATTTGAACAACACAAAAAACAAAAACTGTCATACAGATTTATTTCAAAATCAGAGGTAAAATCTGTATATGTAGGGTCAAATTCTCTCAGGTCAAAATCTACTCAGCAATCTACAGTCTTCTCTGCTTCACAGAGCCTGTCTTATACGTGACAGTCCTGTGTCTTCTCAGAACTGGAACAGGCTGTGGAGAGTCAGCTCACATCTGAGCTTCCACTGTGACCGAGGAATTCTCAAATAGGAAGCCACGGGAAGGCATCTTCCCCCACAGGGAGCAGAGAAGACAATCCCACAATGGTCAAATTAATTTTGCATCACAGTCAAATTTACCATGAGAACTTAGCTAAAGTTGCCTTAATATTTGTCCTAAAATCCTTTTATATTTATTCAAAAAGACCTTAAAAAGACTGGCAGAATTACACAGGAAACTTCAATAGACTTAGGAATAGGAATTCAATTCTTATGTATACTGCTAAATGTGTAAAGAAACTGGCCCAACACATTTGCAAAAGATTTATTGATTTTTACTAAGAAAATATTGAAAACAAAGTTCTGTTTTGAACTGCAATAGCTTTAATCTTATCTCTTTAGATTCCTCTTTTCTTTTACAGAATCTTAATTTTTAGATTTAAGTCTTCACTTCTAAATTCTAAAAAAAGTCATTAGCATGATCTGATACTGTTAGCATGCTACTATAATGTAATGATATTTTCTAATCCAAAAGGTGGCAGGTTGGTCTAGAGAGCTAGGAGGATGAAAGAGGCTCTGCAGATGGTATGTAGCAGAAATACGGCAACTTGTTTCAGTGTCAATAGGATCTTGTGAAGAAAGAAAAGGAAAAATACAGAGATACAGAGATCAAGATGAAGTGTAAGAATCTTTTGTTTGCATGCAAGAAAGACGTGTATTAGTTTCAGGATAAACTAAATAAGGAAGATGTGAGCAGAAATGGATAGTTAAAATTTTCCTGAGTTTTTACTGTGGAAAGTACACAGTTCTATATGAAGGCAGTGATGTAAAATTGTTTACTTGCAACATTCACTTCAGTTACTCAGTGCACTGAAGAAACAGCATTGCTAAAGCTCTGTATGTCCCTATTTCTCTGTGGTGATATTCTTGCTGCACTGGTTCTTGGATATACAAAAGACACATGCCAGGCTAGCAGAATGTCACTGTGCTGAGGTTTCAAAGTTTGAGGGCTATGGTGAACCAAAAATGCAATTCTCCGTAGGAGAACTGCATGAACTACAGGAGAACTGTATGAATACTAGTATCTCTGAGTGGATTCACACAACTTCTCTCCACACTGGCTTTATAGCTTGTCTTACTACCTGGAAGTTTGGGAACACATGCACCCACTCCTCAGTTATGCAGTATTCTGCTGGGATGAGGCAATGGAGATATACAGAAAACAAGGTAGGTAGCAAGAAAAGGTGAGTTAAGAAAAAGGGGGAAAAGAAATCTGAAGCTGGCACCTGAACACTGCTTACATTCACTGAATGTCACCTACACAAACAAGTATCAGGGATATAGCATCCTTATTAAATATTCCAAAAGTCTCTCCACAGAAACCTGATGAATTTTATTAAGAATGCGAAACTGTCCTGCCTATCAGTACAAATGCCAAAAAACAAAGTAATAAGCTGTGTGACACATGAAGTGGAATTAATCGCAAGCTTTTAACACCTAAATTTACATGTCTAAGCATAAGTGACACATGAGCTTGGTATCTAACTTTCCATTACAGACAGTGTAGCTTTCAGAGTGATTCAATTCACTCAGAAGTGGACATCTACTGGCATGTCACTGAATTGTGTTGTAACATTATTAATTGTATTGACTAGACTGCTATTCTCTATAAAGGAAAATAAGATGTATAGTTCACTGCAGAACCTTCATTTAGATGTCCAAATTTAGGTATTATAGACTCAATCCATTTCTCACCTAACTGCTTACAGTTTTCTCTTCTCGTGTTTAACTATTCTTATCTTTAATCCTGAACAGTCAATGTGCAATCATAATTCACTCCGCATAAATACCTGAAGTACTGAATTACTGTGTTAAAAAAAAAGTTTTAGAACAGGCATTAACACCATAGATCATTTACTCCTGTAAGTCTTCCTAAACGTATATAAGTCCACAGTTTAGAACAATCTAACATCCTATATTGCACTTTTACATACATTTTAATAAAGACTATTTGAACCACAAAAGAATCACTAAAATATTTTGCAAATATAACCTGTAAGTAGGCAGAGTTCAAGGTAAAGGAGTAGAATAATCGACTGAGGACAACAGGCGCAGGTGAAAAAAGGCAGCATCTATTATATTATAAACAGTTTCAGAAAAATGTATTTGCTTACTTCCATTTATTTTTTGTACTGTGATATCCAGTAACACAACAAAAATAGCAAAAAGAATTTTGTGTGCCAATATACAAATAGTTGGGTTTTTTTTTTTAAGAAAAACTAAAGGATGCATTTAGGATAACCAAAGGATTAGACACCAATATTCTCCATGGTGTTCTTTAATTAAAATGTTTCCTATTTGAGCATTTTTCTTTCTAGTTCTATCTCAGTAATCTCTTAGGCCAAATGTTCTCAGTGTGCTGCCTGTGGAACTCTTACAGTTTGCAAAAACTGTATAATTTATCACAAACAAAGCTTTAAAATAGCCTAAAGGAAACAAACTGTGTGATATGTTTTTTAAATGTGAAGTAAAAAGGAACATAGATGGATGCTGCCTGCATACTAACATTTCAGTATAACTGGAGATTTGAGTAAATAATGATGTTTGATCTTGAAGCAAGTAAAAATAAGTCATACGTTTAAATTTGTTTTCACCTGTTTGTTATGGGTAACTGAAATAGTAGCTAGAATTAAGAAGAAAATACACAGAATATGGAAGAGGGGACAGGCTACTTGGGAGAATTATAGGAATGCAGTCAGAGCATGTAGAGATGCGGTGAGGAAGACTAAGGCCCAGTTGGAGTTGAGTCTGGCAAGGGATGTCAAGGACAACAGGAAGGGCTTCTTCAAATACATCAGCAGCAAGAGGAGGACGAGGGAAAATGTGGGACTGCTATTCAATGGGGCGGGGGCCCTGGTGACAAGGGATACAGAGAAGGCAGAATTACTGAATGCCTTCTTTGCTTCAGTCTTCACTGCTAAGTGAAGCCTTCAGGAATCCCAGAGCCTGGACGTGAGGGACAAAGTCTGGAGAAGGGAAGACTTCCCTTTGGTTGAGGAGGATAGGATTAGAGACCTTCTGAGCAGGCTAGACATCCACAAATCCATGGGCCCGGATGGGATGCACTCACGGGTACTGAGGGAGCTGGCAGATGTTGTTGCCAGGCTGCTCTCCATTATCTTTGAAAAGTCATGGAGAACTGGAGAGGTGCCTGAGGACTGGAAGAAAGCCAGTGTCACTCCAGTCTTCAAGAAGGGCAAGAAGGAGGACCCAGGCAACTATAGGCCAGTCAGCCTCACCACCATCCCTGGAAAGGTGATGGAACAGCTCATTCTGAATGTCATCTCCAGGCATATGGAGGAGAAGAAGGTGATCAGGAGTAGTCAGCATGGATTCACCAAGGGGAAATCCTGCTTAATCAATCTGATAGCCTTCTGTGATAGAATGACTAGCTGAGTAGATAGCGCAGAGCAGTGGATGTTGTGTACCTTGATTTCAGCAAGGCTTTTGACACTGTCTCCCATAACATCTTCCTAGATAAGCTCAGAAAGTGTGGGTTACAGTCCACTCAGTGGCGTGGAGTCCAGTTGGAGGTCTGTGACTAGTGGCGTCCCCCAGGGCTCAGTACTGGGTCCCATCCTGTTCAACTTTTTCATCAGTGACCTGGATGAGGGGACAGAGTGCCTCCTCAGCAGGTTTGCTGATGACACCAAGCTGGAAGGAGTGGCTGATACACCAGAGGGCTGTGCTGCCATTCAGAGAGACCTGGACAGGCTGGAGAGTTGGGCGGAGAGGAACCTCCTGAGGTTCAACAAGGGCAAGTGCAGAGTCCTGCACCTAGGGAGAAATAACGCAAGGCACCAGTACAAGCTGGGGTGTGACCTTCTGGAGAGCAGCTCTGCAGAGAAGGACCTGGGAGTGCTGGTGGATGACAAGTTGAGCATGAGCCAGCAATGCACCCTTGTGGTCAAGAAGGCCAATGGTATCCTGGGGTGCATTAGGAAGACTGTTGCAGCAGGTGGAGGGAGGTGATCCTGCCCCTCTACTCAGCCCTGGGGAGGCCTCATTTCAAGTCCTGTGTCCAGTTCTGGGCTCCCCAGTACAAGAGAGACATGGAGCTACTGCAGAGTCCAGCATAGGACTACAGAGATGGTCAGAGGGCTGGAGCACCTGCCCTAGGAGGAACGTCTGCAAGAGCTGGGCTTCTTCACCCTGGGGAAGAGAAGACTGAGGGGGGATCTTATCAATGTGTATTAGTACCTGAACGGAGGGTGTCAAGGGGACGGGGACAAACTCTTTTCAGTTGTCCCGTGTGACAGGACAAGAGGCAATGGGCAGAAATTGAAGCACAGGAAGCTCTGCCTGACCGTGAGGGGGAATTTCTTCCCTGTGAGAGTGACAGAGCACTGGCACAGGTTGCCCAGAGAGGTTGTGGAGTCTCCTTCTCTGGTGATATTGCAGGCCTGCCTGGCTGCAACCCTGTCTACCATGCTCTAGGTGACCCTGCTGATCAGGGAGGTTGGCCTAAATGATCTCCAGAGGTCCCTGCCAACCTTACTAATTCTATGATTCTGTGATTCTAAGAACAGAGACTGAAGATCAGTTTGAGAATACAAAAGATAAAATTTAATTCCTTCAACTAAATCAGCTAGCAATGTAGTTAGATGCTAGAGAAGAGCAAATGCAAAAATCATCAGAAGCACTATAAAATATAAATATATTTGGATTTATGTGTACTATAAAAGGATCTCTAGCAACATGTTTTTTATTGTCCTTTATAGAACCTTAAACATAGATGTATCAAAAAACCCTTACACATTCCTAATTCATTACTGCAGAAATTCAAAATTAGTATAATATTAAATGTTATAACCAAATAATAATTTATATGATCCAAACAAAATGAAAAATAACTGTCCAATATAGAAAATGATTGAGAAATAAAAGGGAATGCTGTCTTATCAAGTAAATAATTGAGGAAGAATATGAAAAATGTGCCTACAAACACAATGGGTATTTATCAAGTAAGCCTTTCCATTTCTTTTCAGTGGACTGTCAACAACTATGAGTATTTTTCTTCTGTTTGTTATAGAACTATCTATAATCAAAGCAAGAAAAAAATCATTGCTGTGCACTCAGCTTGCAAAGGCACTTAACGTGAGTTTGTGTAAGTATAATATGTTATATGAATTTACATAAGCAATTAAAATGATATATATTTATATATCATGCTCTGGAAGCAGATGCAAAATAACAATGTTAAGAAAAAGCAACTGACTTTCAGAAATCAATTACATAAATTCAGTTCTTATGATCTTATGGCAGGGATGTCTTGCACCTTCAAACATTCTCTATACAATGATCTTAGAAAAAAACTGCACAGGTTAAACTGAAGAGTTGAAAATTTTCAGGAGGAGAAGATACCTAACTTTCTGGACTGAAGATAATTCATTTTGAAGGTAAATTTAATGGCTTTCGATAGCACTAATATCATCACAAAGGCAGCCAAGAGATATGTGGTTCCTTTTTCATATAGTAAAGCACATGGTTAGCACAGATATATATCTAAAGCAGAAATGACCCTAACAAAGGCACAAACAATTGACTGAACATTTGCCATGTCAAATGCTATTCTACTTTTGGTTTTACAAATAGAATTTATTATTACAAACTTCACCTTGGATTAGAACTCTCTTTTGAAGAAGAAAACATCTATTGTGGAAGCTGAACAAGACACTTCTATCCTAGAAAATGAATCTGATTCTGGCAAAATCACTGAATTTTGATGACCAACAAGTGTTTCAAAGAGGAAAATAGCATAAAACCCCAGGAAAAGAATGGAAACACAAAATAGGTACCAAATGCTATGATCTTGAAACAACAGAAACAATTTGACAAAATCCCCCTCCCCCCTGGAGAAAAAAAAGAAAAAAAAGAAAGAAGATCAGCTAAAGGAGTTATGACAGTAGAGGTTTGTCGTTCTCAGAAATGCTAATCAAAATTTAAAAATTTTCAGTACTTGTGAGTAAAGCATGAAAACGGTGGTTTCAGATTCTCCCCCCCCCCCCCCCCCCAAATCTGCAGGTTTTATGTACCATTTAAGAGTAAAGTCTGTATGTTAGGGAGCTCCTTTTGGAAAGCTTGCATTCTTTGCTTCAACTGCCATATGGTCCCCATGTGGTTAAACTGTAACTCAAAATAAAAATATGCATCCAGTCTGGAGAAACTTGAGAGATTCCAGCAGTGTCTTTGGGACCAAGAACAGTTGGAGTGAATAGTCCCTCTTGCACGGCAGAGCGCCAGACAAAAATTGCCTCAAGAGAGATTTAGTACACTGCAGCTTGAATTGGTGACTGGATTCAGCCAAATAATAGATCTGAGTTAAGCAGTCTGGTGACCATTCTGGCTACTCTACCTTCTATAATAATAAGAATGATGATGATGATGATGATAATAATAGCACATACAAGTGAGAGAAGACAACTGTACTGAGATGAAAAACATGTTCATGCTAGGTCTATGCAGTCTACATATTCTGTAATTTAGACAACACTCCAAACAACAGGTCAGTACGGGAAAAAGCAGAGTTCAAAAAAGAGATCAGAACTATGTGAAGGAACACAGATCTGAGAAACCTATGACAAAATAGTATACAAGAATGCTATATCCATTTGTCAGTGTTTTGTAAGGAGTGTACTTCACGATTAATTTCTCAGATTCTCAAGAATTAAAAGTTCTTGTTCAATATCCCAATGTTCTTTAGAGGACTCAAAAAAAGGTCATTTTCTACTTCCTGTATGTCTCTCTTGAAAGAAAGGAATCTAGATCTGGAAATGGGTGAGGTGGTGTAGTTCAGAAGGAACTGGCTTCACAGTTGTCTGCCTTGGTGTTCAGGAGGGTCAAGCTTGACAGGCACATAAGCTGGTGGTAGATAAAATACTAAGGGCAGTGTTATCTATGAAAACTGTGCATTTTCTTACTTGAATCGCTCCTCAATTCCTATTATGATTTTCTGTGGGAGAAAGGGGGTGTTAAAAATAAACTCATATCATTTAACAGCTGATATTAAGATGGAGAGGGATCTCTGTGAGAATTTTGGCTGCAGTTCAGCTTTGCGGCATGTGACCAAACACTTGAGTGGACTTCATCACACTGAACTTTAGACATCTTCAGTAACAATATTAAATCTAAGCTAACTAGCTTGTCTAACTCCTCTCTATATCTTCTGTTGATAAATTCATAGGTTACAATTCATTTTGCAGATTTTAGATGAGGATATGAGGAAGAGGTAACTCATACTCTACATACGCCTGTTTTTATTTTCTGAGTACAAAGCCCTGGATGACTTTTAGATGTGAAAATCTACAGTGTAGATTTTTAAAATTAGGCAAGGTCAGTCTCTTCTGCTTTGTCCTTTGACTTGACAAGCGATATCTCAGATCATCTTTACACTGGTAATACAGTTTAATACCATCAAAAATCACCAACTTGAATAGAGGTAGACAAACTGAACCTCCTTCATAGATTTTTGGCATAGAACCTCAAGTCACTCACATATTTCTGAAGAAAACAGACCACAAGACTGAAATATAACCTGGTCCCACCCTTCAACATCTGCAATGCCTTGCATACAGTACTTTGTGAAGAAAAGGTTTAAGTAACTCTAACTTTCGAGCACACTTACCGAAAGGAGATATATGTATCATTATTCAGGAATGAGTAAAGTACTAGGGAGAATACCTGCTCTTAAGAAGTACTGATGATTCACACAAGGAACTGTTTTAGAACTGTTCTTCATGCACTTTATTTCCGCCAGACAGCTAGAGAAGGGTTGTAGCCTAAAAAGGATTATTTGTCTCCATTTTTTTTTGGCTGGAATTATTAAAAAGACTAACACCATTAACACACAATCTGCTACACTAGACATTAATATTAATGAGGACACAGAGTGAAAGAGGAGAAAGACACAACAAAAGTCCCATTCTGACGTAGCAGAGAGCAAAATGAAACAAATGGTAAGTCAGTCTTATGCAGTCACTACTGACTGCAGATGGATAGGATGCAATGGCATAAAAAAAATTCAGCTTTAACAGTGGAACTCTCTGGGTTCATGCCTATTAGGAGTAAAACATAGATAACAACAGATCTCAAATTAGATTTTAACATCCACCCATGCAATTAAGAAAACCTCATAAAAACTCATGGTTTATTCCCTCATGTAAGGCAGTGCACATTTGACAGCTGCATCTTCAGTTGCAAATGCACTGTAAATATCAGAAGTCAGCAAGAATTCTGGTGTGAGATCTGAATACACAGTCATCTTAGGCACATTGATACACCCTGAAAAATTGCAAACTGAAAGACTATGAAATGTCCAATCAAACAAATGAACCTGATAACTGGGTGATGGAAAAATGCCAGACAATATGCAGGATGTTGATAGCTTCTCTGCACTACAGAGTGGCTTCAGGAGTTCTCTATATCCCAGTATATACAAAACCTTAAAGTGAACTGATAAATCTATGACTATATAGATTTACAAATTACTTCCAGTTTTAGAAGTAAATGCATTAGAACTGTAGCAACAATAAAATGGCAGTCATTGGAGAGAACGGCTTTTATCTTTTGGATGCATAAAAACTTCTGCCTACTTTAACTATATGTGAAATATGTTCTTAACAGTTAAATCTTTAAAATCTCTTAGGAAAAACAGAGGAAATAATCTGTCTCATAATTCAGATTTTGTGTGCCAAATTTTGAATGTTTTTTCCACTTTCTGTATTACTGAAGATTAGCAATACGTTTGCAATTGTAAGTAGGACTAATACTCATAATATATTTAATTTGAGCTATTGTGGTGTTCACTTCGTAATATTTAATAAAGAGTATGCTTTCTAGTAAGTTCAACTTAAAATAGAAACTAAAAATATTAATATGTCAAAACAGTCTTACTAACATAAATTTTCAAGCAGAATAACACAGTTTGATTCTCCTTGTTTTTTTTATTTCTTACATTTAAATTCCATTTTTACTTGGTACTACTCAAATACATAAAGTGAAGGAAAATAAAGTTTTACACAGTTTACAAGTAGAATGTGACTAAAAAATTCATAGCCAACACAGGGGAAATAAACAAAACTAAGCATCAGTTAAATATTTAGAAAATTCTACTGACAACAATTTCTTGCTTAAATGTCTATCACTTTAACTGACCCTCTGTATCACTTAAAATACACATGCCAATCCCCTAATCCAAGCAAGTTGTATTTTGCCAATAAAGCTTTCTATTATCAAGAGAGCAAAAATGTATTCATATTGTATTTCTATTAACTGACATTATTAAGTCTTGTTTTATTATCACAGTTTTTAAGGTACTAAAAAAATAAACTGCTAAGCAGAAAGCACTACTTAGCGCACAGTCATTTAGTGTATATCACTGCAAAAGAAAGATAATTCCTTAAAGAATATATATAAAAACCGGTAAAATATTCTAAACAGCAGAGCTCCAAGAAAAAGAATGAGTGTACCTATCTGTTAAATCCTTCTTCTTCCTAAATTCAGTACTATTTGGAACTCAAGTTTAATTAAAGCTTGACATCAACAGAACAGATAACAAAAATGAGAAATACTGCTTAGGAGCATATTTTTCCTTGTAAAATATGAGCTAGAAACTTCTCGACACTCATTTAGCAATGTAAATGTCACTTTGTTTCTCCAAGCTTTAAACTGAGAATAGCTCCAGGGCTTACTTGTGATGCAGAAATGTCCCTGTAATCTACTTAGAAAACATGCAGAACATTAATAGAAACTAGAATCCTGGAACATAAACGTAGCATAAGAAAAATGATAATTACTCTGACTTAACATTTAAAAAGAGAGTTAAGCATTGTACATCAGCAGTTTTTTTTATATAAAACAAGTTGCAGCACACAGATGAGCAGGAAGTCATTCACTTTGGAAACTCAAATAATTTTGACATTATCATGTACAATCTTTTAAATAGAAAAGAGAGGAAAGAAGCAGAGCTAGAGATTGTTTGAAGGCACCTGTTACCAATCACTTCTTTTCAGTTGTATCTTCCCCTTGCCCTTTGCTTTCCCCTTTCCCCCCTTTCCCCTTTTCTGCTTCCCCACATCTCCCTTCCTCCTTCCCCCCAACAAAGCAGTTGTCTCCTTTTATCCAGTAAGCTTCCATCGCTCATGAAACATATTCTGTCCTCCTCCTTGCTGCTCCAAAGCTTTTTATGAGCCTCTAAACTTCTCCCTACCTCTGATTTTGCAAATGACAGCTATTGCTACTCTCAAACTTCCTAAATCTAATACACTGGCTTTCTGACCTAAGTTAGTTCTTGTCAATCTTCTTTAGCATAATTTAATTACAGTTAAGAAAAGTATTAGCCATACTTTAAAGTATGATTAATAATGAAATGCTGAAAAGTCATCTGGAATCCTCAAGGTCATTCCCTAGATAAAATGAAACTGTGGGAGCAGAAAGTCTAGCAGCAAAGGACATCCGATACGGAGAATACAAAGATAAGAAAGATAAACAAGAATATAACAGCAACTAGTCAAAGTAAGGTGAAGCACAGACACTTCAGGAGACTTTGCATCTCCTCAAAAGAGAAAAAGAATAAAAACATCCCATCTTTTCTTTATTGGCCAGATAAAGGGATGATAACTGAGAAGTTATGGGGTTTTGTACAGGATAATGGTGTGAGATGCCTATGTACAAGCATAGACTCCCAGATTCTCCATCAAGTAGACTGAGAATCAAAGAAACAACACAAGATTAAAAAATTGTCTATGGAGTACGGAAATATTAAAATCTCTGACCAACGTCACCGAATTGCAAATGTTTCTGGTAATTCATATGTTGATATTTAAAGCCTAGCATTCAAGATTTATAGAAAGCCTCTGGATCCTTGGCCTGTTTACTTACGTATTGCTTACAACTTACTCCAGGAGCTTTGGAGAAGTCTTAGAGCCATCAACAAACTATGCATACCTTAACAGGTTTAATTAATAGCTGCTCCTCCTACTGGATCACACAGACTCTCTCCAATCTTACACATACATTGAAAAAAGCATTTGGCAAGATTTTATTGAAAAAACAAAAATAAGTTAGTCTTTCTGCACTTTTTAAAGCTAATGAAATAACTATTTTCTATTCTTTATTTTACTTTCCTCTCTCATTTGTTCTTCTTTTCTATTCTTACTCGTTTCCTACACAATGCTGCCTTATGTTTCTCTCCTCTTCTTGAACCCAGTCAGATCCTGTTTGCTTGAACAGAACAACCTACATTTCTCATTCACATTAGACTCTAGCCCTTTGTGATTTTATTTTTTCAGTTAATGAAAAAGTACTAGTGAAGCTACTGAAGAAAACTTACTATAGATACTGGTTTTTAGAACCAGCTGAAAATAAAGAAAAGAGAACTAGAGTTCTGTAGAAGTGGCTGACTAAGGACGATATGACACAATCTCTCTGGCCATGTCAGAATTTCTGAACAGAACAGTGCTAGGGACTGAGCTTAAGCACTGAACCCTGACAAGCTATTCTGCAGAAGTGCTAGTTTGCTCCCCAGTTCTGTTCTGGACCACTTCAACTAGTTCTCATAAAAGTACAGTTCTAGAAACATTCCTGGAACAGCTTCCAAGAGCCAGGATGGGCAAAACTGCACCCAAATTTGTCTCCTTTGGTCCCACACAGTTTCCCAACGCTATCCCAGCAGACTCTGCATCCTCAAGCATGTCACATGCCTTCATGTCACTTTCAGCCTTTACATTAGTTGAGATACTTTGAATTAAAAACACAAACCCCAACAAAAATAACGTCTGTCTGTTAGGTAAAAAAAAACTATCACGTGAGCCCAAAGGAGACTGGTCCAGACTGCTACACACTGTGGACACATCTGGTCTGGTCTTGAGGACAACAGTTATAGGCAGTATGCAAGCAATCTGGCTGTGCCATTTGCTTCCAGTGACAAGGATAAGTCCTTGGCCTTCCTTTATTTAGTAGTATACACAACTCCTGGAATAAAGATCAAAACTAAACACCATTATTCCAAAGTGTACATGTAATATATAGGTACATGCATATTGTTTTTGAAAAGTAAATATAAAATACCCATTCTACAGTTAAAATTAAAAAAGGTTAGATTTTTTCTTAAGAGACTCACTGGACTTTGGGTAATGGCCTTTTCAAGAGAGAAGTATTAAAAAATAAATTTGATCATAAATTCTCAGAACAATACAAAGCAAAAATTTGTTTGTGATACTACTTCCAAATTAAAATCGCTTCACATATTAAAAAACTTAACAAAAGAGGCAATTTGTATGTATTAAGGAAAATAAATACTAGCAAGATTTTCTTTTCAAGCTTTTAAACACTGAAAAAAGAAAAAATGGCTATGACTAAGAGACAACATTAAGACACATGGATTCTTGGATAACTCATGCCTCTATCAAAACTCTGTAGAGTTTTGAGAAAACAAACATTTCTTTCATTGTGGATGCTGGTTCTACAACACAGGGCTAATAATACTCTCCTGCATTAAGTTATAATATTTGTGAGGTGTTTAGTTACAGTTAAGAAGACCAGATAAATATTCAGTTATTAAAAAGTATTGTTTTGACATATTGTTAAGAAAGAGTGAAAATCTGGAAAAGGGTAAGAGATACATGGAAGTAAAAGAAAAGCATTATGTTTATTCATAAATGGTAAGTTATACTTCAGATCTGGAAAGCTTTCGACGCGTTAATTAGAATATAAATTCAACATAATAGTTTCTTAGGCAACCAACATTTTAACACTAACCGAGGTAGACTATTCTCAGCAAGAACAGGTAAACAGCAGCTTTTTCAATATGATTCAAAAACAATGAGGGCTTTCAATAGCTAACTAAATGGATTTTAATTTAGCCTAGTTTAAGATTCATACCAATTCAGGCACAAATATTAAGACAGATTTAGCCTTCACTTCTACTGAAGTGACATAGAAATTTACTAACATAAGCTAAACTGATTTAAGTAAACTAATAGCAACCAAACCCCGTGTGTTAGCATCTGTTTAACTGACTGGTATCAAATAGGTTTATTTAAACTACTGCTACAAACTTTCTTCTCTTTCTCATAGCAGACAGCCAGAGCCTGATTTCTGGTTGCTGACTTCACTTGAAGAGCTTTGGCACAGTAACACATCAGTGTGTCAATAATGCAGGTGACTGGTTCAGCAAGCTACATTCTATCACTTGCACACACTGCTGCCAACATACCCAAGTGCATAGGTGTGGAAAGGAGATAAAATCTCAGCTGATTTTCATATCTTTTTACCAATATATGACATTCATGTGCTGATAACTAATTGTGTCTGTATAAACAACTATGTTATAGGAAGGTAATGAATATTATAAACAACCTTCATTTGCACTGTTAGTGTCATAAATTTTATCCTTTTATTTCTTACTATGGCAGTATCACTGTTGATTTTAATATTATAGATTAAAATTACTCTATTGTCGGACTTACTGAGCATTGCACAAAGATAATTTCAAACAGTTTTAAGAAAAGGAAAAAGCAGTGTAAATTAAGACTAAAATTCCTCTTTTTAAGCAACTCAAACTGTTCTTAACACTTACCAGATGACCTATTTAATAACCTTCTGTTGGTATCTTTTACCTCACTCACTTTTGTTTCTTTTTATGCCTCCTAGACAATTTATATTTAAAAAATAAAAATAAAATCTCTATTTGATAAACTTGCTCTGCTTTTTGCAGAAATAGGTTGCCAACTCCACATTGCAGCAGTTTGTTCATTTTAGAAAGATTTAGAAATCAGTTCCTATACTTTTGATTTAGAATTAGAAATGCTATATTAAATAGTTTAGATTTTGCACATTACTGCTTTACACTACAGTGATAAGCCTGCATCTTGAATATTTGAAAAAACAGTACAATGCCATACATCAAAGCACAGCAAATTTAAACCTCCTAAATGTAACCTCAGAAAATGATTACTAAAGCTTCTTGCCAAACATCTGAGTGCTGACAGACTGTTCTTCCAAGTTTTTATCAGAAGTTTAGAAGCCAATGGATAAAGCTTAAAATTGCACTTCTGGTGTTCCAAAATATTAACAACTGCACCAAACATGAAAGCCAATGGAAATACCAAGATCGCACAACTTATGGTAAATATTTCTTTTACTCAAAAGCTGAGTGTTGGAATAAAGAAAAAAAAAAGTCCTCAAACAGATAAACAGAATCACAGATCAAGAGCTGCAGCTAAAAAGACCTACAGGATTCATCCAACCTAACTAGCACTTAATAAAGCATAAAGTTTTGAAGAATGGTACAGAAGCTTGATGGGCCTGGACACAAGATGCCTTTCCCCCCTTTCCCAGTAATATTAACATATAAATATTTTTACTTGCTCTTTTGCTTGCTGGACCTTTTCCAAAGATGATTCAACCTGTTAACCTAACAGACAGCAATTCCACTTTTTTTTTTATTTTTTTTTTGGGGGGGAGGGGGAACTGTGTTAGATTTCTGTTTTGTTATCTGAATGGTCTCAGTGCAAGATTAGAGAAGTGCCAGAGTTGGTGCAAGATAGGGGGAGAGAAAAAGCTAGGAAAAAAAGCAATAAGACCTTGTTAGCTATTGGGTCAACTCAGTTGTAATGTGTAATTTCATCCTGATTTATTATCTGAAGGAATATCCTTTCCTCTTATGCCTCTCTGATTATACAGAGATATTAGGGCAATAAAGATCCTCATTTGCAGGTATAAGGTTAAGCGCCTAAGAGAGAGTGGGATGAATCAAAACCAGAAGTCTTTGTGTACTTTGATCTACAGTTAAACAGTCAAAAGTGTGACTGATTAAAAAGATACAAATAATACTCCTGTATCTGAAATACTCTTTTCAAAGAAATCAGCATTGTCTACTAGAAGGTTATTAACAGGAGACTCATTGCTCCTACAAACAATGCTTTAAGCTTCTGATGGATCTGGAAAAACAACGAAAAACACTATTGGTTATGTTGATAACACATATAAAATTTCCGAGGTGCTTCAACCATCTGAAAACTTTGGCTGTATTAATAACTGTACTTGCTATCTTGCATTGAGGGCTTTACAAACGGCATTATAATACTGTATATCCTAGTTCCTTCTGATAGTTCGAAGAGGGAAGCAGTACAATGAAGGATCTACCCTTCACAGGATGAGCCCTAAATATCATCTCAGCGTGATTCTAGAAACCGATGGCTTACAGTAATGTAACTGAACCCACTTTCAAATAGTAGAACTTACCCATATGAAGAAGAACGGAATTTTTACACTACCAGCAGATACTCAGTGATATAAATGAGAAGCTAAATAAAAAAGTTTTCCATGTTCATTTACTCATTAATTCGGAAAAAAAAAAGCAAAGAAAAGGCCAAAAAATTTAAGAATTTGAGCCAAAATTCAAAAAAGCTTCCATTTCCCTCCCATATGAACGGATTCAATATTTTATGAATGCATATAGTCAAATGACCACTTTTGGCTTCAATTTTCCACAGTAAAATATAATCGTAATCAAATTACCTTAGTTCTGTTCACATAATTTTAAAATAATGAACTATTTTATTACATGAAATAATATCTAGTGTCATTGTTTCTTCTGTAATAAAAGAGCTCACATAGGAGGCCTCCATGAATTCTTCCACAGTTCAGAACTTAAATATTTAACTTTTCTCTCTCAAATTTAAAATATGTGAAAAGGAAACTAAGATTAAGCACACATGTAAGTATTTCTTTATACAAACAAATGTACAGAAATGCTGTAATTACCTCCAAAGCAAGCATTCTAAATCCAACTGATATCACATGGAGATAAAACTGAACTCCCCCCCACCAAACCCTAACATTTCATTAAAAAGAGTTAATATAATCTGAGACCACACAGATTGAAATACCTTAAATCAAAACCATATAGTTATTGCAACTATCATTTAAGGTAGTATAAGGTTGTTTTGGCATTTTGCTTGTAATTTTAACATACTAAAACGTCAATTTATCTTAACTACGAATATCCTGGGTTTATCCATTTTATGAATTCTAATGTTCTTGGAAACACAAGGGAAATAAGACAATTCCTAACAAGAAATAACAATATAGTATGGATGATGACTAAACAAAAAAGACTGATAGTGATTACATTATATGATATCATGTACAAAATATTCAAAACTATAATGCATATTCTTATCAGATTTTGTAATTCAGTAGTTACAGACTTATATTTAAAAATGTATACCCTGTCTAAACAAGGTACGTCTTGATTAGCCAAAGATTAGGCAATATTTTTTAATATCAGCAGGGGTATTTATCGTGAAATTGTGATGGTTCTGCATATTTTATACGGTGAAGACTAATCCACTAATTCACTATAAACTAAGTTGTCCTATCTAAACAAAGGTTTCAACACATGAGACAATTAAGTGCCTTTCAGGGAAATTTTAAAAACTAAGACTACCGTAAGAGGCCTGCCTTAAAGTTAAAAAATAAAAGGCTGCATTAGGAATCAACAAAAGTGAGGAAAGGCAAACACAAAAGCAAATTAAAGAGAATGCTACTTGTTATTTTCACCTATACTCCTAAAAATAACTTGTGTTTATTTGTATGCTTTTTAGTTTTTTGCATAGTACTAGCATTTCACAATTTTCTTTCCTTAAATATGCAACTTCTACTGTTATTTTTCAGTAACTATCCTTTTCTATATATGTGACTCGTAAAACATTATTGCTGTTACGTAAAACTGTTAGGTATGACTAATATGGCCTATTTTTAACAGTTATATAAAGAAATTTGACAAAACTGCAAGCATTTTGGAAATATTTGCTCAGTTTTTTAACATCAAGGGTAAAAGCAATATTCATCATGAAGCCTTTTTCATACTCAAGCATTGGCTTTCTTTTTTTGAAAATTTTAAGTGGTGGAACGACAAGAAACAGTAAATGGCTGCATATTAGGTAGTCACAGAGATTAAGGTTATTTGGATATAAAGACTGTTGCACAGCTTTAAGGTAGAAATTTTGTAGTTTTCTTACAAAACATTGCTAAGTCCTTTCTTTATTTACTATTTAATACTGGCTTTAGTCAGCTGTAATGCATGTTGGTTGATACAACACTCTTAGAACTAGGCATCCAAGGCATAGCTACTTGGGAGTAGACTGTCTGGAGAGAAGTGGTAGAAGCAGCAAATTTTTAAAGAAATTGATTTTCAAACAGTTTGTCAACTGCCTGTTGTTTCATAGCCATATCAAAGACACCAAAGCTAAGAAAAAAAACTTGGAAAAATAACTGAACATCTTTAAAAATAAACTCAGATGAGAGAACTAGTTTTATAATAGCAAGAGCAGATGATTGCTTTGCTAGAAGAAATAATATCCCAATCTTTACTGAGTGATTCAGCTATGATACAAGTCATTTGATCATCAGGATTATCAAGTAAGATAGCATACTGCATTTTGTTTTTTTCTAATTATCTATTGAATGCAGGTTTAAAAAAATATAAAAGTATTTTATAATAATATTGTAATTTCACAAAGAAAAAACAAAGGAAAAAGAGTAAGCTGAATTTTACATAAAAACTATTTTGTGTTATGGCAAATTATTCTTCTAGAAACAAAATAAAAAAGCAACCCCAAATATAATTCAAACTGAACATTAACCTCAAATTTAGTCTTAAATCTGAAATTTGGACATAAGGGGTGGATTCAGACATCAGAAATAACACATAGTGAACGATCACTTCTGATGTACCTACAGATGATCCTGCCAGGTCAATGACACCTGCAGGATATTACAGCGAAGCATGTTCAATAATTAGCTCTGTTCTGTAATTAGACTGTTTTAATCTCAATGCATGGAACTTTTCACAAGCACTACAATAAATTCAGAGTGTTAAATGCAAAAACTGTTCCAGGAGGAAATTGCATCAGATGGCCACCCAGTGTGATTCAGCACAGAGAGTAAACAAGTTAAAAACTTGTGTTCTTTTTCACTTTTATTTCAGTCGACTCTTTCCTATTTGAGGTCTGCACTCAGGGAACAGAATGAGTACAGTTTTCACTTAAGTTGATGCTCATTTAGGCTCAGCTGTCAGTGAGATCGTTTTGGTTTGGTTTTAACAGAAAATAGTATTGTAACTAGTGAACACAGACAAACTAGTTTGGACCAATTCATGATAATTTTGGTGAAATGATCTGAGAAGGGATTTTAAGGGGAATAGCACGGGAAGGAGATGAAGGAGAACAGTTTTGGAGGTGTGAACAAGGGCATTTTCACAGAATTATTCATAACGACTCTATCTTCTCTTTCTGAAGAGGTAACAGGTAATTTAGATCACTATATACATCTAGCTAGTGCTGTTTTTCATCACATTAATTATTTTAGATTTACTAACACTATATTTTCTCTGCAAGACCTTGCCAAATTATTCAGCAGCTCTGAGAGATCATTTAACAGCTCCTCATGGTCAGCTTTTGTTTTATATTTTGAAGCATCAGCAAACTTTCATATCACTAGTCACCCCTTTTCAGATCATTTTATCTGTGGGACTCCTTTAGTAAGATTCATTTATTTCTATCCTTTTTCCAGACATTTAATTTGCAAAAGAATTTTCTCTCAAACCCCAAGACAGTTTAGTCTCTTAAGACTGTTTAGAGATGGATCTTGAAAAAAGCCTTTGAGTATCCTCATAAAGTTAACTTACATATAAGATTTCACATACTTCCCATTTTTAGATCTGAGAATGTACTGCAGAAGCAACCTGACTCCTTGCCTGAATGAAACTCGGGTGAATACCTATAGAATTATGCTGACTCTTGTCTGGATGACAACCAATCTGGGTGCCTACCATCCTGTCTCCTCTCCCCAGAGCCTATCCTGGAGTTGAAAAGAAACTCCAATGTGTGTACCAGAAGTGAATTACGGAATGCTTAACCCAGGCTTCTGGTCTTCATGACTGGGGAGCAGTGGGAGATTCTGGGCATACTGTGGCACATGTAGGCCTTGCAGATTACAAGTGGTATATATCAATACATCACCTTTCCCTAGATACTTGTTAAATCCTTGCCAAAACACTAAAGACAGTGAGGCATATCTGTTATACGCATAGGAAAAAGAAAGGGCAGTGAGAGTAGGTCTGCCGGCCAGAGTAAGCCAGAGAGAAATTAGCAGCTCAGAGTACAACTCAGAACCTCCTAGGTGTCTGACAGACACTATCACCTGTTTCTGAAAACTACAGAGACAGCATAAAACAACAGAGCAAACTGAACTAAACCATTTTTTTTCCCATGATTTAACAGGAAGGAGAGATAAAACACATTTATGGTAGTAATGCTAAAATAGGAAGATTACCTCGCGATGATTTAGAAGTCTCTCCAAATCTGCTGCCATTTGATTCTTGACACGCAGCAAAGCTGTCTTCTCTTTATTTAAAAGACTGGTAAAAAGAAGATAGGCAATACAGCAATAGCAACAGATAATCTCTTTTAATCTGGTATTCTGGTTGAAACATGCATTTTCTAAAGCTAAATACTGTTAACAATGAAAATCTGCTCAAGTAAATACAGCAAATGATCCTTCTGTATGTTCAAGTATTGAAGTTTTTTTTATAAATGTCTGAATGCATAGATACATGAAAAATTTAACAAACAAATGCTATTCAAAATCACCATAAAATATTTTTCTCTTTGATTCTTGGAAGGGTAATTTAAAAATATTTTCAGAACATTCTATCATAATCTATTGGTTTCTTCTAGGTAAAATGGGCTCATTTTGCAAATAAAAGTAAGGTTTCCTATACTTATACTTCCATATCAAAATGACTTTTTGATTCCTTTATATTTAATAAATCAATAATAGCAACACACATAATTTCCTCAAAACTACCTGTCTTAATAGCACTGTATTTAGAGATTTGTAAATAGCAAATAGAAAGAAGAACATACTCGAACTCTCTTTTAGCTTGGTAGTTTCTGCAAAAATTGTAGCTCTATTTTTGCCATTTACTATTTTATACTACAAGAGAATCCAGGGCATCAAGTATGTATTGTGAACAAAGTAATGAAAACAGTTTTAGCATAAAAGTATGCTTTTGTAGCACAAGGTCAAGTTTAATTTTAATAGTCCTTTGTTTTAAAAGTTATAGAATATGAACATTTGAAATGTTCAGCATACACATTCTAAGCTTAGGCAGCAATTCTTCTAATACAATTAAATATATTTTCACATTCAGCCTCAACATCAGATTCTAACAATAAACTTCAGATTAATGCATTCATAAAGCCTATGTATTATCTATTTTGTTGTAACAGCGGCAAAGATTTTCTTTAGAAGTTCAGTATTACCCACAATTAACATGACTCAACCAAATAGGTTTTATAAAAAAGTATAATTTAAACAAACAATTCAGCAAAAAGCAACTTAGCATGTGGAGTGCAAATATGCAGTACTGAATATAGGTCATGAGATTCAAAAGCACATTAAAATATGGAGCAATTACATATGTTGCAAACAGATATTTTAATATTCCCAGTATTTAATTCCCAGAAATAATCAACGAAATACATCAACTTTTTCTTCAATTGGCTGTGTATCATCAGCTTGTTTTAAATAAGCAATGTCATTTTTTATCCTGGGGATTTCCTGACAGTTCTCTACAAGCTCTGTACTGTATATTATGACTATCAATTCCTTCTAGGCATTCATTAATTCTCAGGAAAATTTTACACTTTGACCAAATTGCTTAAGTTGCATTACTGAAAGTTATTTAAAAGGAAAGTAGTAACATTTGTGAAACATTACAGAGATAATTTTTTCAAGTATTTTATCTTCTGTGCCATTTTTAATCATAATGAAATTGTTGTGCTATTTTTTCCTGGCTTCATGTATTGTAACCTAATGATATTTCATTTTTTCTTGGCTTTTATGTACTTTCTAACAGCAGAAAACAATCCTTTTAGAGAATGAGTCACAAACTTATTGGAGAAGCAATAATAAAAAGTTCTTGCATGTCTTAAATAGTGTACTTAAAAAGCACACATGCATCAGTGTTTATCACTAACCAGAAATTTGCTTTCAAGGCTCAATTTCATCTATAGATGAAATTATTCTAGTTATACTGCTTCTTCTCCTTTTGAATTAACATAACATGACTGATCTGTGTACATTCATGTCAATATTGTCCTGATTTTCTTTACTTATGGATAAACGTAAGAATTAGGCTATGCTATGTCATTCAGTAGTACTGCATGCATTTTCTCTTATACATATAAATCCTGTAAATACAGAATTACCAAAGAATGTGCAGACTTCAAATTTAGTAGTTTTGGAATAGTGATCAGCAAGTTTGCTGATGATACCAAGCTGGGAGGAGTGGCTGACACACCTGAGGGCTGTGCTGCCATTCAGAGAGACCTGGACAGGCTGGAGAGTTGGGTGGAGAGGAACCTCCTGAGGTTCAACAAGGGCAAGTGCAGAGTCCTGCACCTAAGGAGAAATAATGCAAGGCACCAGTAAAAGCTGGGGTGTGACCTTCTGGAGAGCAGCTCTGCAGAGAAGGACCTGGGAGTGCTGGTGGATGACAAGTTGAGCATGAGCCAGCAATGTGCCCTTGTGGCCAAGAAAGCCAATGGTCTCCTGGGGTGAACTGGGAAGATTGTTGCCAGCAGGTGGAGGGAGGTGATCCTGCCCCTCTACTCAGACCTGATGAGGCCACATCTGGAGTACTGCATCCAATTCTGGACTCCCCAGTACAAGAGAGACATGGAGCTACTGCAGAGAGTCCAGAGGACAGCTATAAAGGTGATTAAGGGACTGAAGCATTCTTTTACGAGAAAAGTCTGAAAGAACTGGAACTGTTCAGCCTGGGAAGAAACATCTGAGAGAGGATTTTATAAATGTGCGTAAGTTTCTGAAAGGAGAGTGTAGTGAGGGTGGCGCCAGAGTCTTCTCAGTGGTGCCCCGTGACAGGACAAGAGGCAATGGGCACAAACTGAAACACGGGAAGATCTATCTGAACCTGAGAATAAACTTCTTTACTGTGAGGGTGACTGAGTACTGGAACAGGTTGCCAAGAGAGGTTGTGCAGTCTCCTTCCTTGGAGGTATTCAAAAGCTACCTGGACATGATCTTGCACAATGTGCTCTAGGTGATCCTGCTTGAGCAGGGGGTTGGACTAGATGATCTCCAGAGCTCCCTTCTAACCCCAGCTACTTTGTGGTTCTGTGTGCTCCAACAGTCATGGTCACTAACGTCTTGCGTGTCAGGAAGGTGCCGTTCATGAGGCATCATATAAGAATGGCCACATCTCTAAGATGGAGAATTACTGAAAAGTAGTGCAGCAGCTTCTTTTCCTTGTGCCTTATTTTCTATCCAGAAGAAACCAGGATGTCTGGGAGGACATGTAGTTTCATTCCATCACGCTTAAGACCTACCCAGGTATGAATCCAAGGTTTAGGAATGCAGGACTTGCTATGGAATATATTTGTCATATGCATACACATTGCTTAGAGCAACCACTGGTTCATTTTGTTTTGCTTTCCTCAGGATCTAAAGCTAAGGAACTTGGACATCGTAAGTAAGATATTCTTAGGTGACTTGATTTTCTGGAGACTGGAGACTAACATTTCCAAATCTCAGATTTTTAAAGCCTTTGAATTTGGGCAATTAAGCCATGTTTCAAAACTTTGACCTAAATGTACTAGCTACTGTCCTATTAGAAAACTTCTACTATTAGATGTTAAGAATAATATGTTTATGCTGGACACAAGAAATAAATACGGTTTTTGTATTACTGGGTTTTATTATTGCTTGTTTAGCTTGGCAAAAACCAATTGCTTTCTCAGAAAACTGCACCCTCCCAAATGATCTAAGAAGTAAGGATTGTGTCTTTCTGTTACTTTCATGTTATAGTATGAAGAATTTGAAAACTTAAGTCCAGTCTTGGGTTATTTTCTGCATTTTATGTTAACTTCCAAACATTACCATCAAAAAATCAAATCTGAAAATTTAGAAATAGTATATATGAAGGTTTTGTACATAAAACTGAATCTATAATGTAGGTAAGTAACGCGCATGAATATTATATATACAACTATCCCTTCTCTGATAATTACAGATGAACGTATCCATTTTACAAGCTCAGAATAGGCAGCTAATTTTTAAAGTTTTAATTGGATTTTTTAAAACAAATGTAGTTAGAAAAAGAGGTAAAAGAAATTGCAAATAGAAGTTATTTAGAAGAGAAAAGAGAATAGAAAGAAAAACTGACAGTCTCTCATAGTGCAGCTAAATAACCTTGTATCAGATTTATAAAGGCATCTACAAAACTATTGCTCAATGATTTCAACTGGTGTGCTTCAACTGGCTTAAGAACTCTGGCCTGTGCAGAGTCCAAATCAAAAAGAAAAAAATCATTAAAAGTGCAGGAGTTTTATAAGTTGTGATACAGGTCAGAAGATACACATTTGTAGAAAAGACACAAATATATTTGTACAAATGTTGTTTGGAGCATTTTCAGGTAAATTGCAGTAGTGTTTGAACAGATAATGCATATTTCACAAAACAGTAATATTCTCATAAGAAGCTCACTGCTAGAATTCTGCAATGGAAAAAATTCAGCTGACACTGTATGCTGAGCTTTATAATGTTTGGATGGCAATTAAAGAACCAAAAATGTTTAGGTAAGGAATATTTCAGTACATAGCTTTTTAGTGAGCAAAATCCTTATACTGCCTCTAGATCTACCACACAGTTAGGCTTTTCAGGAGTGCTTTTGGATAAGCCAAACACTTTTAAAATCAGCCATTTGTATTGAGAAATTTGAGTAACTACATTTAAAATAAATACCTACTCTTTATGAATGAAGTCCTGTTTAATGTCTCCAGTTATTTATATACCTAGATGTTTTTAGCAGAAAACTATGTACCAAGACTACAATTATTTCACTGCACACACAAGAATGAAATTCATAGACTTGTTTTCCCTCAGCATGACACAGTTACAAGGCTTTTTTTTTTTCATTAGAAGTGCTAAATGTGGTGTTTTCATTTCTGGTTAAAGAACTGGATCCTAGAGAGATTTCTTTATAATAGGGTTAAGGTAGAAGTAATCCCCATAGATGCAACTGTTTTTATTTACCACCTCTATTTACTTTTATTAACATGAGTGCTATTTGAATCAACATAAATGAAAGGTTATTTAATAGTAAACAGAATATATTTTGAGATGTGTGGACCACCTATAAATTGACCCTGTAGATGTCCTACCAGAGTTTTTTTATCCAAAGTATGTCTCCAGATAGATGGCTCAGTGCACAAGCATACAAACTAGACTGTTCCCAGAGCCAGCTCAGCCCTCTCACCTGCCAAATGGGAGCACAGCGGCCTTCCAGGAAGAATTCAAAGGCTGGTGGGAAGCAGGGTGGATGGTGATCATACATACAGACTACAACTGAAAGAGCTTTGATTACACCTCAGCAATCTCTCCTTTTGAGTGATAACACATATGCAACTTCACACAGGAGTCTAAGCAGTACTGTCATACATCTGTAATAATCTGGAGATGGGTCTTTAAGGTGTTCAAGCAAATAACTTTAACAGGGGACTGAGGACTATTTGAATAGTCCAGTTACTTCCACATAAAAAGAAAAACATGTTTTGATATGGGGGGGTGGTTTGAAAGACAGCCTTAGCTATAAAGGTACAAAGTTTTTACCTTTATAAAGGTACAAAGCTATAAAGGAACAGGTAAGCTGATCTGGTTAGAGTGGACTTTGAAGACCACATTGGAAAGAAACTTACAATGGATCGACAGGACATCTCAACAGAATATTGTAGCAAAAGGATGTGCTGGAATCTCTCCCACTTTTCTTTTAGCAGAGATTACACTTTCATAGAATGATGCAGCGTGGAGAATCCTGAACACATTTGTTGCTGCCTATCAAGGGACTACACTATAAACCATTATAAGCAATTCTGTCAAAAATTAATAAACGTGTGCTACAAGAACATCCTCAGTTCAGACAAAGGAGATTGTTATCGTAGGTGCTCTTCTTGCACTGCTTTCATCAAGATTGTCTACTTCATCATAGAATCAAAAGCACATCCAATAGTAACCAAGTTGGGGCAAAACATTTATGAGGTTGCAAGAAAGTCCTGACTCATCATTCTGGGACATTTGCAGGAATCTATCCACCTTAGGAATAGGTTCTAAAAAGATTAGTGGCCATCATGGTAGTGCACGGAAGCCAATTCTGGATTAAATCTGAAAAAAGAAATCCATTAGGAACTTACTCCTTAGTGATCCCTCCAAATTCAAGTTGAGGAAGAGGTGATAAAGAACACTAGTGCTGACAACACATATGTGACTTAAGGAATACTAAAGGAATCCATGACCTCTGTAATGCAGAAACAGAGATACAACACAATAAACTACAACATATTTAGTGCAAACAGCCTAATGGCAACACTTAGTGATGAACCTCCACCTTCATCTCTGAGAGGATTAAGTATAAGGACCAAACAGTGGCTTTAGAGCACCGTATCTACCTCTTACGATGACTGGCAAGTGTAAGTGCCAAATTCCCACAGCAGTGATGATAGGTCTTGACTGAGAAGTTCTATGGCTAGAACAAGCGATAGTGGTTCTGCGGGCACTCTGAAGTTGTATGGCTAAATTCATTGCTAATAAAATATTCAATACTATAGGCAGAGCAGCTGAGGCTGACTTTTGTTGGTGCTTGAGGAACAAGTAGAATAAAAGTATACTCTTGTTAGCACCACTGGGTATGATGACAATCCAGTCTCTGTCCTTAGTCTGTGAGCCAAAACTTAAATTTTGAGTTAATATCAAATGGCTTTGCAAGTCTCTGCCATCACTTTTGAGGAGTAGATAGGGTAAAGACATGACAGGAAGGGAACACTATTCTACCACAGATTCTGCACATAAGCACACAAGAAGGAAAAGCTTGATCAAGCCATAGGGTAGCTGTGAGGACAGAAACAAAGCCTCTCGTCTTGAATGCCAGGGCACAGGAATACTAGCACTACATTATTTACCTATAATATGGTATTCAAAAATTAGATTTCAAAAAACTTTTAAGTAAAAAATCCCTAACTACTATTTTAAAAGTTAATATGAGAACATGACTATTAGCATTATTTTTACATTAGCTATTTGCAAAATTACTTTCCAGACAGAAAATTAATGAATGTATTGTGTGTAAAATTATTAACTATACTCATGTATAATTGTAGCATAAATCACATTTCAACTTAAAAAGGCTAACATAGAAGAAAATATTAACTAATAATTTTAGATAACAATTGAGAAAAACATATAATTTTGAAATAGCTTTGCAAATATTAGCATTTGCCTCAGCTCTGAGATAAAGAGAAACCAGGTTACACAAACCCTGTTTAGTGTTTTCACTATTACTTCTCTAATGGCATCAACATTATCTACAAAATTTAGAGCCCTCTTTAAGAAGCAATTAATTCTCTGAACTCATTCTCTCGAAAATATTCTACATATAAACCAACAAAATGCTGCTTAATAAACTAAGACAGACTGATAGAACACAGGTCTAAATCTTTTGATCCAGCACAGCTTTACTTGGAATGTATTTGGTGGGGATAATCATTAATTTATTTAAATTAATCTGATCCCCTGACCAGCTGAGCTAGCTGGGAGCTAGACTGCTTCACAACATAATCTGAAATTACCTAAAGGATACTTTAATTTAAATTTGTCACAAATAGATTTCAAATGGCTATCCTCATGGTAAAAGATTGCTAGAATGTGGTTCTCTTGTTAGAAATCTCGTTCTCTAACCTTGATGCCAAATATGGTTATTTCCCATAACACGTAACACATAAGCACAGAATCAACACCATCAGCTTTATACCAGATAAGGTTTTCTTCTGTGCTCAGGGGACTCTCAGTTAGCAACTTAGGATGTCTTTTTAAATCTAGAATTAAGAAGATCAAAATTAGGGATTGCTACTATGTATGAAAAGTCCTAAGAGATTAGGCTGTTTCCAAAAATTTCACTGGGCTCTTAATCTGTAGCAAAATTTAGACAAAACTGTAATAATTGAAATTCAACACTAGTCAGGTCAGTTTAAAAGGAATATGGGGAACTATAGGAACTTTTTTTTATTAAAACATTTGATATACAAATTAAATATTACTTGGTTGCTGTGAAACAATTACAGATAAAAACAGTTTCTTGTCAGACCATAATTTCTTTTATAGAAACACTGACTGGTGGTAAGCACACCTCAGCTTGCCACAGTAGAGTACTGCTGGTATGTATTTCCTAAATCAAGATACCAGGTAAATATCTAAGAGTTAAAACATTGTATTTTTCTGTACCAGTGCACTGCGACACAGCTATTCTACGTTTTGGTAAACATGGGACAGATTATTTTATAACAGTTTATTTGAGAACCAGATGGTAAACATGGTTTATAAAGCTATATGACGATGGGAAGTTGCTCAGTGGTCAGAGATTTCTGGCAGCTGGTCCTACAAGCAAATCAGAGAGTCTACACCAGATGAAGTCTGCTGTACTTATGAACAAAGTCCATGTCACCCTTTGCTAGTCAACTAGTCTATTTTTTTTTCTCTAACTTTATTTCTTTACTTCTAGTTTTGGATATCTTGTGTGTGTGTGTCCTTTCATGCATCTGAACTTTCTCTGTTTCTTGAGAAATCTGCTCAGCTCCAAATTCCCCTTTAAAAATCTGACTTTCATTGCTGCTTTTCTAGGCTTAATGGATCTTTTATGATATTATGAGGAAAATCACAGATGCTGAAGGTCCAGAAAGAAGACAGGACTTGGTCATTGAAGCAGCATCTACATCTCCTGCTTTATGACCAGTAGCATATTGTTTTCTAATGATAAACACATAAATGATTTCAGTTACAGTATAAAATAAAAAAACACAGTGATTTTTATTACCTGACATCTTTTTCAAGTTGTATAATATGTTCTTTCTGTAGACTTATTTGGGAATCTCTCTGTTGCACAGTTTCAATCAGGTATTTGTATGGCTGTTGTACTTGATTCAACAAAGAATTTGCTCTGTCAAGCTGACAAAAAAAGTGTTACTGCTATAAATTTTATACTTTATAAAGCACAGTTACTCATTATAATAATATAAAATTAACCTGTTATGTCACAAAAAATGCAACAAACTATCCCAAATTACTATCTAGTAATATCCCAAATTACTATCTAATAAGTTATTATCCTCTTACTTTTCTGCTCTAATTGTGTTATACTTTTACTACAGTCTTGTTAGTGATCTCTATACTCCACTGAATCAGAATTTTCAAAATGTTAATGTAACAGCTCCCATTAATGAGAAAATGAGTATAAATTAAGCCTCTCCTTGTTCACCTTCTTGAGCGCAAGTGACATTTTTAAACAGTATACTTTTGCAATAGAGTTTTTAGCTCTGAAATTGAATGTAAACAAACACACCATAGTAATGGAAGGAGTTTTTTCTCCTTTAATCAATTACTGTATATAAACTAAGCAATCCAGCAGGATGTTTACCACACTTGTATAAAGGACCTTTCATACCTATATATATTTCACACCTATATCTCTATATAATCAATATCAATATGACTATAAAGCAATGCCAAATATTAACTGATATGGCTTGTATCTCAAGCAATAACAAGATCATTCACTAAAAATGTGTGGACTGAAGACCAAATTTCAAAATTTAGCAGTTTCAGCAGCTAGAGTATATAGATTTCAAGAATATCAACTAGATTGTTCAAAATAAATTAAAATCTTTTACTGTTTAGCTACAGATAGGTCTAATGGAATGAGTTTAACTAAGATGGCTAAGATTGTCAACTAGTTTATAAAAATTCTGAATAAACAACCTCTATTTGCCAAATAAGACTTAGGACCAATCAGTCTTATTTCCTGGTGTTCCAAACAAAGAAAAAACAGGATATAGAGATAATGTTGCTTGTTCACCTTACGACTTATTAAAAGCACAATACACTTCATCTTGAATTTTAAAAGTTGCAAAGAAAAAAAATAACGGTGCACTTCTTAGAATTGATAAAAATCCTTGAATATTATTTAAATGCATTAGTTCCATCAGAAAATACCTATTCTAGTCCACAGTGATATTCCAAATTCATTGTGAGAAAATAAAAGCAAGGGCAATCATTTCCTTGAAGAGACTAATTCACTTCAATAAATCTATAAGCCTAAGAAATTAAGCTGTTAGCTTTCTGAGATCAGAAGCTATCCGAAAGATCTTTTTGAGAAAGAGGATAGATGATAGTATCTTTATATGACCTGGAGAGGTCCCTTTAAGGCACGGAATACTAATCTCTAGGATGGCCTTAAAAAATGGAACATGGAAACTTGGGGCAGTCATTATAGGAGAAAAAAAATTAATCCAACTCATCTTGTTTGGAATTCTGTTCCTGATAGTGTAAGAACTTTCAAAGGATGTTGTCACTGTGAAATTTCTCATTGTTCTCCGTGATAAGAATTAGAGTACGTTACTGAGAAAAAGAAATATGCAGTGCTGTAATCTTGGGTTGATGTTATTAACTGATTTGTTCTCTTGCAAACTTAACTAGTTAAAATGCATGCCACTGTTACTAAAAAAAAATGCTATTCCTTCCCTCACCATGGCGCTTGTTTGCTGTGCATTGTTTTCTATAAACTTAAAAGAAGTGATCATAAAAATGTACTCAATTAATAAGTGCATTTGATCAAATTTATTAATTTATGTGTATATAAACGTGTGTATGTATACACTTATTTTATATATGAATTAAGCATTATCCTTGAGCAAAAGTGTTGGTTTTCTTTGTAAGCAACTTTATTTTCTTTCTGACTTAACATACAAGAGTTAGATATCTATTTCTGTGTCTATCTTTTAAGTGATAAACCTTAAATCCTTTGCAATTGGACATTTATTATTTATGCCTCAATATACATCGTTATGAAGCTCAAGAAGTTCATCATTATTCATCTTGATTTATACTCTCTCTTTTAAAGTGAGTTGTAAGCATGTTCTTGGTAAAAACGCTTCAACTGAAGCATACAAAAAGGACATACACAACATCATAGAGAAAGCTCACACAAGTCATTCAGCAGCAATATTTTTTTTTAATTTTTAGTATAACTTTTAGCCTATACTGACTCAGTATTTGCTTGATAAGCCTCTCAAAGACCACGCTAGCCTTCTAGACACAAGATACTGTTATCCTTCAGTTCTGGCACGGTTGCTAAAAACCTCTGCAAAGTGAATTAATTAATTATGTCTCAAATTTATTTTGGACACTAAGTGTAGTAACTGTAGATCACTACTTTGCAGGAGCTTATCTATAATCTTCCGTTCACCTAAATTGTAATTAACATAAAGTGAGTTTTAGAAGCAATAAATTGATCTATTATGAACTAGGAGAAATCTTTCTTGGTTCAGGTTATAAGAATTCCTTTACTCTGTTCTAGACATGCTAAATAACCCTTTCGTAGTAAGAAAAAAGCCCAAATACCTACTTTAACATTGCCTGTCACTGCCATACAACACAGTAAAAACAGAACAGACTTTAATGGAGAATTCTTTTTTAATATCATTTGCCAGGACAGAGAATGGATGGGATAGCAGTTGCACTTTTCTGTTTGGTTCCAATTTTCAAGCAAGCACATTATATCAGAGTGCACTAGATGACTGAAATTATAGAGAAGTCAGTATTTTCTTCTTGGTAATGCTGGACTTTTCCAGAAGATCAACAAGATTTCTTTCTATAAAGTTCAGCTGCAATTGGTTGAGGATAGCCCAAAAAAGAGCATCCACTGTAGTTACTGCCTATCTGAAATACTGCAGGAAAATCACAATTTTCAATCCAGATTCAAAAGAAAAGTTGGTGCAATCACTTTGTAAGCAATTTGCAATCTGTGTTCTAGGTTTCAGCAAAGATGTCATATAGTCCATGTTCCTTTCCATCCTTTTTGATGACTAAACAGTCAATCTAAAGATTGATTAGGTGACCCAGCCTGAGCAGGAGGGTTGGACTAGATGATCTCCAGAGATCCCTTCCAGGCTTAAACCTTCTGTGATTCTGTTAACGATAGTAGGCTACCTCAGACAATGTAGTCTACAGCAACTATATCTTGCTCTTTAAATTAAGAAAGATGGTATCTTGGACTAGCTCAAAAATCTGTCCTAGCTCAAGGGACACAGTAAAGGCAACAGACAGAAATTTAACATCTTTAAATGTATAAAGGAAGACGAAACATAGAAATCAATATAAGGAAAAATATGAAATACAGAAAGTTAACAAGAGAAGTTAGAACTTCATGGGGAATGCTGATGTAGGCAAACAGCTCTTAAAATGAAATAAAATGAGAGCAACCAAAACCCATTATGGCAGAGATACAATAAAACTGTATATAATGATGAAAAAAATACAGATTTTTTCAGGAAATATTTTGTCCCCTGTTTCAAAAGTCAGATGATCAGTTTGTACAACAGAATGAAGTATTTCCAATTAAGTGAAAAATCTTTGTGTACTTATTGCAGAATGGCAAGCAGAATGGCTGAGGTAATCAAAGTAAATGGCCTATAATTATACGCAAAATAATAAAAAAAAAAATCTGATGAAGCATTCAAACTTGAATGCCAGAGAAAAATCTAATAGAAAATAGGTTTTAAAAAGAAATTTTAATTCCTAAGAGTTTAAAGTGATAGCTGTGGGTTAGCTATCCACCAGAAATTTTCACTATAGAATCGTTCAACTATTTTTTAAATATGCAGAAAATGCAAATATTTGCATTTTAAAGTATTTTAGTGTAGTTATCATAATTATTAATTACCATAGCTTTAAAACCAAACTATTTCTTTCATTCCTGAAACAGTCATCCTAGAAATTCCATATCGTAGTAACATCTAGCAGCAAACCTAGAAGTTCTCTGGTTCCTAAGAGACACTTGAAAGAGAATCTCAAAAATATTTCCAAAAATGATTTCAACTTAATTCTGGCGTATTTCAAATTGATTCTTGTTTAGCAATTATCCTCCATGTGAACACAATATGTGTTTTCACTATTACATATAGATTTTAAAATAATCATGCAATTAAACTTGATGTGACATGGTCAGAAAAATAATTTTACATCCTTTCTAAGCAGTTTATATTAAATATCCCCTAGACTTGTATATTCAAAAGACTCAAGAACTGAACAATGTAGAAAAGTATTTACAGAAACATTTTCAAAAGTGATTTAAGACCAGAGCTGTGTAAAATGTAATGAGGTATTCATAGAACAATTAATTATCAGACAGAACAAACGAGCTTGGCTAGCTGTCTTCTATTCAGAAATCAGAATACATTTTTGTTTGGCCTGTAAAAAAATCCCTCTTTTGATCTTTGTTTCAAAATACAATAAAAATGTCTTTGAAAAACTTCAGTATAAAGTTTTGGTTAATTATGAGGCCATTTTGTGACCTCAAATGCACAGTAAACACTGTTTAGAAAATATTCCATTTTATGAACAGCTGTTCTGCAATATTTACAGTCTCTATAGATTTGATTTTTTTGTGGCAGTAATTTACCTCTTGTGAAATCTGTGTTACTTTTTCCTTCTGATGTTCCAGATCTTTTACAAGCAGTGAGTTTTGCTTTTCTAGCTGCAGTAGCCTTCTTGCCAAGTGAACACTGTGCCAATAAAAAGCAAGTTCAAGTTTATTTTTTACATACAAAACAAATTCTCATATTTATACTTCAGAATGTGTTTGCCTTAATTTTTCACTAATGCTTAAATATTAATGCATAAACTATGCAGTGGAGCCATACAGAGTGGTCAAACTTGTAAGAACATAAAAATATTACAAATTTGACAGAACTGAATTCCTACAGTTATGCCATTGTATGCCATTTTTTTCCCACAAAGTAATTATTTATATCATTTGCACAATATTACATAGTCTCAGAAATCATATTACAATTTTTCAACTGATTATATCGGTATTTACTTTCTAAAAACTTTAGGGAATCATTATAAATTGCCTCTCCTCAAAAATACATATCAATTTACTTTAATGTACATTTTATGGGGGAACAATGAATAAGTAATACTTAATCATTTTCCAAATAGAGATAAAATTGTCTTGTCTAAGATTGAATATCCTAAATAATTAAATATGTAATAGACTTTTTTTTGTTAAATAAGCTCTTTCCCAGGTCCACAGAAGAATTTATAAATTATGAGAGGGGATTATTCAGCTACCTAAACACTTTGGTCAAAAAAAAATGTAATATAAAAAAAAGTAGATCCTCAACCCCTCATGTTTCATGTCCAACCCAACCTCTCATGTTTCGTGTCCAAAATCAAAGTTTATCATTAATTCACCTCCATAGTTCCATAGATAGCTATGGGAAGATTCAGTTTGAAATTGCAACTGCAAAATAAGTTTGCAATACTACAGCCTAAATCTAGCCTCTTGTATCTAACATAGCTGTTGGGTCCAAGCTGTTATTATATTGAGTACAGTCCTGCTCAATACAGTCAGTAGAGCCTGAACAGCTTTCCCTAAAATGGACAACTGGCTGGTAGGCTGAAACACACTCCAAACTTTACTAACTTTATTGATTAGATCTATATTGATTATAAAGGGTAGTTAGATGCCCCATCTTAAACCAGTGTCTACATTTATGTGTCTTAATCTTGTAATGAATCCTGCCACCTTTGTAGGATTCAGTAGCCTGTCAACTTTCCACGGAAACCGTATCTAGAAAAGATATGACAATATTCTTCTACATTTAGGCATTCTCGCCACCAAGCATGCAATAGGAAATTCAAAGCTCTAAAATTAATCTCCTTTTAGTTTGTCCTAACCACTGAACTACAGGCTCTAGAAACACAATCTATCCTTCCAGTCAAATGCGTAACCAATTTTCAAAAATGTATGTACAGAAGAGAGGAGCTAGTTCAGATATTAGACTCTCAGCCACGTACTGCCCATAAACTGAAAATGCAAGACTCTAAATCTCCAAATAATGCAAACCAAAGTGTTATCCAATTCCTGACCTTGACGTTGAAACTATAGGAGCATAAGCTATTTAAAGGGGAATGATAATGGAGCTTTATTTATCATTAAGCTGAGGCTTAGAATATGTAAAGCTAGATGAGTGTAAATATTTTTATTGAAAATTTCATCAGTCATAACCAGCACCTCAATAAAAAAGAATACACTATTAGATTGGGCAGAAGTTTTTAACACTCTTCACCCATGTCACGCTATATGAACTTACAGTTTCATACAATCCTTTACTTTCTTTTTGTGTGACAGGAATGACCTGACATTCTCAATTACACTAAGAGGCAATATAGATTCCAGAAGAGTCAGAATATACCTTCAGTTTATGTTAAGTACACATAATCTTTCAGTAGGAGTACCACTTGGTATCAAGAAGACGATATTCTGAAGTGGAAAGAGAGCATTAAAATGTCTACAGGCTCAGGAGACTGAAAAGGTTCTGAATATCATTTTAGATGAAGCTTGGGAGGAGTGAAGAAGCTGATTTAGGGAAAAATTGAGAGATGTGCAACTCTATATAAAATTAGCTTAGAACACCATCAGCCACTTTCCTTTCTACACATAATTTTCACAGTTGGACAAAGGGTAATCTCTCCCTGTTCCTCTTATAAGGATCCTCAAACTTTGTGAAAAGATTAACTGAGCAAAAGAGAAATTAATTCTCCAGGCTACCGGTTAGGACTTTTATTTAGCAGATGGATGTATGTTACAACCCTATCTAGAGAACAGAGGAATGAACCGCTTCTCCAATATCTCAAATGAAGGCTCTTATACATTAGCTACTGAAGTACAGGGGAAAGATTGATACTTTATCATATGAACTTTGGGAATGAAGCACATCATAATTTTTCCAGCTAAAACTATTCAGTGAACTTGACCTGAATTTCCAAGTATTGAATGATAATCAAAAGTACATGTTTCAAGTATGCTTATCACTATGGTTTTTGACCAGCTTAATTTCAGAATAAGCAAACAAACAGAGTGATCTATAAAAACAGCTCATTCTGGAAAACTATGGTTTCATCCATCCTAGAAAATTATGCAGTGCTCAAGACTGTGCTAATTTACAGTTAGGAAATCATTAGTGTTCTTGGTAGCATTTTGGCACTTGCCAACTGACACTCTCTCAAACAGTACCCAAACATAGCTGAGGAGACAGCATGGACCAGCAACCACTGCCAATTTGTAGTTTACATGCAGCTAACATACACAGAGAGTTCAACATTATGGAATTGTATGGCTATATGTCATTTGGTCTCAGTGCTTGAGAATCTTCCCAGGTATATTTAATTTACTAGTATGTGGATGGTCTCTATGTCCAAAGCCACAAAATAGTTTTTTTTTTTGTGGCAAGTAGGCAAACACGTGTAGACCCTGTCATGCCTTACTGGGCGATTTAGCACAAAGTTTTAATTAGACATGGAAGTGCATGCTGTGAACTTGCCAGAGTTCTTCATTTAGGATATCAAAAAGAGCAGGCACTAGACTTCAAGAAGTACATTATTCACATTTGAAATAGATTCTTTTTCCTTAACCTAAAACCCCAGAAATGGAACACTTCTCTGTTTCTTTAACAGCTCCTGACATAGAAGTTGGTTTCAAGGAGACTTTATTTTAAAGCTCAGGAGTTGAAGGCTTTGTACTCTTTTTCTGTATGATTGATAGTTTTTCTTGAGTCAGAACAGCAGTAGGTAAACCCTTCATTCTGTTTTAAAATCTTCTTTATTGGTAAAGGCTGCAGAAGGTCTATGAAGTCTCCAATATCATAATGAAGGTTTAGATCAGCTTTTATCTTCCAATGTCTTTTGGAACAAAAGAGAAGCATTCTGACACAGCTGCTCCTAAGCTTAGAAAGAATCTTCCAGGCACATTTGAAATCCTAGTATACTGATCATCAGATTCACCACTCAAAAGGTCAGGAACCAGCATAATATACATATAGATTATTTAAACTGAAATGAGTAAGGTAGGGAAAAAGAAAGCTGCTGAAACTCAAGACAAGTTTCTGAACTATTGACACAGGACGAAGGAATCTGAAGTTTTAGGAAACAATGTTATAGAATTCTCAACAGTCTCTGAAAATAGATACGTAACAGGCTTGTTGAGTTTTTTGCCTGTTTTTGCAATTTTATAAAATGGGAAAAGATATCGTTAAGGAGCAATCTGAAGAGGAATGTGAAAGAGGAAATAAGGTTGTCATAGTTAAGTACTACATATAATCTTTATGATCTCTGTCTGACAATCCTATTGACAACACTTACCTTAAAAAACAAATATAAAGGATAGAAGAAATAGTATGTGGCCCCCTAAACACTGTTTCCAACATAAACAGAACATTATTTGTTAATTCTCATCAGTACCTTACTGTTCTAAAGGATATTATTATTATTTCTTTTTTTAAAGAAGAAAGTGGAAGGGGAGAGGGCAAGAAAACAAATATATGTTTCTAGTAAAAACTAGCTATACAAGATGAAAATTGCACTTTCAGCTCCTGAAACATTGATATCTAAATGCTAGGAATGTATCTGCAAAGTTGTGCTACATGCCTACCCTGTCTTTATACTGTTCTTTATGTGTCCAGCAAAGATGGTAGGATTTTTGTTTATGCTTTGAATTCTTTTTGCCATTAACATTGACACACAGAACATTATTTCTTAAAGATACTCACCTTTCTGAAAGACAAGGAAATAAGACCTTACAGTAAGCTAGAAAAATATTTATATGCTCATTTGTTCTTATCCACCACATAAATAGGTCCTATTATCTCATTTCTTTGTATTTAATAGTAATTAAACATTCCACGCTAATCAAACTGTTTTTTTTCTAAGACTGAACAAAACACACATGTTCAGTTACTTTGTCTTTTTACACATGTTCGTACTTTGTCTTCAACAAGTAAATACAGAAGGCATTTTTCACCTTTGCTTTAGTCGTCTTTTGGCTGTAGTAGGCACATTGGCACCATACCCATACGAAAAGAGAACCCTTTCAGCTTCAGCTTCATCTTCCACTGCAAAAAAATTCCAGAAAGGTGCTGTTAATAAGATGTCCTTCTAAAATGCAATGGAACAAGTTGATTCACAGTTAGCAGTAATACAGTGCTATATATTTACTTCCCATGACACTGCTAGACTTTTTACTTTTTATTTTTCCGATGAACATAAGACTTATGAATTGTGAAAGTAAAGGAAAAGAGTGTCCTTGAACATTCATATTATTGATATGATCACAAAATATACGCTAACAGTGTTAGACTGATTCAGAAGTACAGGGTTAACATTTTTTTTTCTTCTTCCTAAATAGGTCAGTCGTATCTGTCAGTAGCATCCATGTACATCTAATCTTGAAGACAAAGAGAAAAAAAAATGTATACATTGTAGATACCAAGCCAACATAATATTCATACCAGTATTTGCTTGTTTTATCTTCTTTATGTCCTTCCATGGAGGTCTTCTCCAGTTTTTGTTGTGCTAAATATATATCTCACAAGCTAGCGGAGACTCTTTTTACCTCCTATTTCTGCACTACTTAGCAAAAAAGTGCTGTTGTGAGGAGACAGATAGGATCACTTTTTTTTTTTTTTTTTTGAAAAGACAGCAACTAGTAGGAAGTAATAAAATCAACCAGTTTACAAGAAAAATACCCTAAAGTGAAGATTTTACTTTTGAAATATTTTACTTCCTGAAAAGGAAGAAGAAATAGATACTGAGAAAGTTTACTGTTGTTATTCATCTCATGTGGAAACCACTCAGATGCTGTAAGGAGTGGCTACATAAAATCTTTAATAGATTCCTCAATAGGCCACTTCATGTTATTTCAATATTAATAAAGTGAGGCATAATGATGAGGGACTAGAAGTCACAATTCAGTGATATCTTCCACATACACATTCTCCAAAAGGGGGGGAAAAAAGCTTACATGATTATAGGTCAAAAAGACATTTCACATGTGCAAATAAAGTTTATTAAAAAGTCCAGAAAAACAAACCCCACAGCAGTCTCAAACAGTGTAAACAGCAAAGGCGTCATAACTCAGGATTAATTTAAAAATATATAGCACTGATATGTAAAGAAATGGCCCCAAGATTGAAGATTAAAATCTTATTCTCACTGACATCCCAGAAAATGCTCATTGTGAATTACATTCTCTGACAGATAGAGTATCTCTAAAACACATTAAATGTGAAAAATAATGAATGTATTTCCTTCTTTTCTGATACCTTTCAGTCTTTAGCTATTCAAGATACGTAAATACCAAGGCTTCACGTGGGGCACAGAGGAAAGTATGCCATTATTCTCCTTCCAATATTTTTTTAAAATAAATGTTTGTATGTACTCTGATTTTCCATAGAAGTTCACCTTGATGTTAAGAACAATCATTGAATATTTCAGTAAAAGGTTTTTTCTGAAAAAAACTGAGAGCAACTGCAAGAGCTTGACTTTCAATTTTAACATAATTCAACTGGAATTCAGCCTAATAATCCTAACTTTTACTGTCAAAGACTCTATACTAACTGTAAAGAAAACAACGTGAGTTATTAAACAGAAAGTATACTGAAATAATATTGTACTATATCTCCCCTTTTTTCTCCAACAGAACTTAGAAGAACAGTCATTATACTTTCACAGACCAGGTATTACTTGTAAACTTTCATTTTATTCAACAATATTCTGTAGCATACAATTTACATTGTAAAAAAAATACTTCACAACATTTAGCAAGAAGTTAAGAATACTTTATTTCTGCAGGAATAAAATCTTTACTGATGCACGAAAAAACGTAAGCCTGTGTAAACAAGAAAGAGCATTCTGAACTTGATTTTCTCCTTAGAAAAAAATGATGATAACATCAAAAAATTCTGAATTTATATAAAAATACTCCTTAGGCAAGATAACACATATATTTAAAAATAAGTATTACTGACAAACATACTTATGGTCATACTGGAACCTTTGGGTGGTCATGCCATCCTAACAAGTACAAGCTGGAGTCTATAAAATTAATAAAATATGTATAGCCTAGTTACTGAAGATATCCAGGCATCACTGTAATCATATAATCTGCCATACACCATTATTTACATATAAACCTCATACAACATTCTTCTACTGCATCTAAAAAATATTTATATATTGTCATTTTTCTGGAGGAGGAAAGGAAGTCAGAAGGACAAGGAGACGACATGAATTAGTCTGAAATCTTAGAAAGGCCTACTCTGTTTACATGCAGCCTAAAAGACCTTGAGATTAGAGTTTTACTTTTGTTATTAATTAATTAGAATTAGAAGGGTCTTGCTTTGTGGATTCAATAGACTCCTCCAAAGAATAAATGATTTCACAAGAATTTTGACATGCTTGAGGACAGACATTGGATCTTTTGCCAAACAGAAACAAAAATTTTCAAGAATAGTCCAGAAGACTTTAACACTGTCAATCCTGAGTTTAAGTCATGGTTTAATACTCAGAAAATACTGATCTGTCATAAGAAATTGCTTATATCTAATTACTATTAATTCAACTCAAAAAACCATTTTTTTCATACTTAAAATAATTCACATTCTGTCTACTGTAATATTATGCTTACAATTGTTTTCCAGTTAAAAATTTTCATGGTGTTCAAAATATATAACAAGAAAATTTTTAAAAAGTATCTAAATTGTAATGAATGACTAGAATAAACAAAACAGAAATGCAGAAAAAGAAAGTGAGACGATTTTTAATATCCATACATCTAACTTCATACATTTAAAAATACTTTCAGAAACATGTCATTAATATTTTCTATCAAAATCTTTACTGATTGCATCTTAATTGTTGGGCAGGAGGATGGAAAATGTCAGATATTCTGTGACATTTTGCAAGTTCTATGAGAAATAAGACATCCTGTCAAAATGTCAGAAATGCCTCAAAGTACAATATAAGTTGGGTCAGAACTTACTTTCTGCTGTTTGAATAATTATCTCATCAAGCTCTTTTTCAAGTTTTTCGTAAGTATCTAGCCTCGCCTGAAACTCAGAATTTTGAGTTTGAAGTTCAATAATGCGTGTTTCACTAGAAGACTGAAGACTATAAAATTCCTTAGTAAGGACCTATGAGAATGAATAAAGAACACATCATAAATTCATAGAATTTATTCAGGACTCACAGCTATTTATGAAAAAGGTAAAAGTACACATGTAACAGGTTCACCCATATGATACTACATAACAATAATGCATCGTATTTCATCTAATTTTTGCACAAAACGAGCTAAAATACTTTAAGAAGCAGTTATTTTTTCAAGTATATTATCTTGCACAGATTACACTCCCAGGTCATGTCACTTAAATGCTAGTCTACTAAGGCCCTAGTAATTCTAAGAATTTCTCTCTGAAAAGCTACAAGAACTTGAAAAAATATTTAGGAAAGCAAGGTAACAGCTAAAAAATGAAATATGCAGTAATTAAAAAAACTAGATTCATTTATTGTTTTTGTTTAACTAGTTTTAGATTTCACTTATGAAACCGAAAAAGAATAGGAGGTTCCTTTACAGAATTGTAAATGTGTAATTATCAAAATTGAATATTTAATATCCACTAGGTTCTTGTTATTTATTACTTAAAATCACTTAAATTACTTACTACTGAAAGATAACATGCAATTGCATTCATGACTGATGTAAATACTTAAACCATTCAGTACAAATAAAAAAAGATACATATTTGAAAGTAAAAGTTATGAAGGCATGTAAGAAACCTAAGACTCAAAAGGAATGCTAAGTTAAATATGGTGCCTGAAACGGAAAATAACACTGACAAAATAAATATTATAAAATCAACTGGAATGACAAAATCCTGTGTTAGTATATATTCTGGTCTAGTTTATAGTCTAGTTTATAGTACAGTCTATATATTGCACAGAAAAAAAAAGAGATTAAAGTAATAATCAAGTAGTACTGTAGCTAAGTTAAATACTAACTTCTCAAATATAAATTCTGAACAAGGGAGATGATAGTTTAATTTAAATCTCAAGATACAGAAATATATGCAGAGTGTATACAGCAATGATATCATAATCGCTATTAAAAATACAAAAAATGTACAATGCTTAGAGAAAGAAGCAACTCAAATATGAAAAATGAAATAAAAACATTCATCTATTGTCTTAATAGAATAAACGTATAGGACAAAATTTGGTAACATATAAAATAGCTGGTTCCTGCTTTTAGCGAAAGTACTCTATGCTGAAACCCAAATAAAAACAAGATTTGGTTCATGAAGTAGCTGCAGCTGAGCCACAACATACTAGTGACCACAGAACTATTAAGATTAATGCCTTATAAGAAGAGAGGATTAGAAAAAGCCTTAGTATATTGCTATGATATTTTTAAAAGGAAATTAAAAGAATTAAGAATTCAGTCAAAAGTAAAAATTACAGACATCAAGTATTTATATTTTGCAAGGCATTTCTTAACAAAAGAGTACTGGTTTCAGAAAGCACATTTCTAAAGAGAAAAGGAAGTGGCAAGTGACCTAGTACAGCTGAATGGCAAATATTCACAGAATCACAGAATCAGTAAGGTTGGAAGGGACCTCTGGAGATCATCTAGTCCAACCCTCTTGCTCAGCAGGGTCAGCCAGAGCATGTTAGATCGGATTGCATCCAGGCGGGCCTTGAAGATCTCCAGAGAAGGAGACTCCACAACCTCGCTGGGCAACCTGTGCAAGTGCTCCGTCACTCTCACAGGGAAGAAATCCCCTCTCACTCAAGATGTTACTGAAATCAAATAAATATCCACACAGAAACTGGAACTATAACTCGTATTGAACGATCTTCCTCTAAGCTTAGACAAGTCTGGGCAATTAAGATCTGTAAAGCAATCACAAAGTCCAGCAGAACTAGCACTCCCACTGCTGATGACCACAACTAATCTCATCAGCCAGGATCTGAATGTTCCAATACAGACACAACAGCAAAAAAATGCATTTTATCTATAAATAACTTTAAAGACAAGAGAAGAAAACAGTTTTGTAGCATGAAGTAAAAGAAAGAACAAAATGTATGTTTGCCTCCATTCTGTAATTCTCTTTCCAATCCATAGTTCCTTCTCACAAACACCTAAGGCAGGTTTACACTTCAGTAACAGCATCATTCCACAAAAAGAAGGCTACCATAGAAGGCACGTGGAATATAGTTGTTCTTCTGCCCTGTCCAATTTGCACCCCACCATTTGTTTTAGGCACAAAGTGCCAATCTCATTTAAACCTGACAAATTGGACTTTGTGATATGATCTTGGTACTAAGTTTGCTCAGGTGAAGAAATTGATTTAAAATAAGCTTCCTCTACTGAAAATTGGACACCTTTCCAATACTCAAATAGGCAAATGGGATGTCATACATTTTTGAAAGTGCGTATTTGAAAGAATGAATTAATTCTAAGCTTATAGACACAGCAAGGTCCAACTTTATGTAAATAGTATTAGTAATGTAAGCTGATTTCTTTAGCTGTAAAATTTGTCCTAGAATTTTGCATCAATAGAAAGCATTTTTATTATACAATAATGCTATTATAACTGCTGTTTTTTAATGAGCACATTGCATTCACCATATTTGTTCTTATACAACTTAGTACATAACACAGCTTTGTGATACAAGTATATATATTTATACACGAATGAGGTGTCATTTTGAATTACAGAATTTTAGTTGTAGACGATTTTTAAAATTGACATTTAACCAGATCCAGCATTCTGATTAATACTTACTTTTACGTTTAATAATATTAAGTAAGACAATGCTAACGTAAAATTATTATTACTAATGCATTATTAGAAATCAAATAGTTAATATAATTTCTGGAGCAAAGATACACTGTATTGGGAAATACGGGGTCACTATTTTGGAATAGTTATGATTATTTTTAGTTCAAGCAGTCTCTAGACAGCGGGACGTTTATCTGCAGCATCAAACATTTGCACAGGGGCAAAATTTTACATAGTATATTAAGACGTTAGTCAGGTCTTCTAACGAAAAATATGAAGCACTTTTATACACTGACATAGTATCTTACTGTTTTTTGACATATACAAAATTTTCTTATTATCACAGCTGAATAAATTTGTTAGCTCTCTGTTGTTCTGCAACGATGTATAAATATGTCACGCAAAGTGACAATAGTATTAAATAACTTCATCAACTATGTTGTATAGGTCATACATTACAACAGGCTAGTTTAGAAACTTTGAATATACAGATCTGTAATTATACTGGTACTGTTTTTCAAATCACTTTCTAAAACTTAGTTTTACCAGTACTGCTGTTAAAGTAGCAGACTTCATACTAATGTGCAAACATACATTCCATTTTTCCAACTCTGTCATAGACAGTAAAGGGGAAGAGATAATTCAGAAGCAGTAACTTCTTAAATAGATACAAAAGGATCTGTCAGAGATCAAATGTAAGCATCTTCTAAGTATGATATGTTGCATTCTACCTGATGCTGTGTCCTATAAAAGGGTCTGAACTTTCATTTTCTAGTAATCTTGTAACACAAATACAGATATGCAAAATTCTACTAAGCTTGGTGGATATATTACAGTGTAATTAAATAATGTAACAAATTTTAAAAGTTTATACTTCTACAAGTATATTTTAAGAGAAATTCACCAAATGAATATTTCCTCTAAAAAAAGTTTTGTTTTTTGCTGATTTGGTACCTGAAGTATACATTTTAAACAAAAAATGAAATATTCCCCAATACATTTTCTGTTATGTTTCCTGAAGTGAAATTCCTCTAAAGTTGATAAGTAATTCTGGTAGAACTAGATTAGATGAGAGAAAGTGTTTATTGGCAAAGGTCACAATAAACACTGTTTATCATAGACAATACACTATACGGTAACAATGGGATTTCATCATGTAACACTGTCTAGACAAACACAAAGACCATAAATTAGTACATTTCACTTTTATTTTATATTTTAAATGAATGTCGTTAGCTTCTGACAAACTACTATGAAGTATCCAATTTATACAGCTAAGATTTTAGTCGCATTATCAGAATGATTGAATGACTAATTATTAGAAATATATACAGAATTTTTGCATGGACTGCTCTGCTTTGTGAAATAATTCTTCTGAAGTAATACAGTATATATGTTCATGTTTAACATATTCTCTATTACAGATTAAAAGAAAAGGTAACATACATAGTCTTCTTCCCATTCCCTAGATTGGAGTTATCAAGCCATCACTTTGTCTTTTAAGGAATTCTTTTGATATATCAAATATATAACTCATACTTTTGGTTGTCTCCTACCCAAATTAACTGCACTTCTTTTAGTCTGGGTTCCTATGAGAAAAAAAAATATACAGTCTCTCTGTGTGTGCGTGCGCACCTACCTCTCTAATAACTTCTGATCATGGTGGCAATTTCAAATAGATTTCATATAGTAGCTAAGGTCATAATTAAATTCTGTGAAAATACACAGTCAGCTTAAGAGACCATCTGTAAGTGCCCAGAATGAGGGAACAACTGCAGCATAAGCTTCTGCATCAGGCAGCAGGAGTTTTTGAAGAAAAAACAGAGAGACTGGACTTTTACTATATGTCTCAAGGGAACTATTTGTCTACAGAAAGAAAAAAAAATACATAACTCCTTTAAAAGTCTCATAGAAAACAATTTATTTAAATCTTAAATATGTTCTCTTAACCAAAAATATGTATTTCCCTTGCCATGCGCATGCGATCCCCCATGTTTTTGTCTGTTAATCTGTATTTTTTCCCTTCCTCCTCCTTTTTCTTTCAATGCTCTGTTCATGAAGAACAGCAGAAAAAGGTCCATTACATCCATTTTTGCCTTGATAATGATATTCTGGGCCTAGTTTGTAAATGACAAAATGGTTTAATTTTAAAACCTTCAATTTATTTTGACAAATACCTCATGGGAATAAGGTACTTCCACAGCCCACTGGAGTTATTCCTTAAGTGAATGACAAGTTTTTTACAAATAAGGTAGCTAAATACTAATGTTTGAAATTTAGAAAGAATTTATTTGTGATAGATACTGGTAACTTACAGTACAGGTCTTCAGCTTCTCCCTACGAGGCATTATTTTGTCTTCTTTCTCTCCCCTGAATCTCGTTTTCCACTGAACTGGTCAAGTTCAATAAACTTGGTTATTAGATTCTGTTTCTGTAGAACTTGGTGGAAATACTACCTCAACCACGTTTGCTCTTTGTTGCTTTTTCTCCAAGCTTTTTCCATTTCAAACTCTAACTGAATAGGACTACATAATACCCAGTAAAGTGTTTCTCTGTAACATACCTCCAGTTTTCTCTGATATTTCTCACATTCTATCTGGCACTGTGAAAGATTCTTAGCTGTTTCTTGCTGCATGAGTTGAACATGTTCACTTTCAAAGGACTTTAACTTACTTTGGTGAAGAAGTTCAGCTACTTTGCTTTCTGTGCCAAGTTGCATTTGTCTATACCTAAAAAAAAAAAAAAAAAAAAAAAAAAAATTTCAAAAATTAAAAAAAAATTAGAATACTTGTAGATCATATATGTTAGTTCTGTTCACCACACGTTATACATTTCAGAAATGAATACATTATTTTTAGAAGTTTAATAAATATTAGTATATCTAACTACTGTCACTTACATTTGGAAACCCTTTTCAAAAATTTAATACTATAATGACAACAAAGGACAGAAGAACGGAAAATTAAGTCCCTGGCTTTGCTGAGTATGTGCTTAACACAGAATCAAATGAAAATGACCTTACAGTATATCTTATTTTTGAAAATTGTTGCATTAACAGGAATTTCATTCTGGGTACACAAATGCATACATTGCATATGTACAACACTGAAATCTTTCAGAAGACATGAAGGAGATGCACTGTGAGATACCAAGATGACCTGTCTCCTGTATTCACCAGCCCTTGCTGTACATGGTAAAAAGTGGTATTAGATCTCAGCAGTATCAAGGCTGCATATCTCTTTTGGGATATTATGGTTATCCCTAAATTACTTCTTCTCCTACCCAAAGATATAAAGAAAAATTAGACCACAATGGTTTCTTAATTCTCATAATCATTCAAAACCATAGGTACAAGGACTCTCAAAAAGCAGAAATGAAGTAAGATTCATATGCATAAAATATTGATTACTGAAAGTAATATTGAATATTTATCTATAAGGTAATTATAGGTCACAGATAAATACTGCTCCACTTAGTAGATTTCAACTGTTCTGCTCATTATATTTATAGGCAATCTCAAAAAAAAGGGCTGAAATTTTGCTGATGAAATACTAAATTACTAAACTGTGAAAACAAGGCTGATGTGAAGACCAGTAGAACCTTACGAAACTGAGCATTAAATAGTGTACGAAATTCAAAGTAGATAAATGCAAGTAAGTCACAAGTAGAAAAAATTGCTCTAACTATACATAGAAATAATGAGCTCCTAGCTGACCATTACCACTCAGGAATGTGATCTTGAGATGATATTAAGTGCATGAAAAAATCAGTCCAGTTTTCAACAATGGCCAAAAGCAACTTCTGAGGAATTACTATGAAAGGAATAAATAAAACATAGAAATCATTGTGTCGCTTTACAGCTCCATGATGTTGCTTGCATACTGAATGCTCAGTAGAGTTCTAGTACTTCACCTCAAAAAGAAGTAATAGAACTGGTAAAGGGTCAGAGAAGAGTAATAAGGATCACCTTTGACAACTGGCAACATCATGCAATTATATAGTGGCACTGTATGGAAGAAATTATTTAAACAAGCTAGGACTCTACAGCTTGAAAAAGAGATGGCCTAGGGAGAAGGGAGAAATAACAGAAGTCAGTACCATCATGAGTGGCAAGGACAGTGGGAAATAGAATCAATTATTCACTGTATTTTTCAAAAGGATGAATGAGGAGACATCTAATGAAGCTAGCAGATGCAGAATATAAACAAAGAAGTCATTCTTCACAGAGTATATCACGAAAGCTGTGAAATTCCTTGCGACCGGATGCTGTGGATGTTGAAAATCAACACTTGAGGCTAGTGAACAAACTCGAAGAAAATAAATCCTTTGACAACTATTAAATGCAAGACAGTACTTTTCATGCTAAGTCACTTAACAAATTGTTAAAATGATAACTAAACTTTAATTCTAACCCTATACAGCTGTTATGTTAAATGTCATTTGTTAAATAGTCATTGCAACACAATTCAACTCTGTTAAGCAGCTGATCTTTATTAGGTAGGACTGATACTGTTTAATCAAACGACGTTACTCCAAATATTTTCCTTGAGCATTTCAGATGTAGGAATCTTTCTAAGGCACAGAGGAAGCAATTTTCACTGGAATTAACCTGAATAGAACCAAAATGTGCCATTATGATGTCCTCTATAGCCACTCTGTAGATATTCGTTTATGAGTAAATAATGCAATATGATTCAATGCATGAACCACAGCCTGTTCCCACACAGGCTGCATGAGCAGATTGGAAACTCCACCTACTGAACTCATGAAAACATTGCTCTTGTCAAAATAATATTTTTTTCTTCAATATTAGCATGACATTCCTTCTCAAATAGAAGTACTGCACTCAAACCGCTAAATGCCAGTTATCCATCTAGTAGCAATTACTGCTGTCAATTCTGCATTGCTTTAGGCTGCTCTTCAAGCACTGATGCTTTAAGCATTTTAACATTGCTCATTGACTGTATGTTCCTATTTTCATTTTATCACACAAAACCAGCTTCAATGCTGTAACATTCTGCACACTTTGTACGCGATAGGCTGCAGACATGACAGTAAATCTGTTCCGCCATTCACATTGTTACAAGTCTGAGAAGACTGTTCTGTTACAAGACGAGCATGTCTTCACAAAAAAGCATGTCATCCAGTCATCTGACGTGCAATGCAATGTACAATGAAATTTATCTAGAAGTCGTATTTATTTACTAGCAGTAACAAATTCATGCCGTGTACCTCTACAGAAAAAAAAAAAAAAAAAAAGACGCTGTCTTTCTGTAGACTGCTCCTGAACCTGAAATGGTCTGAGGTTTAATGATCTGTTCTGTACAGAGCTTACACACTGCAAACATATGCACAGGCACAGATAATGTGTCCATACTCCTCTGCTGATTCCGTAACTCAACGCATTGTGTGCTTCCAGAGCATGCTTATCAATACAACCATGAACGGTAGTTCAGAAATTCTGGTATTGTAAATTTTAAGTAGCTTACATACGAATGATTCATAATGTACTGGCGACGTTATGAAGACTAATTTTCTAATGTGCATTACACCAGCAATGATTTTTGAAACAAATACTGTTACAGTGCAGTCCATGACTAGTAACATATAACAGTTTTATATACGATCTTGACAAGATATAACTACATTCATTTTCATTTTTGCTTGTAATATGGAAATCTACACTTCCTTTAATGACATTTGCCACTTTCCTGGAGTTGCTAGAGGAAAAATTTTTGTTAGCTAAGTCAGTTTTCTTTTGACCTCTCTAGTAAATCCTCTAGTGTAGCATTGTTAAGAGTTTCTTTGTCATCAGTTTCTTTGTCATATTTGCTGTTACTAGGCCAGCAAACACAAGACTTGGCTGCTATTTCAGCACAAGCATGTGTATGCATGCGCATACATATAGTCATGTATCATAAAGCAAAACACATTCCTTAATCTACCTAGATAATCTCTAAAAGAATGGGAGTTTTTAATGAAAGTTAAACTACATATTAAGCCAATGAAAAAGTGCAAAAAACTAGAAGAACACGCTTGGAATGTGATCTGAACTTCATCATATTTCTGTGCCATCAGGATGACCAGTAAAGAAAGCCTGAAGTTTCTGAAGGAGACTGACACAACAGTTATCAGAAAGGTTGATTATCGAAAAAGTTATTTTTAGAGTAAGAGTACTTTTAGAGTAAAGTAGAAAAGAGACTATTCAGAATTTAAGCTCTGTTTGGTTTGTAAGGATGGTTTTAAGATTCTTCTATAAAAAATGAGTTTATTTTTGCAATCGGTGGATAATGATAAAATAACTTTTAGAAATATCATACAGTGACTATAAACTGAAGGATTTCATTGCAAAAACATCGCAAAATCAACTTTCATGTATGTCCCTATGTATATATATACATATTTTCTTCATATTATGAAGAATAAACACTCCTCCAAATATTCACTTTCTCTGAAGAAAGTGTGCTAACAAAACACAGGATGGTAGTAACCTCATCTAGGTCTGACATATAACACATCGACCTTTGTTAGCTGTGAAATGGGCATTAGTGAAATATGACTATGTGCAAGACAGGATTAAGAATAGCCCGGTTTAAGGAAGTACCTATTGTAACTTATCAAGTCGTTTTGATTCTGATTATACTGGACAGAATAAATAATTATTAAAAATGATTTTCACTTTTTTAATTCACTAATTATTATAATTCTGATAAAATATTTCCTGTTATTGCTTTTACTTTTATTACTTTATAGTTATAATAATTACTCTATCTAATAATTATCTACCCCTGATTTATTACAAAGGCCCAACTATCTGAATAAGCAAATGACACATCTCATACAAAAATCCTGAGATGTTCAGCCATATTCCTCAAAACTGTATAAACTGAACAATAAAGTCCATTAGAAGACAACTACGTTTATAAAGTTAAGCATTCAAGAAGAATCAAATCCTAGTATTAAACTTGTTCATAGAAAAGAACGCCAAGCAAGTAAAGACTACATTATAAAACATCTTCCAAAGGAAGTCCTATGAAAATTATACAAAACTTAGCATCAACCCTTTCTAACTTCGCAAACTTCTTATACCCACCCTACAGCTCTTAAGCAGATGTTTTAGACATACTTTTCAAGTTTAAAAATGGAAAGGAAAAAAAAAAAAAGAAATCCTAAGTTGTGAAATCATCCTTACTCTACAGATGGGTCAGTTCCAGGTCTAAGTTCTTTAGAGTAATTACAATACTATCCTATTTGTACAAACCTCTGTACTCTGGTTCAGTGCCAAATCCATAGAGAAACTTAAATATTACACTTTTCCTCCCTGACCTCTTCTCACTTCCAGCCTCAACATGTCTTCCAATGTTCCTGACTTTTTCTCTCTCTGTCTCAGCTCTTGGCCAGATTTCTCTGATTTCCAGTTCTATTTACATTCTTCCTACTGGGGAGAACCTCTTTTCTTCTCTCATCTAGTTCCTATCCTATTCAGTTTCCATTCCTGTCTTTATATCCATATCCTCCCCTCTACTGGTCTATTTTCTCACTATTCCTGTACCACCTGCACAGTTTGGTATACTTCCTCAAGTCCTACCCATAATTCTTTCACCCATCACATTCAAATCCCTGTATTTTTACTTCCTCATCTTTTGCAGTTGAATCCAGCTGTTGGGCCTCCTCACTTCCAAAGAGCCCAAAGCAAAATATGAAAACACAGAGCAGAGTTTTCCTTACACTTCATTTTGCTGCTTGGAGTCACAGAAGCAGTAGCAACAATTTAGAGATTGATCAGTATCTATTTCAGTCATACTGAAATTATACGGACATAATGACTGCACATACACTGTCCACACACATGGGAAATTGAGACTCTAGTTCAAACATGGCTACCTGAAGAATCTTGTTTTCACTGATTCTCTTTTTGATCCTCGGCACTAAAAACTGTCTGGCATGTTTCTGAACAGCTAGAAGTTTTCCATGAATTCAGTTTACATGCTATGCACCATGTAACTGAAAAAGTAAGAATTTTGATCATGCTTTTATTGCTCACTTAGCAATAAAATATTCATTCTGTATGTATACAGAAATGTAGCACTGAATATGAATCTGATACATCACATATCTGTCTAGTTTCACAAAATGAGCGTTGATTTTAACACTATATTCTAAGTAAGAAAACTGTTGTTAATTTAAATACAAGTATTTTATAGAGATAGCTACACTACCTTTACATGCTATTCTTTCATATCATTTATTAATTGCTTCATTAATTTCCATCAATTATATTACTTCTAGTGTGGACTAAAACAACAATATACTTAATACCAAGGAATCTCCAACAAAAGAAAAAAGATTTCAGAGTAGAATGATTAAACAGAGGATGAAGTATGTCATCAACAAATGGTTTCACAATGAAAGAATCCTTTGCTGAAATAGTTTTCACTTAAAATTTATTTTCTCCAAATAACACTAAGAAGTAGTATTCTTGGTTTAGATTGCTATTAAAAACACTCCAGAAAACGTATAGCTTAAATGTTATAGGGTAAACAAGATTTAACATGCAAGTTCTTGCCAGATGTTACATTTGCTTCGTATCAAGTAATTAAAAATACAGTACTTTTGCATGTGGTTTAGCAAAATCTGCTTGAGAAAGAACGCTTAGAAGCTTTGTTTAAAGCTGCTTGCTTCAAAGCAGATTTTTCTGTTTTGCAGCATTCTAAGGTTTGTTATATATTGGCTTCTGATCCTCGTTCTGTTGAAACAACTTCCTTGAAGGCAACACTTCTATATACTATCTTCTAGTTTGTAAAAAACGCGAGTTCTGAAGATCCAGATTCAGCAAGAAATTTGAATTTTTCACATTACCAATAATCTCAGGGCAATTAAATCCAAATTCACCTGTGCAATAACTAAAGCTTTTCATTACATAGAACCCATATATTGTTTCTACCTCAGCAGGCCCCAGTGTACCCTAGACTAGACACCTTTGCCTGCAGTGTTCAGTGAAAACATGCAGACTTCTCAAGTATTCTTGTACCTTATGCCAGAGATAAAAACAGAGTAGCTGTTACACAGTTCTCCTCCTCATGAAACTACAACAGGACTAGCAAGAAGCAAGTTTAAAAGGCTGTGTACTCTTGGATTAAAATATGAATTACTATGCTTCTAAAAGACTTCTTTAGCTGCTTGTCTTTGTCTTTATTCTACTCAAGAGGAAACCCTGAGAAACCTCATTAGTGTGATTGGTGTTCCATCTCTCCAAAAATCAAAAAATTAACACTACCAAAAGATTTGTACAATTCAGATGTATCTGTTAGACGATGATGGGATCTAACAGAAATCCATGAAATCCATGTTTAATTTCTCATCTCTGGACTGCACAATCATATTACCTTTTCCTCATTGACTCTGACTCTGTGAAACTCAAATTCCTTTCTGCACCATGACACAGCTTCAAGAGTAATAGTAGGGACTGCTTCAGCGTAGCCTAGCCTAGCCTAGCCTAGCCTGTACTTGATAGTTATACTACAGTCATGGGAATCATACAATAAACACTCACAAGCAGAGTTTTCTTGCAATGCTGGAGCTTAACTGGACATTGAATTCAGTCTCCCACTTCCTGAAAAAGTGCCATTACTTCTGGACTATTGTATAAAAGATGAGTAACTCCTGTTTTTTTTTTTTTTTTTTTTTTTTTTTTTTCTTAATAAAACAGGATGTGGTTGCTGTTCTGTGTTAATTCAATGCTGCTGATGCATGTTTAATTTGCTGAGAGTCACTCGCCTGGGTATTAGCCTGTTATTACTTAAACTAATCAGTACCTTGATCAAGTTTACGCCTTTATTATTTGGTTCAGTGAAATAAATGGGAAATTTACTCAGATAACATAATTGAACTTATCAGTATAGAACATTAATACAACATCTTTAACAAAAAGAAAGGGTCTAAAGAAACTACTCAACATATAATAAGTGACAGGATATACTTCCACTTTTCTCCTCCTCAAAAAACGGTTTCTGGCTTCTGGTTTTAGAAAAATAAAAAGAACAGCCACTTAGTTTAATTTTTAGGACTCTAATGATAATTGTTTTTTTTCTTTGCCTAGGCAGAGGCTTAGTCAAGACGAATATGTCTTCACTTACGTTTCTGGGGATGGTGGATTCCAAATCTATGGTAAAATTTACAAAATATTAACACAGAAATCATCAGTATAAATGACCAACATCATGTTAGTCAGAGAACAACTACCTTATCGGGTAGTTGGAGATGCAGGCACAGAGATATCATTTATGAATCCAAAGCGAGAATTATCAACTCACAAGATCACTTGAATAAGATCTTAAAATAACCCCAAAGAAAGATAAGAGATTTATTTTTAAGCAAGTTCTCCCAAACCAAATGAAGAGATACCAAACTAGGTAGGCATACCAACTTCACAGACTTCTCTTAAATACAAGACAACAATCAAAACATAGTGTAACAACAACAAAGGAAAAACCTAGCAAAGTTAAATGAATGCAGATACCACCAGCTCTATCTCAAGCCAAAAGCATTTATAAGAAACTGAACGGTTCTGTTGTTTCTGGCACAGCTCTGATACCCTGACACATAAAGCTATCTATTGCATCTGTTTGCACTAGCACATAAAATGGTAAAGGTCTTCAATCTTGAAAGTATGAGAAACATGCTGAACTGAAGTGGAGCATGCATCTGGACAAGCACTGAAATAAGCAGAGTTAGACTTCTCATTGCCTAAACAATAATGTCAGTACACAGACATTAATACTTCAATTTTCTAAAGTTTACTTTGAAGAGATAGACTGAAAAGGATTCCTGATCTGCAGTATGGTTTTGTCTGTCGTACGTATTTTAATCCAAGAGCACAAAAAATATAAAGTGTATTTCTTAAAACCTCTTTATGTCTTCAGTCAAATTTTCTACACACACTATTCTCTACTTGAGTTCCCACTGCATCCCAAATGATTAGCTTTTTAAAGAACTGATACTTTTATTTCATGGTTTACTTCAGCGCTTGCAAAAACTGCCGCATTAATAAAACTGAATTTTGTATTTTATCAACAAAAAGGCAAGGAATAGTAGACAGAACAGATTGCCCAGAGAGCTTTTGGAGTCTCCTTCTCTGGAGATACTCAAAACCTGCCTGGATGCAACCCTGTCTAAAATGTTCTAGGTGACCCTGCTTGAACAGGGGGGTTGGACTAGATGGTCTCCAGAGGTCCCTTCCAACCTTACTGATTCTGTGATTTAGTCCCTATAATGTATATAGACTGTTATATAAAATAATTAATTTGAAGTATAACTGTAGGAAGTTTTGATATGGGAATCTAAACATTTACAATAAAAAACAAGAAGGGTATCAACTTTAATCCTATTTTATATTAAATTTCAAATTTATAACTTACTCTTAGAATTGTCTATCTTGATCATTTTTTCTGCCTTTCAAGATTATTAAGCTACTGAAAATTTTCAAGAATAATTCAAAAACATACCTCATTAGACTAATTATTAGTTTTTCCATAACTATTACTACTTAAAGTATTTTCTCATAACAACAGTATTTGTGATTCTGGAACACAGTTAAAATAAACTGCTGTTGTAGTAGATTAAATATATCTCAACAAATTTGGTGGATTTAGGAAACTAAAAAAGTTGTTCATTACATTTTTATTACTGCATCACAAACATTATTCCTTGCAGCTTAACCAAACTAACAAAGCAGAGTTAACAGTCATGCAGACTCTTGCTCTTGCTTAGATTTGTTTATCCTCTTTGATGAACTATATGAAAAGATATCCTTTTAAACTCTCCCCTCCCACTAGTCACAAAACTTAACTTTCTTCAGCTATTCAGTTAAATAAATATTTTCAGGTCTTTTTTGCAATTCTCTGTGGAATGATTATTAATTACTAAGCTAATTTAGTATTGAGGGAGTTGTTAGAGTGTTAATATGTACATGCATTTGAATTCTAAATGGATCAAGTATATTTTGGTGTAGCTTTATAGACCCTCTCAGCTCACTACTAGCCCTCATCATATTTGCAAACATTCCTTTCATTCAATATTGTAGCGCAGTAATACTAGCTGAAACAAATATAATATTTAATAATGAAGAAAACTTGATATAACTATACCTAAACCACCAAATTTACATGAAGAAGACTCTTGAGGTAAAGAGTTAATCAATACCTGCAATACACTGTAAGCTCTTTAGGAAATAGCCTTTTTTCTTTTTCTTTAGTTAATCAATCCACACTCATGCTGGCATTGCAAAAAAAGAGTACTGCATCCAAATATGTGTGTGCACACATATTTGTATACATACACACACATACTTGAAACCCAAACTCCTAAAGGAGTCATAAGACTTTTGTTGTTATAGCTAGTAGATTTTTGATCAGTATTTTTAAAAATATCTTAAAACACAAACTTTAAACCTCTGTGGACACTGAAAAATATGTTACCAAAAACTTAAATAGTTGTCATATCTAAGACATAAACAAATCAAGCAGCAAGAGAATCAAGGAAAAAAACTCTCTGGATGATTTTGCTGACAAAGTTTGGAAACTTTTTCATTCACATACATGATTCATATTTCCAACATGTCAATATATAAATTGCAAATAAGTTTTTTTTTCTTTTATCTCTAATCTTTACTACTCTTTCTACAAACTAGGTTGCATAAGCAGTTTACATCAGAAATTTAAAATCAGATTTCAAATACATTATGGAAAAAATATCTTAATATGTCATGTAACTTCTATAAAGATATGCTGTAGAACTATACGCAATCTACTACTGAGCAAAAGGCAATGTAACTTTTCCGACATAATTCTACTTAAACTTTCAGAGCAAACTTAGACAAAGATTAACAAAGATAACTCTGAATCATGAAATTCAGGTCATGTTTTACACTTGACAAGCATCACAAATTCCACACTGTTTAAGAAGAAAGACAAATTTCCGTAATCTGCCTTCTAGATTAGCACTGTTATTCTTGTATATGCTTTCTTGCATATGCTGCTATTTCTCTGATTTAACTAACAGGAAATACATGAAAATAATCTTATGCAAATTATGCTTAAATATCCATGCAAAATATGCTCAATAAAAGTAAATATGCCTAATAAGTAGGTTTAATAAAAAGTAATACGCTTAATCAAATAGCAAAACCATGCTTAACAGAAAGTAATCACTGTTCAGTTTCTAAATCTATCAAGGGAAGAAGGCAAAAAAATTCAGTGTAAGACACCTGATACAATGACAGATAAGTGACAACAGCAATAACGAAAGGTCTCTGCCCTTTTAACAAATAAAATGCTAAAAGTGCTGAAAACAGACAGTCACAAACAGAAAAAGAATGACTGGAATGTCATACACTTAAAACACTACCAGTTAGAAATGAACACACAGATCTTTAAGTTCTTAATACCAAATGTAACTATTGCATGCAATAAATAAAATCAAAACTAAAACTGTATTCTAAATAATGATAAAAAGGAGGTTTGGGGATGATCAGCTAGGAGAAAAAAAGAAAAGGGAATGTCATCATTGAAGCTTCCCAGAAGAGGACCAGGAGAGAAATGAGGAAGCACTGACAATCTTTTGAGGTATGACAAAACTGGGAAACCATCAGACAAAGCTCCTTTGACAACTAAGAGAGAAAAGATGTATGTAACTACTGTATCAGAGACTGGTTCTCTCACCATTTTCCTCACAGAAAGTCTGGTGGAGTAGGTCAGAAGGTTAGGGTTCAAACTGCCATAATTTAGCAAGTGATTGGTATGTCCTTTATATCACCCATAACAGGTTTCATTCCACGATAAACAGAGGTCAAAGTACAGGCATACCTTCTTATCTGTCAAGGATGCGTTCCTGAGAGTGGCATAGTTAGTAATCTCTTGGATAGCGAAGCAATTTTCCCCGTAGGAATTAATGTAATAGAAGGGGGGTATTTGCATAGACTTAAGAAACACATGGAATTTAAATACATGGGGTCACTACCCTAAAGCATAATTTTCCATTTATTTCCCGATAACACTACTTACAAAAACAAGATCTCAGTAATGCAAATGTAAAATAGAATCACTGAATAATTCAAGTTGGAAGGACATCAGGAGGGAGGTCATCCAACATCCTGCTCATAGCAGGATCAGCTATGAGATCAAATCAGGTTGCTCAGGCCTTTATCCAGTCAGTTATTGAAAATCCACAAGGATGGGGACTGCACAACTCTGGGAGACGCTTGACTGTCCTAGTGATGAAAAATGTTTTTCCTTATACTACGTTGAACTTCCTCTGTTTCAAGTGATGTCCATTGTCTCTGCACCGCAGTGAAAAGCCTGGCTCCCTCTTCTTGCTGACCTCCCTGTAGGCACCAGAGGCTACTGTTAGGTCCTCTGCAGCAATCTCTTCTCCAGGCTGAACAAGCGCCAGTCTCTCGGCTTCTACTCACAGGGCAAGTGCTCCAACCTCGATTATCCTGGTGGCCCTCACTCCAGTTGATCAGTCCACTTCTTGTACTGAGTAGCCCAAAATAGGACACTGCTCCACATACAATCTCATACTGCTGAGTAAAGAAGAATAACCACTTCCCTCAGAGTACTCAAACCTCCTGCTAATACATCCTAGAACGCTGTCAGCCTTCTTTGCTACCAGCGCACACTGCTGGCTGGTGCTGTGCTTGCTGTTTACAAAGACCACTTTGGTCCTTTCAAACACAAGAGGCATGACATGTATCCAAACACAAGATGCTCTGCATATTTCTATTAGCATTTGGGTGCTACATAAAAGCTACTAAAATATTTAAAAATATTAAAAATTGTGTAATGTAGACTGCTGTATCCGTGCTCCCATCAGTTGTTTTAACATAAATACTATACTGAAAAAAAAAGCCCATAAATATATGGCTTTTCATGTGTCTCACAGAACTTAAGTTCTGTTAAGCAAAACGCAGGTCATCAGACATGCTTCAATACAACTGCATAGGTCAGGGAAGTTTTTGGTAGAAGACCAAAGGACAGAAAGGCAGTAATGGTAACAGTTATCAGAGGAGAGTATCACATGATCAAAGGACACCAAAGTGACAGACAGACAAACAGACAAGCAATGGATAGTGGAACATTATTGTATCATTCTTCTTTCAACTCTAAGACCTGTGAAATAGCCTCTCCTGGACAGGGATAGTAACTGAAATCACACTAACATTACAATGAACCGGTAAAACAAAGTAGACATACTGATTTTAACAAGGTAGGGATACATCAACTGCATTTCAGTTTTAGAGACAACTATCAAATAATAAAATATTGTGCACCGGTTGGTTTATGACTGCTCTTAAGTTGTAGATAGGTATGTATGTCAGTATGTAGATATGAAACATATTGCTTCTAAAAATTATTTTCTTGAATTGCGCAACTTCTTTAAATCAGAATCTTTTGAAGATCTAATCAAAAATAAGAAATATGCTTAGATAATAGCCTCAATAGCCTAAGAGAATATGGAATGCATTCTTTCAACCCAAAACAAAGTGGTACAGTCACAAAGGGTACAAATTCTGACATTCTGCAAACTCTTAAAAGATTTGAGTCCTAAATGAAACCTGAACATTACCTTGCTGTTTGTAACACTAATAAAATAATCTCCTTTATCTTAATTTCTATGCAGAAAAACATCTCGTGAACATAGATTTTCTATATAGTAGCCTATTCCAGTATAGAAGTTCTTTAGTTATCAAATTATCCCTAAGTAACTGCTAAGGTGTGCAAAATGAAAATAGAAATTACTTAAAAATGAAGTACCTGTTTTTAAAAATCATTTAATTTTAAAGACGAACCCCAATCTGTCTCCATTCTTCAAGAGAATTGTTTTTAGAACATTTTACTTTCCCGTATTTTGTCAGACAACTGACAAGTTTAACAAAAATTTTATAGACTGACAGAACTTTGCCTCAACACAGCTTTCTTAGAAACCTATTCATTTCAGGGGAATAGTATTGTAGGAGGCAATTAAAAATAGAAAATAAAATTTAGGTTGGAAAAGGAGAATAGGAAGTCAGAATTTATGAATTTGGGGGATACTAATAGGTTAATAATATAATTTGCAATAAAAGTTTGAAGCACATCTGCCAAGAAGACGTGTAGATGTGATATAATCACTAGTCTTCTGAGAGATACAATAAAAAGAATTTGTTTTAGTGCACATAGTCTTGTCTAGTTTTCTGCATCTCTGCTTCCTCTAGTTATGTACAGCTCTTTTCTCCCGGATGTATTTTTGGCTTCATTTCTGTATTTTATCTCTGATTTTCTCCACTCTCTCACTTTTTACAAAATTATTTCTTCAGCTCATCTATCACAATCTTTGCTACAATAACTACGTCTGAGAAATATCATTTTCTTTCTCCTTTTTGTGAGGGATGTGAAAATGGATCTCTGGGTTTTTGTCGTCCCCCCCCACACACCTAATGGGACTAATAGGCAATATTCTATTCATCTTCAAATATTCCCTATCCCACTTGAGTCCATACAGATGTATACAAATAACCTTCTCTTTTTAACTTTTTGACTATGGCTTATCAGACTGGACATCTTTTTATCATACAATAGAAAGAGAAAGCTCCTACTACTCTGTGTTTTCAGTGCTTGTATTATTCCATTCTTGTTAAGATCCATCTTTCTGTTAGGAGCTCCAAAACTGTCAAGCAACTAATGAAGATCCAATGCTTGTACTCACTGAACAAAAGTCGAAAAGTTGCTAACATTGCCATACTGCTAACACTATTCCTTTGATAATCGTAAAGTAATCCATTCACAGAACAGCATCTTAAAATACAGCTGTAGTCCTTTGTTTTCCTATGGTTTACATGAAAGATTTGTGTGTAATGGAGACCTAGATATAGATAGGAAAGGTTCATTTTTCTTTCAAATTTGAAGAATGAACTGTTGCACTTCTGCCTGGCCATACTAGTTATCAATTGTGTGTGAACATTTAGGTCATGATTAAAAATGTCTAGTTACTACTGTACTTCAGTTAAGCTTACTTTTTGTGTGATGTGTAATTATTCTGCCTTTATTACATGGGTACTTCAAAATTAGTTTAAATAGATGGAGGTGTTTAATATTTTTTCATACTATTTTTAACCTTATTCCACTCTCAGCTTCATTCTCAGCATTCCATTGTTATTACTATTAAAGTCTGAACCAGCTTGGAAGCAGACAACTACTGCTCAACCTAAACCACTTATTAGGCTAATAGCTCAACTTGTCTGAATTCAAGATGGAGTCACTCTTTTAGAAAACAAGAAAGACTGAAAACTGTTTTTGAAGATGCAGTATTTATAGGTACATGACACTAAAGCATTTTTGTCTCAGCAATACTCACAGGATACAGTCAAATATTTTGACTGTTCTTTTGAAAAGGGTCAGTTTTGCTCGTATTTTCAGTTCTTCTCAAACTCAGAACTCCTGAAAACCTTTAAAGGATGTTCAAAGGCAAGCAATGAATATAGTGGGCTGTGAACATACACAAAGCCAACACACTAAAGAACAGTTATAGGCAATTTTCATTTCTCTTTCAAGTGCTTTCTTCCATATTCATTTACATTGCTAGGGACTACAAGGTGTCCTCCCCACAAAAGACATGACATACATGGGTAAGGGATGTGCAGTAAGAATTCACCTCTTCACAGTATTACGAAAATATCAAGTTAATTCAAACCTGCCTGCAACAGGAAGACTGGAAAGATACAAAATATTTAGTACTTTACCTCAGTTTAAAATTGCTTCCTAAAATAGAGAGAAAATATTCTTTTTGAGTCTCTGGTCCCCAGTCACAGATCATAAATGCACTTCAACAGGACCCGCTTGTTTACATACAAAGGTAAATCTCTTCTTAAAGTCAAATTAATTATTTGTTATTTTCCCTTTACTACCACACTCAATATTTATCTTAAATCAAAAAATAAAGCTTGTCACAACTTCAGAATCACACTCTACTTTTTTGCAGGTTTGTGAGGATATCAACTTTGGCAGATTTGAGAAGTACATATTTCCATGCCATAAGCTTCCCTCCCTTGCCCCTTAAACATCTATTTTTATGGAAGAGACTATATACACACCACCACTAACGTCTCAGAAACCAAAATAGTCATCTATGCTCAGTAATGTGTGCCAGAATTTCTGGTACATTAAGTGCTATATTGTTGACTCTGTGCCATTATATCTCTTTTATTTCTATAGTATTGCATATTAATGCTGGATACAACATTGTTATATACAATATTATATAACTTAGTATTTCAGTATTTTAATTTTCCTTCTTTTCAAAATATTTAATAATTTTCCTTTACAGTTCAAATTTCTATTTACTCTACATCTTTTATTCTTGCTAAAAATTACAGTCTCTCATTTGAATTATCCTCTATAGCATACGGAATGAATTTAAAGACTTTAGCTGATCATGCCAACATTAAAATAGGACAAATATGTTGCTTTGGCACAGGACAGTCAAACCCCTGCCACAAAAGTTTGGATTATGTACAGACAACTCCCTTCTTCACCATTCCTTGGTATGTTCATTTACACATGCTTTACAATATAAAAATACAAACAATTAAACACTTCTAGTAAATATATTTACTTAAAATGATGAATATAAGAAATTAGGTGCATTTGAAATTAATAAAAGCAGAACACAGACATATCTCTTTCATTCAGATTTTGCAGATTTACTGAATGGGAATATAATCCTTGACAGTTTGTATAACCAGCATTAACACCTCAAATACCCTTATGTCCAAACTATATAAAGGCATCTTAAATTCACTTTTTTTACTTTGACCTAAGTTACCTACCATTTGAGTGATTACCTAAAACACTTCATTTCTCAGTTGTAACAGCATCTGTCATTCTTGGCTTGGAAGCAAGTACTTTTATGAATGCGAGCAATTTTTTTTTGCTTCTTTAAAAATGCAGGGCATGTTCAACAACTGTACTACGGGTCTACAGGAATCTAAAGCATGTGTTTAAAGAAATTCAATGCATCTCTCATATCATGATCAAATAAGGCATGCAATGTGATTAATAAACAGTCTACTGCAGTATTTGATACTCTAATTAACAAAAAATTGGGCCACAAGCTTTGTGGAGAGGGAGGTATTTAAATAAAATGGATGTATCAGAAGGAGGATTGTATCTTGTATAGGCATTTATTTTATGGATTTAATCTATAAAAAAACTACTACTATCGCAAATATTTTAATTCAGACTTTATACTTTGAATTACAACCAGAAAAGTGAACAATCCTCAGTAGTCTGCTACTATTCTTCCTCTGAACTCAAGGGCTCTAACGGCACTTACAATTCTTATTCTGCATTTCTAACCGAGTTAAAATCACCATATGTGGGGAAGCAGAAGGTGAAAAAGAAGGGGAAGGGGAAGAGAAGGTAGGAACTGGGGCCATTCAAAAGAATAGTAAAAGACCGCTGCAAAATGTGAGATCATTGGAAAACTAACTTGTTGAAATGACTCAAGGAGAGAAAAGAAGCTTTTCTATAGTACTCTCAAATATTTAAAACATTTTTGCCCCCTCTCTATGATGGAGAAAATATGTTGCCATTTTTTGCCATCCAGCTTAAATAATAAAATCGAGTGTCTACTCTTTGGACTGGATTAAAAAATCTTTTTCTCACAGCCTTCTAAAACTATTATTAGTTCTTTACTGCAATTAGCATACATGAAATATGCAATAAGGATGAAATTTCTGAAAATCATATTGCAGTGAGAAAGAAGTGACAAAAGCAAAATAAGAGAAGGAAGAAATCTTGAGCAAAATTCAGTTGGCAGGGCTAAAACTCAAAATTTTAATAAAAATCTAGAAAAATATGCATATACATCAGTGTACATCAGCAAAACTATTCTTTCATTTAGCACAAACACACTTCAGTTACCTTTAAAATATATATATATTTTTTCTTATTTTCAGATTTCCTTCTTCATTATATTCCCTCAGTAGATACACGATTTTATTTTTTATTTGGGAAATATATCATGGTTCTAATTCTCAAAAAATAATAATTTAGAATTTCAGAAGATTGTTTTTAAAGGGACCATTATGTTAGAATTAATATGGCAGTAATAATAAATTACTATTTTCTAACTATATTTAAATAGAGAAAATTTATATTCAAATGTACATACATATGACATTAACAAAGATAAACTTTTTCAGTGGTCATACATTTACATATATAAACTTGTCTGAATTTGTCATTCCATAGTAGTGCACTGACACACCAATAAATGCACTGTTTGTAATCTGAATCATACATTATAGTCTGTATTGCTGGCATCCTGGCATTAATCTGAATATAAAAAGACTTATTTTGTAGGGCAGTAAGTGGAGTAGGAAGGCCAAAGCAAGTGCAAAACTGTTGGAAGTACAAACATTATGGAAAAAAAGACTAAGTACCAATATCGTAAGAGAGAATTTAAGAAGTGATGATCAAACTTGTTTAATTCTATACCATTACACAGACAAGCTATAGCATATCAGTGCAATAATAAATGGTAACAGGCAAGTGAAAGGAAAATCTAATGATATAAAAACTTAATTTAGAGAAGAAACGGTCTTCTGATGTATGCTGTAGAGCATAATGCTTACTACTGTTTGAACTTATAAAACAATTTATACTACTGTCTTCTTAAAAGCAGGAGTGTATTAAAAAGGCATTCTCACAGATCAGTTGTTTATTCTGTTTAACAAGACAAACAGAGAAGGATAGTTTTTGTGACTGGTAATTAGCAAACAAAATGTGATTAAAACTTACGTATATTTAAAAGACATAACTAACCTCAGTCAACATTTTCATTACAATCAAATCTAGTAACTGCTAAATAAAAAGTACAGAACAGTCTGTTCTTATCTTGCTAACATTAAATAGCTGTATTTTACATCCACCAAATTTTGCTAAATCCAATTTTAAAATACTTCAAATGCTTCCTTTATGAAACTTACGACTTAAGTTAGTAGAGATTCCCTGACATTCACGTGACATCATCTTTTACTACAGCAAGATAGAACTATTTATATGTTCTTTACTGTAGTAAAGATTACATTTTTTGCCTATACCATTTTATTACTACATCAGCTGCATACATTCAAGAAAACTGAGAACAGAAATGCTCTATCAACATGAAAAACAAATCCAGTATTATAGACAGTACTTTTCTGTAGAGTTGTGAGTAGAAGCATGAAAAGGAAGGATAATAAAAACATTAAACTCTCCATAATTTTGCTTGCTCAGGGACCAAGGTGTTATGACACAAATGCAGGCAACTAAACCTAAGTTTAGAAAGCCTTAGGCATCCACATGCAAATTATGTGCCCTCTATGACTGGCAGAAATCTAGTCACTGTAGTCAAAGGGCTATTCCTTGCAACTCTGAAGTAGGAACCTTTAGTTGTTCAGCTACACACCTCTCCAAACTCTACTGACTGCTTACCAGATTTCTATTGACTAAAATAGTATCTTAGAAATTTGTAGCTTACATACAGTACCCATGCAGAGTATACCAACACTTAGGTCAGCTGTACCTCAGAGTTAATATTTGGAGACAACCACATTGCACATCTTACAGAATGATGTGCCTCTCTGATTTCCCGAAGAGCGTGAAAAATTCTTACATTAATTGCACAATCACAAAAACAAAGAATGCATAAACCAAACCAGGACTTAGGGTAGGGCCAGGAAACCTGAGGTACTGGCTCTTTGTATTGGGATCCAGAAGCTTGGAGACAGAAAGCAGTGAGGAAAAGAATTTAGATGCATTACATGATCAGAAAATAAGCTTACAACATAATTCAGCTCTATAAAAGGCAAATACAGTTCCAGGAAGCGTTAAGGTATATCTAGTGAAAATGACGGTATCGTACAAGGTACTGCGGGAAGTTATATGAGGCATTGTTCAGAATTCCAGTTAGCTGTGTTGAAGGAAGATTATGTCAAGATTAAGACAGATGCAGAGAAGTGCCACTCGCACGTTCAAGACAACAAAGACTCTGTCTCATAAGAAGGGATATAAGCTACAATCTAGGAAAATAAAGGCTGACTAAGATCTGATTAGCAGTGGAAAAGATGAGAAAGAGGGCAGAACAACAGATTATTTAAAGACTAATGCTGGCATCAGGATTACTAGTTATAAACAAGGAAAAATGTATTTAGAACAGATACTGAAATTCTATCCAAGAATAGCTTCTGTGACAGAGCTTAATTTATGAAAAGATTGTTACATGTGATGGCAAGACAATCAATGATGCATGAGGCTCTCTCTCAGAGTTATGTTTGTAAGCCTTGCATTTAACTTCTTTATTGTCAGTATGCACATTTGCAGAATTTATTTTTTAATGGAAAAAGAAATACAAAATGGTAATTAATGCTAAAAAAGTCTTTCTAAAAGTTGTACTTTAGTTTTATTTTCATAATACATGTACTTGTGAGATTAGCTTTCTCAAAATCAGAAAGTAGTATATTTAATTTTTCTCTCTTCTGATACTTTGCTTAAAACATGCATTATATACATGAATATTTGCTGCCAGTAATTCTGGGCAAATTGACATTAATTTCCAGGTAACACCAAAAGCTGTTTAAAATAATTCAGGAGATGAGGAGGGAAAGGACCTCAATCATGAACTTCCTGGGCAAGAGCTCAAAGCACTAAGCTGTTACAAAAGACACAAGCCTAGTCATTATGTCCTCTTCTAACAGCGTTCTGGAGTGAACTCAATGCTTTTGAGTAAGTTAGCCATGATCTAATACAAATAGGCCCTTCAGGGCCTTAAGCAGAGTTCAGGCAAATATATCAAAATAAGCATTTAGCTTTCCAAATCAGGAGACTTCCGAGCCTGCACAGGGATCTCTATTTCGATGTGCTCCAACTTGGAGTGCAAACTGATTTTAAGTGTCTCCGAGGTTAGGTGGGGCTTGAGAACAGGAGGTATTGCTAAGACTTCAGTGAAGCCTAGTCAAGTGAAATGTGCCTCTAGATATCAGCATGAGAAGCTGTCAGAAAACACTTGACATGTGCAAAATTTGTACTGTTCAATAATGAATTGCATTTTAACCAGAGTTATGAAATATTTTAATAGTGCTGTCATACTTTTAGACCCAAAGAGATTTGCATATTTTTCTATTAAAGAGATAATATGGTTTATTATACATTTTTTCTGTCCTTTCTTCTTTCTTTTTTTTTTTTTTTTTTTTTTAAAAAGGCAAATACATGCCTCCTCTTCATTTGAGTGTGAACTTTCTAAGAGTATCTGCAAGGCAGCTAAAATTGAAAGTTGTAAAGGAAGATGTTGTCTTCCCACATTCTATGGTTTCATTAACTAGGCCTGTAAAATCACAATCATACACCTGCATAATCTCAATGAACTTCTATCTCTGAAAATCCTTCCTAACCATGGAGGACATCAGGGTCCAATAACAAAGCTTATCACACCTCACAACAAAATTGTTCAATTTTTAATACATGCTTAAATGTAGAAACCTCTCCATGGGAAGAAGATTCAGTAAGAATGATGGTAAAGTGTAAAAGCTCCAAAAAGTGAATTTCAGAAACCAGGTTTTGCTGAACTCTGTCCAGTCAAAAATGACAGGTAGGATACACCTCATCTAGTTTTAGATTTTTATAATGTAAGCATCTACATCTGAGCTAGTCAAACACACTATCTTTATGAATTAAGAGAGAGGAACAGGCCCCTTACAGAAATGATTCATTTCATCTCAGTATAGGGACTTAAATTAAGACAAGATTGATGCCAGCCACAGTAAAAGCTGGATTCAAATCCACATTACTTTTACCTGCTTTTTCTCAGAAATTCGTGCTTGAACTCATCCAAAGTAATAACATGTCTAACAGTATTACCGAAAAAGTTACTTCAGAAAGCAGACAATTCTCCAACAGTGGTACAAACTAAGAACTCTGAGAAGGGATTTTCAAGGGCTCTAGTAAAGTACTAGCCAAACAGTGATCTGGAAAACATTGTAATTGGAAGATGTTCACTTTGTAGTAACGAAAATGCATATAAATTAGTTAACTTCACTAAAACTTACAGCTTCCACCACTAGGAATAGCTATACAGAGGTAAGTGAATGGCCAGAAAAGGAAACGCATTCTATCACCATCAAAAAACATCCTCCCTTCCTCCCACGTAATCCCTTAAAGCAATTATTGTTCTTTGCTTGGCTTAGACCACTCTTCCAAAGGAGCACTACAAAATGCACAACATAGAATCATAGAATGGGTAAGGTTGGAAGGGACCTCTCGAGATCATCTAGTCCAACCTCCCCGCTCAGCAGGGTCATCTAGAGCATAGTAGACAGGGTTGCATCCAGGCGGGCCTTGAAGATCTCCAAACAAGGAGACTCCACAACCTCTCTGGGCAACCTGTGCCAGTGCTCCATCACTCTCACAGGGAAGAAATTCCCCCTTACGTTCAGGCGGAACTTCCTGTGCTTCAATTTCTGCCCATTGCCTCTTGTCCTGTCACACGGGACAACTGAAAAGAGTTTGTCCCCGTCCCCCTGACACCCTCCCTTCAGGTACTTATAAACACTGATAAGATCCCCCCTCAGTCTTCTCTTCCCCAGGCTGAACAGGCCCAGCTCTCGCAGCCGTTCCTCACAGGGCAGGTGCTCCAGCCCTCCAATCATCTTCGTAGCCCTACGCTGGACTCTCTCCAGTAACTCCATGTCTCTCTTGTCCTGCAGAGCCCAGAACTGGATGCAGGACTAGAGATGAGGCCTCCCCAGGGCTGAGGAGAGGGGCAGGATCACCTCCCTCCACCTGCTGGCAACACTCTTCCCAATGCACCCCAGGATCCCATTGGCCTTCTTGGCCACAAGGGCACGTTGCTGGCTCATGCTCAATTTGTCATCCACCAGCACTCCCAGGTCTTTCTCTGCAGAGCTGCTCTCCAGAAGGATAGCCCCCAGCTTGTACTGGTGCCTAGGGTTATTTTTCCCTAGGTGTAAGAAAAATATTCTACCTTCAGATGAATCTGAGTAAAATTTTTACTTCTGCTATCTCTTTTGTATCTTTTTTCTTTATATGTATACGTATATATATATATGCACATATTTGTATATATACACATATATATATTCCCTTATATGTATATGTATATTACGTATTTCCCAATCCTCTACCTTATTACCTTTGCTTTTCTTATCATCAGCCTTCTGAAATTTTGACAAAACTTACACACAATGGAAAGAGATTGTACTGCACTTTGTCTAACAAAGTAAGTAAGACTCTTGATCTCTTAACCTAGCCTCTCCCTTTTTTCCACGAATAAAAGTTAAATATATTTAAGATCAATGGGGGGGTGAGGGACCAGGATTGTGAAGTAGGTTTCCTATATATGTTACTCCACACAACTAAGGGAAAAGAGATTCCAGGAAAACTTTTAAAATGAAAATCCAAGCAATCCAAGTTTTTAAATATTTTAAATGTTTTCCCCATCTTCTTCTGAGTCTAATAAAAAGAGATCTTTAAGGGTGGTTATTACAGTAAGAACAACTTACTGATAACATGGTGTTGCACTGCAGACAACATACAGATGGTTAAAGTTGGGACAGGGAATAATCACAGACTTGCAGAGAAATCCCTGTTGTGTGCATTATATTATATAAAAAATACTGCCAATAGTTGCAAAAATGTAGGGTGAAATTCAAATTCAGAGTGCAGAAATGTAAGTGTGTATCTAAGCACAGGTGTCAATATTTGAGCAAGGTATCCAAGCTCCCACTGTAGTTAATGGAGTTCTAGTTGATGTAGCCAGTTGAGCTATACAACCAACCACACATAGATGTCTACTCTTAAGATTAGCTGAAAACTTATGTTCCAGATACCAGTAGCCAGGACAAGAAATCTTAAAAATATATATACATTTTAAATAATAAACAAAAACAAACTTTATCACAAATGAAACACCAATGATTGCATTGTTTCTTTTGAATGGTGACAGTGTTGCCATTCACTAGTGGTCTTGACTTCCTCCTATCCCGTCCTTATTTTCCTTTTGATCATATTAACTGCTTCATCTCAAGTTCTGTCTAATATTTATATCATCAAGGTAACGTATTAGGGAATGGATTAAAGTGTGGAATGGAATATATAACCATAAAAATATCATTGAAATACAGATGATACTATTTGTTTCAAAAATTGTACTGTAAACTAAAACAACATGAAACTGCAAAATTCAGTTCACATACAAAAAGAAAGCCATCATTTGCTTGGCTAAAATATTCCATTCACAATGCTTTTGTCTGTGAGTCTTAGAATCCTTTACAAAAGTAATCTCTTTATTTTACAGAATGGTTAAAACAAAATATACTAAGGCTGAATAATGAAATTAAGGAAACAAAACTGTGCAAATGCTTTTAGGCTTATCGAAAGGACACTTTGCACTCTAAAAGATCTATTCACAGTCAACATATTAGCAAAATATTACTTGGAAGCAGTTTCTAACACTCGATGTAGCATTCATTTACATGTATCTGCCAAGTTTTTAGATGTTTTAGAAGCTAAACTAAAACATATTGAAAATGACTCATTGTAGTACCAGAATATGTGCTGTAGGAAATAAGAATTCATTTACAAGTGGGAGAAATGCACTCACACTTCATCTGTGGGAATTCACTAGACTTCCCTTCCAGTAAACATTATATTTTAAAATAATCATGGAAAATATGTTTCTTTTAACTGAAGTTTATGAACAGATTTAGACAGCTGGCATTACAAAAGAGACTTACAAAGATAAATGTAAAGAGTATATTTTAAAATGATTCACAAATGACTTTTGACAAGAGATAGCAATTCAGCAGTAAAAAGGTTGCAATTATCATTTTTGCTTACTTTAATAGATAAACTAAAACTGTTCAGTACAATTCTGTATAAACAGATAACCATTTGAGATGAAGTACAAAAGCAGCACTTGATTATTTATGAAAAAAAAACAAGGGGGTGGGGAAGAGAAGGGAGAAATGGCCAGCAAACAAATTGCCATAAGGTAGCTCTTTTCTAATCTGGAAAACATAAGCTACTTTCTGTTCATCTGTACACTTTGAAAATGCAAATACCTTATAGCAAATGCACTACTTTAAGTTTCTTTTTGTATTGAAAAGAGGTAGTTGACTAGCTGTAACAAAATAAAACTGAAATTTAACCAGCTTATTCTATCTATGTAGATAGAATACTTGCCTCACCTCAAAGGAACCTATATTTCTAGTACGCTTATTTCTACAATTATACTGTGACTTGATGGAAAAAGAGGTGACCTATGTTCAATAAGTTGATCACCTGGCTATGATGTCCATATGAATATTTATTTTGTGAGTAAGAACCTGCATAAGCTATGGCAATTTTTTGCTTCTGAAATACTTTGAGGCACGCATGCACATGACCCCTACTTTCATGTTTCGCAAAAGGATTATGCAGGATTGTCCATGCAAAGTCATCTTCCTTTAAAGTAAAAAAAAAAAAAAAAAAATCTTGCTAACACACAGGGACTGTAAGAAAGGGATGGGCAGTGAATGTTCATATGAGTCACATCTTTGATTCTATCTGGGAATATGAGAACTAGTGAAACACTTCATTGCTTGAAGACTTCCTCTACAACTCTTTCATATACCCCCATTCCATCTCTGCTGGGTTTCCGCAAATTCCTAGGTTCTCTGTCCTTACTCTTTCCCACCACACTTCTCCAGTGTCCACACCATGGACTTACAAATCCTCTTTCTAATCATCATCAGCTATCCAGTACATCTACTGTCATAGACTGCTCCCCTCAGAGGCCCACCAAGAACTAATGTTCCCCTCTTGCTTAGATCTTTCTAAAATTCTGTAAGCATTTCTTTATATAAAAGCATGCTCCTATATTCACTGATAGCATAAATGACTCAAAGTACTACAAATCTTTCATTGTCCCTAAGACCCAAACGTGATTCATCTAAGTGTCACTGTGGCTACATGACATTGGTAGAAATACTGCTAACATGTTGCACGATCATGAATACAGGTTTGTTTTAGCAAGCTCTTGCATCCTGGTTGACTAGGCACTGAACATTGATTCCAGATTCATTTTGGTGGTTTCATGGACAAATGGTGAGATAGCTCACATGACTGGAATGCTGCAGTGGATGTATACAGACTCTTCAGGAAGGACAGGCCAAGCAAATAAGGAGGGAGTCACCTTTTGTGTAAAGAGACCAGTTGCAACATACGGAGCTCTAAGAGTGGACAATGGGATAACTGAGTAAGGATTGTAAGTAAAGGACTGACAAGTGACATTGTTGCAGATATTTGCTGCAGGTCACCTGATGAGGAAAAAGATGATGATGCCTTCTATAGACAGCTAGAAGTAGCCTCATGTTTGCAAGCTCTAGGCCTTATGGGAGACTTCAACCACCCTGATACACCCTGCAGATATTCAAACGGGATCAAATGGGATGTGATCCTGTATAACATGCTGAAGGTGACCCTGCTTATGACTAGATGATCTCCAGAGGTCCCTTCCAAGCTCAACCATTCTGTGGTTCTGTAATCTGCTGGAGGGACAACTTAGACAGGCACAAGCAATCCAGGCAGTTCATGGAGAGCACTATGACAACATCAATGATATAGGTGAGAGAGAAGACAATGAGGAGATGTGCTCTGCTGTGCTGTACTTACAAACAAGGAAGAGCTCATTGCGGATGTGAAGGAAGGGGCAACCTTGGCTGCAGTGACCAAAAGATGATGGAGTTCAGGATCCTGAGAGGAGGAAGTAGGGTAAAAAGCAAGATTATAACTCTGAACTTCAGGAAAGCAGACTTTGGCCTCTTCAGAAACCTGCTTGGAAGAGTGCCATGGAATAGGGCCCTACAGGGAGGAGGGGTCTAAGAGAGTTGGTTGATATCCAAGGATCACCTCCTCCAAGCTCAAGATTAGTTCATCCCAATGAGCAGGATGTCAAGCAAAAGGGGCAGGAGATCAGCACGGATGAACAAGGAGCTCTGGCAAAACTCACACATAGAAGGAAATACACAGAGGAAGTATGGACAGGTAACCTGTGAGGAATATAAGTACATTTACAAGTATGCAGGGATGTGGCGAGGAAGGCCAAAGCCCATTTAGAATTTCATTTGGTAAGGAATGTCAAGCACTTCCATAAACACATCAATAACAAAAGGAAGACTAGAGTCTACTGTTGTGCAGGCCCACCGCTGAATGGGGCAGGAGCCCTGATGGCAAAGGATACAGAAAAGGCAGAGATACTGAATACCTTCTTTGTGCCTCAGTCTTTGTTGGTAAGACTGGCCCTCAAGCATCTCAGGACCTGGAAACTAGGGGGAAAGTCTGGAGAAAGCGAGACTTTCTCAGAGTGGAAAAGGATCACTTTAGGGAGCACCTAAGGAAACTGGACATCCAGAAATCCGTAAGTGCTGAGGAAGATGGCTGGCCATTTCATTGCAAGGCCACTCTCAATCATCATGGCAATCAGGAGAGGTGCCCAAGCACTGGAAGAAAGCAAATGTAACTCTCGTCTTCAAAAAGGGCAAGGAGGACCCAGGGAACTACAGGACAATCGGCCTCACCTCCATCCCTGGAATGGTGAAGGAGCAGCTCATCCCAGATACCATTTCCGAGCCCAAGAAGGTTATCAGGAGTAGTCAACATGGATTCACCAAGGGAAATCACACTTAACCAACCTGGCAGCCTTCTATGATGGTATGATAGGCTAGATAGAGGAGGGGGGAGCAGTGGATGTTGTCTACCTTGACTTCCTTAAGGCTTTTGACACTGTCTCTCATAACATCCTCATAAGTAAAGTGATGAAGTACAGGCTAGATGAGGCAGACTGAAAACTGGCTGAATAACAAAACGCATAGCGTTGCAATGCATGGTGCAGTCTAGCTAGAAGCAAGTAATTAGCAGTCTCCTCCAAGGGTCAATACTAGGTCCACCCCTACACAAAGGGACAGAGTGCATTCTCAGCAACTTTGCTAATAATCTAAAGCTAGGAGGAACAGCTGATACACCAGAAGGTTGTGCTGCCATTTGCAGGAACCTTGACAGGGCATAGAGGAACCTTACGAAGCTCAATGAAAACAAATGCAGTCCTGCAGCTAGGGAGGGAAAATAAACTGCATGTACCAGTACAGGCTGGGGGTCAACCTGCTGGAAACCAGCTTTGCACAGAAGGATGGTGGACAACAAGCTGACCATGAGCCAGCAGTGTGCCCTGGTGGCAAAGAAGGCCAGTGGTATTCTAGGCTGCATCAGGAAGAACACTGCCAGCAGGTCAAGGGAAGTGATTCATCCTCTCCGCTCAGCAAGGACTGAAATGGCGGTTACATTAAGTGTTGTTAGCACTACATATAAATATCATACAGTTCCTTTTCTTTGGGAAGTCCTCAGTGCGATTAAGTTTAATTAGGCCTATCCAATGCTGGATGTACTAATGCCAAAGGCAAATAGCTCCCTGTAATTTACAGCCTAAACTACCTTGGCTGCATCAGTGGATGTAGTGATTTGTTAGTGTGTTTATAAAAACAGTATGAGTGTCCTTTGCTTGCAGAATACTTGCCAAATGGCCAGGTTATTCTCAATTCTGAAACAATGTGTTGGCAACTTCACAAGAGTTACTTATGTGAAACAGGTATCACCACCACACAAATGAAGACCAGGATGAGAGTGGTAGAGTTGGACATTCAGAGACATGGTGGGACAGCTCGCATGAGTGGAATGTTGTCATAGACGGCTTTGTGATTTTTAGGAAAGACAGGCCAGGAAGGCAAGGTGGTGGAGTTGCTCTTCATGTGAGAGCAACTGGAATGCATCGAATTCTGCCTAGGGTGGAGGAGGAATCAGTCAAGTAGTTACGGGTGAAGAACAAAGGACAGGCTAACATGGGGGACACTGTTGTGGGTGTCCGCTACAGGCCACTTGATCAGGAAGAGGAAGTTAATGAGGCCTTCTACAGACAGCTGGAAGCAGCCTCACACTCACAGGCCATGGTGCTCATGGGGGACTTCAACCACCCTGGTATCTGCTGGAAGGACAACACAGCTGGCACAAACAGTCCAGGAGACTCCTGCAGTGCATTGATGATAACTTCTTGACACAAATGATGGAGAAACCTACGAGCAAGGGTGTCCTGCTGGACCTTGTCCTTATCAACAGACAGGGACTGGTTAGAGATGTGAAGGTTGGGGGCAGCCTTGGCTGCAGTGACCATGAGATGGTGGAGTTCAGAATCCTTCAGGAAAGAACTAAGGCAACAAGCAGGATTGCAGCCCTGGGCTTCAGGAGCGCAGACTTCGGGCTCTTCAGAGACCTAATTGGTGGAGTCTCATGGGTTAAGGCCCTACAGGAAAAGGGGTCCAGGAGAGCTGCCTAGTATTGAAGCATCACTTCCTCCAACCTAAAAAGTAGTGCATCCCAAGGAGAAAGAAGTGCAGCAAAGGGGGCAGGAGACCTGCATGGGTGAGCAAGGAGCTCTTGAAAAAACTCCAACAGAAGAGTACACAGAATGTGGAAGAATGGACAAACTACTTGGGAGAATTATAGGAGTGCAGCCAGAGTATGTAGAGATGTGGCAAGGAAGGCTAAGGACCAGCTGGAATTGAGTCTTGCAGGGGATGTCAAGGACAACAAGAAGAGATTCTTCAAATACATCAGTAGCAAGAGGAAGACTGGGGAAAATGCAGGCCTGCTACTGAGTGGGACAGGGGCCCTGGTGACAAGGGATACAGAGAAGGCAGAGTTACTGAATGCCTCCTTTGCTTCTGTCTTCACTGCTAAGGGCAGCCCTCAGGAATCCCGGAGCATGAAGGAAAGGGAGAAAGTCTGAAGAAAGGAAGATTTTCCTTTGGTTGAGGAAGATGGGATTAGAGACCTTCTGGGCAAACTTGACATCCACAGATCCACAGGCCCTGATGGGATGCACCCACGGGAGCTGGCGGATGTTGTTGCCAGGCTGCTCTCCGTCATCTTCGCAAGGTCCTGGAGAACTGGGAGAACTGGAGAGGTGCCTGAGGACTGGAAGAAAGCCAGTATCACTCCAGTCTTCAAAAAGGGCAAGAAGGAGGACTCAGGCAACTACAGGCCAGTCAGCCTCACCTCCACCCCTGGAAAGGTGATTCTGGATGACATCTCCAGGCATATGGAGGAAAAGAAGGTGATCAGGAGTAGTCAGTATGGATTCACCAAGGGGAAAATCCTGCTTAACCAAACTGATGGCCTTCTATGATGGAATGACTGGCTGGGTAGATGAGGGGAGAGCAGTGGATGTTGTGTACCTTGACTTCAGCAGGGCTTTCAACACTGTCTCCCGTAACATCCACCTAGACAAACTCAGGAAGTGTGGGTTAGATGAGTGGAAAGTGAGGTGGATTGAGAACTGGCTGAAAGGCAGAGCTCAGAGGGTTGTCATCAGTGGCATGGAGCCCAGTTGGAGGCCTGGGGCTAGTGGCATCCCACAGGGCTCACTATGCGGTCCCATCTTGTTCAACCTCTTCATCAGTGACCTGGGTGAGGGGACAGAGTGCCTCCTCAGCAAGCTTGTGGATGATACCAAGCTGGGAGGAGTGGCTGATACATCAGAGGGCTGTGCTGCCATTCAGAGAGACCTGGACAGGCTGGAGAGCTGGGCGGAGAGGAAGCTCCTGAGGTTCAACAAGGGCAAATGCAGAGTCCTGCACCTAGGGAGGAATAACTCCATACATCAGCACAGGATGACCCGTTGGAAAACGGCTCTGTGGAGAAGCACCTGAGAGTGCTGCTGGATGACAAGTTGAGCACGAGCCAGCAATGTGCTCTTCTGGCCAGGAAGGCCAATGGTATCCTGGGGTGCATTAGGAGGAGTGTTGCCAGCAGGTCGAGGGAGCTGACCCTGCACCCTTCTCCTCAGCCCTGGGGAGGCCTCATCTCTAATCCTGCGTCCAGTTCTGGGCTCCCCAGAACAAGAGAGACATGGAGCTACTGCAGAGAGTCCAGCGTAGGGCTATGAAGATGATCGGAGGGCTGGAGCACCTGCCCTCTGAGGAATGGCTGTGAGTGCTGGGCCTCTTTAGCCTGGGGAAGAGAAGACTGAGGGGGGATCTTATCAGTGTTTATAAGTACCTGAAGGGAGAGTGTCAAGGGGACAGGGACAAACTCTTTTCAGTTGTCCCATGTGACAGTACAAGAGGTAATGGGCAAAAACTGAAACACAGCAAGTTCCGCCTGAATGTGAGGGGGAATTTCTTTCCTGAGAGAGTGACAGAGCACTGGCACAGGACTAGATGATCTCTAGAGGTCCCTTTCAACCTTCCCTATTCTGTGATTGTTATCTTCTCAACAGTTTGCATGAGATCCTGCAGAAGATAAGGTCTGACCAAAATTCAATCTAGAGATATCTCTCAGAAGAATTTAGTCTCCATGAAAGTTCAATCTCCCATGAATTACTAGGAAGTCCAGGAGATTAAAAATCTGTAGTATGTATTTTCAGACCACAGAAACTCCTATTTTGTCAAAATTGCTCTTCAACAGTTCATTGTCCAGATAACAGTACAGCATCACCTGCTTTTCCAAAAGGTAATTATCCACTGATTCTAGAAACTCATGGTTATTGAAGTCTATACTGGTAACGGTCTAATTTGTCCTTAATTGTAGTTACTCTTCTGTCAAGATGCTTTGACTTTTGTATGAAAATAATCACCTTGAAAACATGCATATAAAACACCACTTACAGAAGACTTCCCAGCCATAATTTAGGAATTATGATACTTTTTTTGTTTTGCTTTATAACTTCTAGCCTATAATGCTTGCATTTTACGCAACCCAACATTGAACATTAGAATACTAGGAGCTAAAATGACAGTCTCAAAACTGGCCTCAATGCCAGATTTCAAACAGAATGACAATTTTGAATCACAGTTAAAACAAAAACTTAAAACTAGAAAACAAGCAAAATATCCCATCCTGCACTAAACAAACACAACACCTAAAAAACAATAATAAAAAAGACCGAGTCGTTTAATGCAATAAGTGAAGGAAGTCAGATCATACAATAGAACATTCATAATCCCAGTCATTTGCTGAAATGCTAGAAAATAAGCATTAAATGAGCAATTGAAAAATCATTAACTTTAGACAACTGATTTATTTGTGTGTGTGTGTATCTATCTATCTATATACATATGTATGTTTAAACACACATGCATATTTTTGTACCTATTTTTGTGGCAGCTACATATCAGGCTACACTATCACCCCCCTACATCTATGCTTGCTCAACGATTTGCATTTTCAGTTGTGCTATTTACAATATGTTATCTTATTTATAATAGACTATTAAAGGAAAAACATTTATGGTTATATTAAGTTGAAACATTATGTAAACAGACATCATGTGAGTATCGTAATATTTACAACCATACAGAAAATATGAGATTCCTGGCTTTGAAGAATTTAGCTTCTGAACGGGAATTATAGTATATGGTTTTAGTTGACACATGCAACTCAATAATTGTTTTTATTTATTGTCACCTGGCTATTTATGACTTGTTTTCCATCTCTATTCTAAAAATTGTGTCCTAAAAGGAGTTCCTATTTGCATCTGCCATTGAAAGGTTACTGGTTTTAGCTGCCTAATGTCACTATAGGCTTCACACAGAGGTTTAATTCTTTAAGCACAGGTGACTTAGAAACACTTAAGAAAAGTTATTTCCATACATAACCCAAACTGATACATATAACAATCAAAAGAAAAAAAATCCTCCCACATTAAATTCACGTTCACATAACTGCTTTCATTTATATCATGTATCATTATATCCAGTCCAGACTTTCCAAATGTACAGAAAGCAGTTATTTAGCTACAGTAAATTTAGAAATTTCTCACTTCTGTTCTATATGGAATACCCATGGACTAAAGGTCCACGTAGCCTGATAATCTTGTCTTTAACAGTGGCTGAAAGTGCATGTTTCAAGAAGAGCACGAAAAGTGCCTGCATACATTTTATTTCTTCCTAATCCTCTCCCACTACAATTTAACTGTTTCTAGTTCAAGAATTTCCTGAGCTGGATACGACTTCTACACGTTAAGTAATTCTCAAATTTACCTTAGATCTTTTTCAGTCTCCCTTTGAACCCATGTAAACTTCTGGCATCCAAAACATCACTTAGCGAAGAGTTCCACAAGGCATTGTAAAACAAGAGTTCACTCATCCTGTCAGGACTCATCACTAATGAGACGCTGTATGCAGTGAATCACAAAAGTGCGTGTGTATGTGGGGAATACTAACAATCATAGCACAATCATGGGCTGCCATGGAAGTTTCTCTCCTATAACTCAGGAAATACATGAAAACCAAGCAGCAGCACCCTTATATCATAAAATGCCTCTTTGAAGGAGTTTATAACTGCTTTGGAGGTTTTTCTCAAAGGACACCAATACATTTTCAATCTTCCACACTCATAAAAATCCTAGAGACTTAAAATAGTAAAGAGTTTCTTAGGTACTCAGCATAATAGCCATCACATAATTTTAATATTTTGCCTTTACTAATCTTCAAGTCTTATGGTCAAGGATTTTGGCTAGCAGGAAACAAGCAGGTAGAATGAGAATGTATTTTACAGGCCTAAGAAACCTCTTTATGGTATGAGGATATGTTGGTATTGTAACCTTCCTAAACCATCCTTCAGACGCTATTATTTTGTTAGAATTACTTCCTAGGAACTGTGAAGAGAAACGCAAATGAAAGTATTTCTAGAGCTATACATATAATTTTTCATTATATCTTTCAGGGTAATAGAACAAACTCCAAAGACTGCCTTTCAGATGTAATAGAGCTTAGAGAGGCCAGTCATCATTCCTTTGAGTCTTGGCATTGATAATTCTCTGCCTACAGCACGCTATTCAAGACAGTTACAGTTATGAGGTAACTGGTTACAGTTGTGAAGATGTTCATTCTGGAAGAATGCTATCTTCAAATTTTGAAATTGTTATTAGTGAATAACCAAAGACTGCTAGGCATGGCCTAGCAAGTGTGCGGGCTTCTTAACACCACTACAATATATTTGATCAAATCAGCTAACTAATTTTTTCTACGTTTGTTTGGTTATTAAAGTGCATTCAAATTGACTGAGAACAATATAGTAAGCAGTCTCCAAAGCCAGTCTCCAAAGTACTAAGAATACATACTCTTGGTTTGGATGAAGATACCAAGGCTTTTAACTCCACCCTGAATAGTTTTTGGCTAGTATGTCCAAACTGCCTTTCACAAAGAGAAACAAGAAAAAGAACTTAAGCTCATTTCTCCCTTTTCAATATTCTTCTATCTATCCTCTTTCCTAGGACAATATTTTTCATTACTTCTGTTAGTGCCACCAGTTGGTTAATTATTCCAGAAAAAAAAAAATAATTCATGATTTTCCACGGCTTTTTAAGTTTTAGAATATAAATACCTATACAGCTCAAGCCAAGACTAGACTCTCTGCTGCCAATATCATTAGACTCTACACAGAAAATATAGTCAATAATAAAAACGTTAAGAGAAAGATTCCTTAGACAGATTCTTAGACATCAAGTTCCAATTAGTATCCGTCCAGTAGCCATCTGCTCACCAGAAAGCTTTCCTTATACATTGTTTGAAAAACAAACAAACAAAAAGAAAAACTCATTTTTGATGACTATGCAGTTGCTGTCAAAATCAACAGCCAGTGTGTTGGTCTCTGGCATACCAGAAAAAGTCATCTCTAATGCAAGAGGAAAAAAAATGTTAGTCTCTTAGGCTTTCCAAATTCAAACTATCAGTTTTTAATCTTCCATGCTCAATGTATTTTACTTTTGATTTGAATCTTTTGGTTCTTACGAAGTCAAAGAGGCATCTCAAGGAAAGTACTTATGTTGTACATGCGAGGGAGAAAGAATCTTTGGGTAGAAAATCAAGCAGTCAATTCCCATTATAATGTATTGATTCTGAGTTTTCAGTGGGGCGTCTTTCAGTAGTTTCCATGATATCTTTGTTTTACTCTTTTAGTTGCATTTTGTAATCAATTTATAATCTCATTCTCCTGATGATAATTTTTAAAATGGGAAATCTGTAGTTACACTGATTAAGGTGGAAATCTAGGTAAGGTCTAACAATGACAGGATAGGGCTCGGCTTTATCCTGATATGAATCCTAGGCATTGTCAAAGTTACATATACAAATCATGCTATAGAAGTCACAATTAATAAAATAGCAGCAAATGATTATACCAAAAAAAAAAGAGAGAAGTGTTTTAGAAAATACTGATGAAGTTGATTCAAACTGAAGGCACAAAGTGCTGGTGATTTTCAAGAGCTACACAGTGTTTCAGCTCAAGAGATTCCAAAGTTCTTCATACACACAAGTAGCAGCCATGAAAAATGCGTATGTGCCTAGGGAGTATAGGGCTGTGGCAATCAGTTTTATATAGGGTTATAGGAACCGTAGCAACGATAAATACTTTGGCCAGAAATTAGGACATACATCTTTTAAATTAAAAATCTCATTTTTACAAACATTCTTGAAAATAGGCCCTTATTTAAATATTGGCAACAAGTCCAGCACACAAACATGTTGACTTAATTAGGTTACGATTAGAATCTTGTGATTGCAGTCAGCAACGTCAGGATTGTGAAAACATATTAATCAAAGGCAAATAATTAATTTTAATGTTTCTTTCAACAGTGAATGTATAATGCAGTAAGTGTGTACCTAATAATTCCTGCACACTTAGAGACTGAATAAATTTACTGAATAAATAAATGTTCCTTTGCATTTACAGTTATCTGCTCATCTGAGATAGTCCTCTAGACTCATGTGCAATTAATAGGAAGGTGTAGGAATCTTCATTTCACTTAATTTAAGCATCTATTTTATGAAAAGGATTTATCAACCTGTCTCCACAACCTACGAAGATTATGACAGATGACTAAACTTAGGTAAGACTGATCTCACTTTCAAATGAGTTCTAAAAACAAAAAGCATAAATATGAAGAACAAAGAAAAACATGGAAAAAAAAGAAAGGATTCAAATAATAAGGATTCATGGATAGATTAAAAGGGGTCTCCAAAATGTGTAAATGGCTTGAAGCTGACTTAAAGGAAAAACATTAAATAGGTAAACACTAGCACACTTTCTCCCAACCACAAACACATTTGCTATCAACAAACGCCAACAACTTTCACTGAGTTTTTCTTTGAGAAAGATGTTCTAAATAGAAAAATTAAAAATACTACTAATATTTTTTCCCTTTTTCAGATTATCCATTGCACGTAGTTCAGCTATTTAGAACTGGAATAGATACATTAATTCAGAAATTGTAACATAATAATCCAAGGTCCTTCAAAATCTTTGAACAACAAACCTCAAAGCTATTTTTGTAGTCATCCTCCTGACTTTACTCAATCTAATAGTTTATGACAATTCTCAAAGCTATAAAAATATAGTTTTTTAAAAAACCTATGTGCATAGTTTTTTAAAAAAACCTGTGCATATTCAAATAAGGTAAAAAAAAATAACCCCATACAATAGAAATATCTTAATTCCCTACAAACAGGAGAGACAGGAATTTTAAATCCCAATAGTTTGGGGTTTTTTTTAAAAAAAAACAAAATTGAGGTTTTCTAAAGTTATAGTGCCCACTGCAAGTGTCGAAAAGTGCTTGTTGTATTCTCAGTAATTTTGGAACTCATTAGCCAATTTCCACTGATAAAGCAGTGAAGTCCTAGAAAAAGAAATGATGCTTCTTTAAGGTTTAAACGAAGTAAACAATCAAAGACAAGAAATGGTTCATAAGTGTCCCTTGAGGCAAGACGCTCTTGTATGATTCACCCCATATTAGACATTATAGTTCACTTTAAACACCCCATCATACAAAATATATCAGTTTTACTTTGCACTTGACTGGAAACTAGAAAATTTAATCACTAATAAAAAGCAATAGGAAGCCAGGCTGCATTTCTTCCACTTTTCAATTATTTTTTCGGAAGGAGAACTGATTAAGAGATTAGCAGTTAGCATCAGCATTCCAAAAATCACACTCCAGGAATATTCAAGAGTTGGAAAAACTAGAACGTATTTATCTATATATTATAATATAATAGAAGATCAGACTATTATAGAATTGTATGCCTGATTCAACCCTGAGACACTATCTGTTGAGCCAATTAAAAACTGGCTTTAAAAATTAGCTAAAAGTCATAATCACACCACCAGCAATTTAAAATGAACTGAAAATGTTTCCACCTGGACATCAACTTTGTAAAACACAAGTGTGACATACACATCATAGTTTAACTATGATATAAAGTCAGTAAGTTCTTATATTGCATTCTCACATAGAATTTAGCAACAAAAATTGTTTTCATGTCATAAAGCAATCTACTTCAAGGCTGAAGTAGCAGATTCTTTATTAGTATAACACAAGTATCACTTCAGTATTTATAAAAAGTTGTTTACAAAAGTAATCTTAAAAACAGTGGGAAAAATGATAATGATTGCACTTGATTAGAAAATTGGGTATTAGTTACACTTCTGATCACAAGATTTGCCAGGGGCTTTACTTAACCACCGTTCAAGACAGTCAACATTCCACATACTTCTGAAGCTTTCAAACATGTTTGTTTACACAGATTACCGTACCAGTAGTAACTATGATGAGTCATCTTGTTTTCAATAAAGCAAAACTAGCTGTTATACTCACTTAAATCTGGACCTGGACAACACAGGTATTCCCTTCACTTTTCTCTTAAGGGGTTTTGCCTATATTAGGAAAGTTTTTAAAGTTTTTGTTCCACAGAACCACACTGCAGTCCATAGTTACCTCAAGATCTGAAACCTTATAAATTAAGGCATTTGTTTCATTTCATCATGTCAGTTTGTTACTTTGCAGTTCATTTAAGTAATTAAGTGCATTTGGAATGCGGAAAAAGGCACAGTCTTTGATATCTGTACTATGGTTAAAAGGGAGTTTTAAAGTGAGACCCCTACATTTTAAAAAGCAAAGTATGCGTTTTTCATTCTCCTGAACTGAAATACAAAAGCATTAAGCTTTGAAACAAATCCAATTTCAGTCAGACCAAAAAGAAATACATAATCTGAGGAACAATATATATTTCTGAATCCCCCCCAAACATATTAATCACATTATTTAGAGTGATGAAAGGAGAGTTTTACTAGATACTAAAAGCTACAAGATGACATTAATTATGGAGTATTAATCATGGAGGTGACATGGTATATTAATAAATGAGTTTTCTACCACCACCCCATATAGCTTACTTTTTTAAATCTTCAAAATACTTTCCTGTGTTTCTAACCACAAGGCATCCTCCCCCCTCAGGAGGCATGATATGAGTGGGAATACAATAGAACCAAAAGATATTTCCTATATGTTTTTTAATTTTAAAAATAAATATAGTAAGAATTATAAAGTTGATTTAAAAAAAAATGGAAGTGCATGCTCAAATTATCACAGGCTAGATTAATTTTCCAGAAGAACTTCCAGTTAGATATGAATCTCCCACATATCGTAGTAGAGAGTCACATCACAGTGAAAGCTAGGAGTCTTATCAGAAGGAAATGCAGGGTGGATTTCCATTAGCACCTTAATTTGGTTTGAGAGATCAGTTTTGATGCAAATTTCCTGATTGTCTCCACTTAAATCACAAAATCACAGAATGGTTGAGGTTGGAAGGGACCTCTGGAGATCATCTAGTTCAACCTCCCTGCTCAAGCAGGATCACCTGGAGCACGTTGCACAGGATTGTGTCCAAGCAGGTTTTGAATATCTCCAGAGAAGGAGACTCCACAACTTCTCTGGGCAACCTGTGCCAGTGCTCTGTCACTCTCACAGTAAAGAAGTTCTTCCTTATATTCAGGCAGAACTTCCTGTGGTTCAGTTTGTGAACATACTTTAATACACTTTGATTTGCATTCTGGAGTCATTTCAGAGTTCACTAAGTGAGTTTATAATTGAGAATCCAAGAACACCTATAATGCATTCTAAACACTAACAGATATTCAGCCCACAGTACCAAACTAGAATTAATCTGAAGTCAAATATCTGAAATGCTTAGTGGGGACATTACGTACTTGGATCCAACTATTTTACTCTAGAACCACCCTTATTGTTTTGCATGACTAATTAGCATTGTCTTTTTTCAGTTCTTTGCACCTATGCTGGCACAATATTAGTTCATCAGTATTACCCTCCACTATAATTTAGAATTCAGCACAAAAAAAAAAAAATTAAAGGCTTAAATTATTTCATGTCCATGCTTAACAGCATGATTACTATCTGCAATTAAAAACGTGTCCAAACAAAAAAAATCACATCAGCTACTTTGAGTAGGTGACTAGACAGCACCATTGCTTAATGCACTGACCTTTCAATTTTTGGAGAAAGATGTCATTTAAACATAAATAAAATCCAACATTAAGGACATAACATCATAGTTAATAATTTATCATAGTTAATAAAACAGTTCTCACTTGCAAAAAATAAAAGCCAAGGTGCTGCAAAGAAAAATATTAGACTATTTGTAAACAGCAGAGGATCAGTCATAGTTTTATTTATGTATTTATATGGAGAAGGAAACTGTTTAGACACCATATTTTATATGTTGAATATGAAAGACTGGGTAGAGATGAGAGTAACAAAAGCGTGTAGCAAGCGTAAAAGTTCACGACTACTGCTCTCTAGCCACAGTTTATGAAAAGTATTCATTGAAATCATTGTAAAAGATTTCAGTTTTCAGCAATTTTTCAACTAAATTAAGAACAGCAGTGTTCAGAGCTTGATCACTGGAAGATTAAGCATACTATGAATTACACCTTTTTGCTATGAGGTGCATAATTACGTTTGCATGTCTTTACTGGATTGAAGGAAAAGAATCAAACATTCATAGTGTTACTGCACTGGTAAAGGAAAAAAAAAACAAAGCAAAATGAAATTTATAATTTCATTTATAATTTATAATTTCATTTATAATTTATAATTTCATTTAGACTAAATTTTTATAATTCAGTTTATTCTTTACAAGTAGAAAGTCCAACCAGTTATCTATCCTCTGTAAAACTCTGCTGATATAAATACACTTAATCCTTCTGTTTGATATGTATTTTAAGAGATACTTACTGTTCTAAGAGTTGATCGTATTTTCCTAGAGCTTCCCTTTCAGCAGTAACTGCTCTTTCTTTTTCAGCTACAGCATTATCTCTTGCTTCTCTTAAATTTCTGAAGGAAACAAAAAAAAAGATAATCTATCAAGAATCTGTTGGGAAAAATCCTATTTAACTTCTTAGATCAGAGTACTATTGACTGATCTTGAATTTAACACCATCTTCCTCAACCCCATTAGAATTGTCAGGGGCCTGTCTATATGTATATCAATTACGGAGGCCTGTTCTGAAAACAATGATTGAACTACCCATCTATTTGTAGAAATATGTGAAAAAGTCATAATATTAGAAATGTAAATTACTTTTTTGCATGAATTTAGTAGATTCCAATTCTTTTGCTTAGTACTTCAGTAATAACTAGGAGAATGATGTCTTCCTAGTAACTTAGGTGATTAAGAACTTTTATGATAGAGCCGGAAGAGATTAGCTAGGCATAAAAACTCTATTTCGACATATAACTCATTTGGCTAATTAATCACCGTAAGTAGGTTACTGCACATCACTGGTGTCTTTTATTACTATCATCATTTTTGATCTGCATAGAGAGAACCATAAATTAAACCATGAATGTTTTACTGCAATCAATATTTTTTTCAAATTTTTATTAACCAAGAATCAGTTAAGACTTGCAAACTCTCTTTTTCCTATTTCACTTACACAAGTCAGAGTAGCATCACATGAATGATGACTAACACCAGTAATAGTTGTGTTAAAAATGATACAGGTAACTGTCTGTTAATCTGTAGTCTGTCTGTAATGTAACATCCTAATAACCTAAAACTATCACTTAGGGTTTATCTGTTATACCTCCAGTATACAGTAGCGCAGCACAGTAATAACAGACTTGCAGAGCAAAACAGTGGCTGTTGAGGACTTGACATTTACACTACAAACATTTCAGAGGATTTTACTTTAAAAAAACCTTTGTTTGCTCCTGTGTCCTGTACACTTACTGCCATTTGTGATGCCTCTCTCTTAAGAGATACCTTTCAATTTAGTTTCATCTAAAAGAAATCCAGTGCAAATTCAAGCATAAAGTGTGATGTGAGCAAGAACATGGCAAAAAAGCAGCAACTGGAAGCTTAACTTCATAACCACATTCCTTATCTGAGCTGAAACGTTAACTTAGCTGCAACAAGCTCTGCCCACTTCAGTTGCTTTTCTTCTCCGCGTGTGTGTGTGGTGGTGGGGGGTGGGGGGGGGCACAGATCGATTTTAACATGAATTTGCTGTGGAGATGCAGTAATGCTTGTGTTACCACAGGAAACAAACAAACAAACAAACCCCAAAACACTATAGAAGCTTTTTCAGGAGGTACAACTGGCTTAAAGGAAAGTGAAATTGAAGTATAAGGCAAATTCTGAAGAAAAGATATGGAGGTAAAAGGAAAATTGTTAAGTCCATGTTAAATGCCATCCTAGGTCATTTGAGCCACACTAACTGCCTGTGTTTTTTGGATAAGAGACTTTATTTTCTAGGTGAAGGAAATGTCATCAACCATACTTATCCAGACTCAGTTAAGTAATAACATGCACTGGAAATTATTAGTTAATCAGAATCAATCTAAGAATTATATAACGGTTAAGCATCTAAGAGAGAAAACGTGGGAGGTCAAGGGCACTAATGTGTTAGAGAAGGAGTGAAATGTCGTATCTTGAACAGTAGTAGAAATGGGATAAAAGTTAAATTGTGTAAGAAGTAGAGTCACGTACTTAGAGAATAATGTTTCGCTTAACTGGATAGCTTACCAATTGAATAAGCCACAGAAGCATAAAGGCACAATGAGGTACACTTAGTCAACAAGAGGACAGTCACAGATGTGACATAACCATAAAAAAAAAAGGCAAAAGTGACCCAGTTATGTATCTGCTTACATACTTTCAATAGAGATTGAACAGTTATTACTGACATTATGCCAAGTATTCACATGATCTGAAACTACAAACAATTCTAATTTTAAGAGGTAAAAACCAACATATCTAACAGCTATACATACAGGTCATCTGGATTACAATGTATCTGGCAAGCCTGTCACACAAGCGAGTGTAACCCTCTAAAATTGGACAGAATTACTACCTACCCATTTATGAGTGTATAGGAAAAAAAAGGTAGGAAAAGGGGCAGAAGAAGGGAAGCAGAAGTGCAAGGGCATCTACATTAGCTTTTGAAGCAAACTTCCCAACAATTGCCACTCAGAGTAATTCTAAAGTACACACACCAAACTATTCAAATCCGCAGAAATCAGAAGGTGCACTCAAGGAGAAATCTAATATGCTCAAACTACTAAACAGTGTTCAGCCTACTGGATTAGCTGTTATCTGGTCTTAAGTAAAACCTCATGCAGACATACAATAACTCTGAATTCACTCATGCTTGCTAATGGAGACATAGCCAATGCTGACAACCAGAGAAGTGACACTGATCCCAAATAAAATAAAACTAAGTATCAGCCTTTTATTGGATTCTCCTTTGCCACTTGGTTTAAATTCCTGAACTGGCTCATCTAAGCGTAAAATGTCACTAAATGCAAGGGGAACATCAGGCCAAAGAGACTTGGTAAGGAGATAAGAAGTAAGAACATTATATTCGGTCATATTAGCTCAGCTGTCTCACCATTCCATGCTTTGAGCTTGAAGCTGAAACTAGAATCTTAGCTTTACTTTCAGTCACAGTCAATCAGTGTCTCATCACATCCTACAACTTTCATTGCAAACTGCCTTGGTTTGCAGTTTAGGGCTGCACATTTCTCATGACTGAGGTGTACCTCAGACTGCAAAGAAGTTTTATGGTGGAATTCTTACAGTACTTTACTTTTTAGTACTTCTATAGAGATAGCATATGATAATTTTTTCCCACAAATGTAATTAAATATAAGGAATTTATATTTTAGAAATAATTATTTCAAAACAAGTAACAAGACTTCTGTAAATTGGTTCCAGAAAAATCAAGCATCCTCCAGTAGATTCCTCAATGATATGTAGACACTTTTCAACAGTCAAATCATTCTTTGTAATTCAACATAGTTTATCATTCTTTGTAATTCAACATAGTTTTATATACAGGAAGTGCTGGAGATGTGTGCACATATATATTTTATTTACACTCAAAAAAACATAAAATGATGTATTTTTTGTTTTTAATTAAATTAGACCCTTTCAGCTGACTAGAAGACAAGACAGCAGGAGATATGTTCCTCATTTTTCCTTCTTCAGAGTAATAACAGAACTACCTATTAAAAAAAAAAGATGTTGATGCCACGAATATCTTTTTACTACAGTCATTTCCTTCTCCGTACAAGTCACTTTCAGGAGATCTACAATGAGTTAATAATGAGTCACTAAGTGCTCTTCCCATTTTAAAAACAACACGCAATGACCAAAAAAAAGTCCGTTTAATAGAATTACAGTACCAACAGTCCAAGCCCTTAGATTCCTTCAGGCTTACATATATGCCTAACACTGCACACATTCCGTGCAATTCAACAAGAATGTATGTAAAGTATAGTACGCAGTTCTTTGCAGAATTAGGATCTTCTTGAAGGAGGATTTTATAATAATTTAGAGGAAAATCAGTAGTGTTGTAAATCATAATGCTGTGAACAATCTTAAATAGATTCACTTTTAAAAGGTATAAAAGTCTTTGATTGTTTTTTCTCAATTTTTCTGCTTTACCTTCCGAATTAATTCCTTCTTTTCTGGTTGCCTGAAAGTTTCAGGACTATTGTCCCTCCATTATGAGAGGCAAACCAACATATTCTGTATGAATTAATAAACAAGACATCTGAATAAGATCAAAACCCCTAACTGTTACCTAGAGGATGAATTTTAATAATCTATTCCTTTCATTGACAATGTCAAATGTCAGTCATTACTTCAAGAGAAAAATTATCTGTACAAATGTAATTTTTAGAAGGTTCTCAATTTTAAACTTAAATTCCCACATTCTGATCCGTCAACCGGTTTCTGCCTGAAAAAATGGAGTATTTGGCCATTTCTGCCATAGGTAGATTATTTCCTGCATCTTATCTACCTGTTTTCACGCTCATACATCTCCTTTGAGGTACTTCGAAGTTGCTCAATTTCTTGATTTGTTTTCAGTCTTATTTGTTCCAGTTCCTCCTGCAGTCTGTTTTCATACTCTGTTTTATAATGGTCTCTGTAAACAAATAAAAATAAGAATTCCTTATGAACTGCATTACTACTACATTGGCCAAAATAACAAGACTCCAGGTACAGCTGTACTAGCAAAGCACTTCTTTATATTTTATTTTAATTCTCACTTATTCCTCCCTCATCTGCTTAGAATACATATTAGCTTAAAACTAAGACTGGAAACTTAAGCACGAATAAGTTAAGATCTTCCATGGCATATTATTTAGTGTTTTTTACTTTATTTATTAAAGTAATTTGATATTTAACCATCAGGCAGTATTACACTTAATACTCTTGAAAAAATTCTTTGTCAGCCTATACTTGAGTGTTCATTTTAATAAACCACTTAAAAAAAAGTCCTCACTCTGCAGTGTTCTAGCTTCATCACTGGGTAATGGTAAATTAATATACAACAAAATCTTGTAGCATGGCATTATTATAAGTTAACTTCAGTACAACTGAATGGGGCAGGGCAGCAATGATAGGAAACACTGCTGACTGTAAGCTGTGGAGATCTGTGAAATCAGAAATGGTATCTGGATACTTACCTTGTCAAGATCTCTGAAAGCAAGATGAGTCACACAACTTCTCTTTACTTGGCATAAAAATGCAAGAGACCAAATTCCCTCTGAGATTTCAGAGGATAGTGAAGCAGGCTTACACTGTATTCCTAGATGTGGTATAGTCAAGCTACGTGCATCTCCTCCTAGGTTGCTCAAATGGGGAGAACTCTTTAAAAGTCCCTCTGCCTCATTATTATAGGATATAGGCTTCAAATGGCTTTCTAGAAAAAGGAATCTAGCTACAAGAGTCAATGCTTAAAAGTACATTTCAAGAGAAAGATTGTTCAGATCTATGCAATTTTTTAAAATCTCAATTTAAAAGCAAGCCTTAAGGATTTATTTAAGTGAAGACTTTCCAGATGAATCTCTAATTTGAGCATTGCTCTGATGTATACTCACACAAGGTAAATTTAAAAAGATAGTAGCAAAGGAAAAATATTTAATATTAAAAAGATGATAAGCAACATCGGAATGCTAAGTGATAACTTCAGTAGAGGTTTTTTTATATTTCCCTTTAGATAATACTGTCTTTCCAGTTGTATTACAGAAGTACAGAATATAGTACATTTCATTTTAGTTATGCAAGTTGTCTCCCATTCCATCTTGCTGATTCAAACAAAAGGAAGCAGCTGAAGAATAACTGAGCTTTTTCCACACTTTCTGCTCTAGAGGACACTCACTCAGAGCACAGATGCTTTTCTAGGCACACTGCTAACCAGAAATATGGCTGTATTAGTGACAGCCATACAAACATTTGATACAACTTTTGGATGCATGTTAGAATGGTATCTTTGGCATCTAGATGTCAGAAAATAACATGAACTTGATAATCTGAATAAGAAAGAAAAACTCTACGTGAGCATAAAATTTTGTTGTACAGCACTACACATTTAGCTACACACACAGCCGAATGACACAGCATTTTCTGTTCAGTATCCCAAACACATACCTATACCAGTGTGAACAGCATAAGAATTTGACACTATTTACCACTATAGCTAGCATGCAATGATCACTTAATTTCTCATGGCTATCATTAAGAAGTGTGCAATTGAACTTGAGAAATGAAAAACTGATTGCTCAAAGAGTTGATATGAAAGTTTTAACTGCCTACTACATCCTACTTTAAAAGTCTGTTAAAATTAAACATCTTTTACACTCCAAAGATGGTACAGAATATGACTTTCTAATATTCCTATTCTAAATAATGTTCACTTAAAAAAGAAGAAAAAGTGCACCATATGTATTTAATATATATATTTTTTAACTTATACTATCTCAGAAAGTTTCTATGTACATACAAGAACACAGAAACTTTAGATATGGGTTTCTTCACTGCCATGGCAGTATATCAAAACTTGAAAAAGATTTAAAACAGTTTATCCTAATATACAAATACACATTAAAAAAAAAGAACAGAAGCTTTCTTACTGTTCCTGGTTACACTGATAGGGACTAGTTCTTCTAAAGTCAGGAATTTTTAAGTGGGATTTGTCCAAGAAACAATGGAAAATAGTAATTTGTCTACTGATAGAAGCGAACATAGTATCTTACCTGGATGTAACATATTTTTCATACATCTCTTCTCTAGCTTTTTTGGCATCCTCTAGCTGAATCTGAAGTCTTTCAAGACGATCTTCCTCATGTGCACAGCGAACACTAAGCTCCATGTTCTGGCGATTAAGATAATCTTTATCTTTTTGCAAGAAGTTAAGGGATTGTTGCAAGGTTGCCAGCTATAAAAGGGGATAAAGAAATACTTCAACATGAACTACAAAAAGGGCAGTTAACCCTCCCTACACACTTGCTTTTTCATTTTAACTCTCTTCTATCAATCATTTGAATTGAAAAACCTCAGCTTACACTTGCATTTTACATATTCTTATAAGCAGGTGAAGTTCTATTAAAAAAATAGTTTAAGATTATAACTTTCTGGATTTTCATGACTTCTGATTATTAGTACTGCAAAAGTGATAAGGCCCCTTAATCTTTCTCAAAGTCAAAATAGGAACTAGGATCAGAACACAATACTGAATCAGAGAGGAAACATACCAAGTCTTGGGGCCAACTGATCGTCGTGCTGTGTACAATTTTCTCAGAAATAGTGAAAAGTTTATGGGCACCAAGAGTCCATAAAGAAATGATGAAACTGCTAGCTTTGGGGCTGAAGCATGACATGATTGTGATAGACAAGGTGACATTTCAGACCAGTACCAAGAGTAAAGAAGGTCATGTATGCTTTCTTTTGACTTTCATTTAGTATGCTTATGCTACAAGTGACTTAACTGACACAAAAATAGAAACATGACCATCTTGTGAGCCTCTGTAACAGCCTTCCTGAGCTTCAGACTAATCAGCTTTACCACTCCAAAAATATGGTGTGGGAGACAGTGGTCTCCATCTATTTCTCAGAATGCAGCCACAGAGTATATTGTCACTTGTGCTGAGTTGTCTAACTCCTTGCTTCTGATAGCAAAAGGTACCTTTACCATTTCCAAGAAATTTGCAATTTAAGCTCCTGGTGATGTCAGTTAAGATAATGCCAAGTTAAGATAATGGTAGATTTGTCACTTTTCAGAAATACATCCCCCAGGTTAAAGCCATAAAGACACCCTGTACATGTTTTAGACATAACTTATTCTTTCTGAGCCATGAAAGGACAAAAGAAAGTTACTTGAGGAAGAAAATGAAGTTGGAGAAAAGCAGCAATTTGTTAAGGAACTTAAAATTCATGGGGGGGGGGGATGCACACGTTATATGTGCATCTGCAGTGAGTACAGACATAGATTACTACTTGAAGAAAAAAATGAACCTCTATGTCTACCTATAAAACTGGGTAAAGGAGCACTACCTTACAAGTAGTAGTAAAGATCACTGTTTTATGTGCAATACTGTAATATAGAGACCCTAAAGAACATAATCTACCTTGAATCCTCTGAGGAGTGAATGGTCTTATTTATTCAGTTACCAAAATATTAGCGCTCAAAGATCCCTCATTTGATTCTTGCCTGGACAAATTAGGAGTCAAGAACAACCTTCCCATGCAGCGTCCTTTCTGTATCACATATGGAAACTAATTCTTAACAACCAATCAACTGTTCCTTTACTCCTTTTTTGTGCTTCCTAGGAAGATTTATATACATAAACCTAGCTGAAGAATTAGTCTTATTTTCCAAGTAAGTTGGATATAGAGCTACAAATCATTCGTAAATTAGTAAATGAGGACAGAAACAGAAGTTTATTTCTGGAGATTCAGTAAGTCCTGTTCTCCTTCCAAAAGAGCCATCACAAAAGCAAACCTACATCAGACAAAGAAAAAAAATCCCTTAGTGATTCCGACACTTTTGGAGGATTCATTCTTAATTAGCTTACTTACAGAGCATAATTCAGTTCTAGAGGTTCAATGAAACAATCTTCCCTATGAACAATTTAGATACAGAAGTTTTGATAACAGATTCTGAAATAATGGAAGCTTTCACCAGTATAAACTATCAAAGGTCTTACAGACCAATGCAATGGATAGGGAAACATTCTCTGCCCAGTTCCTTGACCCTGGAGTTATCATATGTGCTTGGTGGGGGCCATTACTGAACCATCTCCTGGATGAATGAATTAATGAACAGGGCATGCAGCTAGGGACATTTCTCTCTCAACCTGTCAGGTCTTCAGCTCTTTGAATGCCTTTGGAGCAGAGATATGTTCCCCTGTGAAATCCTAGTGCTAACAGAATGGTAGTGATTGAGATCTGGAAAAAGCGACTGACCTGACTGGAATTAGAACTCATTGGAAACCTGTTCCTCCACTCCCCCCACCCCCACCACTTATTCCTCCCCCCCGCCTCCTCCCAAAAAAGGGAGAAAAAGAGGAAAAGGAAACTCTCAGTGTCTGAAGAAGCTTTTAGTCATTTTCCCAGCATAAATACTTTCAAAGACCAATTGAGACACTTAAAAACAAAAATCAACCAAACAAAAAAAAGACCTAGTAGATGTTCCTGTCTTTGAAGCAAGCAGCACTGCAGTAGAAGCAAAGAAAGAGGTCCTAAATACTAGACTATTCCTAATACAATATTAATCTCTGTAAAGGAAAGGTGAAGGAGGAATTAAGCAACTATTATTAAAATAAGAGACATACAGTTTTCTTAGACATCTATAGAACATAGCAAAACATAATCCATATAGTAATTGTGCTTTACTGTCACTAATAAGTGCTCAAAAGAGCTAAAATAAATTATAAATAGTTCCACCCTCTTTTGAGTATAGAGCATATTGATAACATTAAGCCTTGATTGGCAAGTTCTGCTCTCAGGCCTCCCACATTCCTGAGCCTAGAGGCAGAGTTTAGAAGAGTGAAACAGCAAGATTAAGCTTGAGACCTAGAAAAATGGGATGTACACCAACATAGGGAAAAATGGAAAGCACTTGATGGACGTGGAGGGAGCTGGAAAACACCACTGCAGGGTTGCTATTCAGTATGAAAGATCACAGCAATTACAAGAGGTTGCTGATGACTGTAAACCATCTTCAAGACAGACCGACCAGGCAACTAGAGGCTGGTCAGTCTGTTCTCAATTCCTGTAAAGATTATAGACCAAACCCTCCTGGAACTCATATGCATGCATATCCATGAAAAAGGTGATTGGAAGCAGTCAGGATGGATTTACCCAGGCCAAATCGAGTCTGACAAACGTGACCAGAAGGCTGGCTCTATGGATGAAAATGGCTCTATGGGAAAGCAGTGAATGTTATTTACTGGATTTTGCTAGGTTTTCCAACAGTCTCCCATAATTACATTATGGCCAAATTGGAAAATATGTTTTTTTGGAGACAGGTAAAGATGAATGGAACAAGATGAACATGAGCCAGTGTGCCCTTACAGTAAAAAAGGGAGGCCAGTTGCCTACCCAGGATTTATTAAGCAACGGTGCAGACAACAGGTTGAGGAAAATGGTTACTGCTCTGAATTCAGTACTAGTGAGATCATAGCTGGAGTGCTGTGTCCCATTTTGGGCTCTCTAGCACAGACATTCACATACTGCAACATGGCCAGAAAAGGTCTACCAAGATGGTCATGGGCTGCAGAACATAATCAACAAGGAGGGGCTGAGAAAACCGTGAGTTTTTTTTTTGTTCCCCTCCCCCCACACACACCCCACCAAGCCTTCAGAAGAGAAGGCTGGAGGCAGGGGGTAATCTTTTTGCAGTCCTCACTTATCTAACTGGAACATATTAAAAAAAAAAAAAAAAGGAGGGGGGAGGAAATCAGAGTCAAACTTGTGGAAGCACACTGTGACAGGACAAGAGGCAAGAGAAACAAGCTACAACAACTCTGATTAGATATTACAAAAACTTGTTCACAAAGAGGGTGGTCAAACACTAGAACAGGTAGTCCTGAGAGATTGTAGAATCTCCATCCTTGGAGATACTCAAAACTCGACAAAAGCCTAAGCAAATTGATCTTAGTTGGCTCAGCTGGCAGAGAGGAGTGTCTGAGCAGATGATTTCCTGAGGACCCTTTAACCTAAAATTTTATGACTGTACAGATGACCCCAAAAGATTTGATTAGGCAAATAGATTCCTGAGGTCAAAAATTAAATTATTACTGAAACAAGAACTTCAAATTTACCTCTTTTGATAAGTCATTTCTTTCTTTAGCTTGTGCTTTGTGAGACAACTCCAATATGTCATATTTTCTTCTGAGTTCTGACAATTCATGTTCAAATATATCTCGTTCACTGTTAAAATGAAGTGAAAATATTAGTTGCATAGAGTGAAATGAACAAAATTCCTGCACACTTGTAATTTACTCAGCCTTCTTTCATGACACTGATTTTTTTAACGGCATGTTATTATATGAGAAAATTCTCTTAATTTTGAAGTATTTAAGCAATAATCCTAAATTCCTATTTTAAAATTACTGCATTCTCTTCTTAGTATTCTTTTTTAGTTCAACTTTGGGCTACACATTTCTCCTCTTAGCAATAGATTATGAATTCCCTTGTACATCTTTTCAAATCTTTCAAGCTTTTGATGCTCTTTTCCCAACATCTTTTTGAATCTTCTGCAGACATTAAAGTGGGAATGAAATCACTTTAGTTTTTCACCCAATCTTCCCAATCAAACAGGAACCAAAGGATATTTGTTCTCAATTGCTCTTCTCCCTTCTATACAGTCCCTTAATGCCAGAGGGAATTACACTACTCTTCTGATATTTAAAATATACATGACAGTTGCAAAAATTATGTTGGTGTCTGAATAACAGTGTTTCCACATGCACCAAGCAGCAGCTCTATATCTGTATCTGATCCTTTCAGAAGAGTGGAATGAATAAGCTAGTATGAGCTTGCAATCTGAAAGAAAGCTAAGCAGTTTTATATCAATAGTGTAAAAAACCAAACAAACAAAAACAAACAAAAAACCCACAGAGATACCTCAGAGTCTACCAAAACTAGAAGATTTGATATAGTTTGTAAAGGCATTTTAAACTTACAGTTAGTCAGAAACAAACCTGGAAGTGATTAATTTTTGCAGTGCTCCCAAATCTCCTCATATAGCTATGCCAATAGCACTCCCCCACCCCCCTTCATCTGTGCCTACTCTGATGAATACAACCTACTTTCTCAAATACAGTTTTGGCACGTTTATTCATGCCTTTTTCAACTCAAGATTATTTTAATATACACTGTTAAACACTGGGGCTATTCACATGAAAAAGTTATTACAATCCACTTATTAGATGCAGTTGCACATGGGAAGCAAACCATAGCATCCGTCCATCCTATTTACAAGCAGCTTCCAGATAGATTTCAAGGTTGTTTTAGTACATATGGCAATGCACAGTTATTCAAAAGACAGACTCTCCTTTAAATGACTTAGAGGCACAGTAAAGATCAATAAATGTGCCTGAGCTCATTCAATATGAACAGCTAGGGAGCTGACAAGCTGCTTTCCATTCAGAATCCTCATTTTGAGCCATTCCCCAACAAATCTGCCAAAGCCCTGATTTCTTGAACTTGTAAGCACACTGAAAAGGCAATTTGGTAGCTGGATGGTGAAGTATGTGTGTACGTGTGTTTATAAGAAGCCCATTCTCACTGTTTTGAAATTGTTGTTTATGAGGTCAGCATTCAAAGCATAGGCTTGAACTTTAAAACTTGTATTTCAAAAACGAAGAGAGATGCTGGAAATTCCGGCAATTAAATCAAGCCACTGAAGTTAACCTATGATTCTCTGACAAAGGATTCTCATAACAGTCCTTTCAGTCTTATGCTTCCAAAGGTACTTTACGTCACTTAATATTAATTCCCAAGGCACTATACCCTTTTATGTCACTGTGAGGGCAGCACGTAGTAGAGCACAGGGCTGCTTGTGAGATGATAGATATTATACTTAAAAAAAAAAAAAAAAAAAAAAAAAAAAAAAAAAAAAAAAAAAAGTGTTTGTTCTCTGAGTTGTTTAAGTTGCAACCAGGCTAGTAGACTCTGAAAACACAGTGAATACCTACATACAAACTTTTAACAAGATAAATGCATGCATGAGATTTCAGTGGTGTTTATCTTATGACTGTGATATTCCATATGACTGAATATCAGTCCTGAATAATTGAACTGTTAGCAGATCCAGGTAAGGAAAAATATTTGAAGTGGGCAACTTCAACCTTGATTGACTGAATTACAGACTTTTTCTGTTAATACTTGTAGGTACTTGAACTATAGAGATACCTACCATTTTACTGTATCATAGTTCTCTTGTCTGTAATCACCTTGTTGAATCATCCGCTTTGTATCAGCCAGTTCCAGTGTTAAACGCTGACATCTAACCTCAAGGTCTGACCGAATCCTCCTCTCTTCTTCATAATTCTAAAAGTTAATACATACTTTAAAATGCCAACAGCTACACTGATATTTAACACTTCTCCCCCCCATACCATGCCCAAACAGTCCCAGACCAAGTTTTGTGAAGTCTGCTTACAAATATTTAAGCGGTAGTATTTTCATTTATCTAAATTTTTAGAAATCTAAGTAGGCATCAATGAGTAAGCACATACACTGGTACTGAATTTATCTTACTCTAAATAGTTGACCAGCGTATCTACTTTTCCCTAATGCATTTGTCCATTAGCCTAACTTCACATACTAGTGACTCTAAAATGGACTACTGGTGGTCTACAAACCTACAGTCATGCCACTTTTACAGTATTTTCAAATAAGTTTGCTTATGAAGACAGTTTCCGGCCCATTTAAGGAGAAAAAGAAGGGGGAAAGAAAAAGCACTTATTCACTCATCTATCAGCATGAATTTCCATTTTCTCTTTTTTTCCTTCCCAAATAGCTTGAGACATTATTATGAGAACCATAAAAAAAGGATCAGAATAAGAGTGTAGAAAAAAACATGTCTTCTAAAACACTGGTCATTCCTTTTGAAGATAAAGGGGTACCTTTTTAACCATCCTATAAAAATAGGAGACTACTGTGCCCTAAAATTAGGTCTTTACTCTGTTCACCTGAGTCATTTTCATATTTAATTTCACATATCTTACCCTATTTGCTTATCCAAAATACTGCACCACTTACTAATTTTCTTTTAGAAAGAACCCTAAAATAATTCGCATCTTCCTACATTAGAGAAAACTGATGGACAGTAGAAGAGTTGCTCACTAAAAACTTGAGAATACCCCCAGCATCCAAGCATTTTCCCTAGTATCCTCACTCCAGCCTCCTTCCAAACTGAAGCTTTGTATTACCATTTTCTAAACCAGCTAACAGCATCATGAACACTCTTATTTTTCAGTATATATACACTAATTCCAGCAGTCTTTGGCTGCTGGTATTGTTTACTCTTGAAGTGCCTCTTAAAGATCATTATTTCTGGGAGAATAAAATAGTAGCAGCCTATCATACACTTCTGCATTGCACCTAACACTAGGCAAAACTAAGTTTAAAGCAAAAAGAAAATTAATCTGTGGATTCTGTAAACTTTCCACACAGTAATTTAAAAAACAAAACCCATGTCTGCTCACTACACAAGATTAGTTCTAAAGTGTGCGGCTCTCAGGGCATATGTGCAGTTCTCAGTTTCTATTCTATCCTTGGCAAAATACTCTTACTAACTATTATCTCCAAATAAAGCCCCAAATTTATTTGGAGATAAGTATGTTCTGATTTGCAATTTCGTTCCTGTAGGTACCATTCAGAGACCAAACCTTCCCCTTCAAAGATTTTTTCTAATTCATAACCTCCAATATTCAAATCAACATATAGTTTTTAAACACTCCTCAGAAGATTTTTTTTTTGCCATGGTCCCTACATGGCATGCTTGATAATTGACAGCAGATGCTTGATAAGTAATGATAATTCCATCTGGTTATGTTCAAGGGACATCACTCAGATAGGTTTTGCATTCACCTCCAGTGAATGGTTTTGCTCACGGCCTAAAAACTGCTGTAAGACATGACTACAGAACCAATCACTTACAATCAATATATTTTGCAGCAAGTAAGCAATTGTATAGGTGCGTAATTTTTCAAAATACACTAAAAGCTGTATTTTATACGGATCTGTAAGTGATTCCTAAACGTGATTTCTAAGAGGACTAAATACCAGGACAAGTCTCTACAATAGGGATGGAAAGAGAGAAAGAACACTGACCAAAATTCACAGGCACCATGAACAGACAGACAGACAGAACATCTTCTCAAAAAAGTACCTAAATGCTTATAAGACATGACAGAGCAGCTCTCTGAACCACAAATAATGCTGTAACTATTCTGCTGATAAACATAAAAATTTAGTTTTCTGACTTCCAAATTCAATAAAATCCCATTAAGACACTCAGCTTTCCTGAGGAGTTTGGATGGCAAATCTGTAGAACATATAATCTAAACACATGGCTGTTATTCAGCCTGATGTACTGGTATATGGCCTATTTTTATTTGCTTATCCTAATTAATGATATACATTAAACAAATTAAGATTGCAGAAAACAGTTTCTCCTCATCATATTCTAAAGCCATTAATAAGCCAGTATTTTTAAAGATGGTGTTGCCACATTGGGAAAGTTTTTGTCAGATGCTTTAAGATGTTAGAATTACAAACATGTACTATAAGGATGCAAGAGTCCAAGTGCCCTGTTAGATAGTAAAAGCACAACTAAACTCATCTTTCAATAAGGTACTCTGGTAAGGACACTTAAAATTTAAGCATAATTTGGAAGTTCAACAGACTCTGGCCTCTTCAGAGAACTACTTGTAATCAAGTCTGGCAAGGGATGTTAAGGACAACAGGAAGGGTTTCTTCAAACACATCAGCAGCAAGAGGAGAACTCAGGAAAATGTGAGCCTGCTACTGAACAGGGCAGGGGCCCTGGTGACAAGGGATACAGAGAAGGCAGAATTACTGAATGCCTTCTTTGCTTCTGTCTTCAGTGCTAGGGGCAGCCCTCAGGAATCCCAGAACCTGAAAGAAAGGGAGAAAGTCTGGAGAAGGGAAGACTTTCCTTTGGTTGAGGAAGATGGGATTAGAGCTCTTCTGGGCAAGCTTGACATCCACAAATCCACAGGCCCAGATGGGGTGCACCCACGGGTACTGAGGGAGCTGGCGGATGTTGTTGCCAGGCTGCTCTCCATCATCTCTGAAAAGTCATGGAGAACTGGAGAGGTGCCTGAGGACTGGAAGAAAGCCAGAATCACTCCAGTCTTCCAAAAGGGCAAGAAGGAGGACTCAGGCAACTACAGGCCAGTCAGCCTCACCTCCACCCCTGGAAAGGTGATTCTGGATGACATCTCCAGGCATATGGAGGAAAAGAAGGTGATCAGGAGTAGTCAGTATGGATTCACCAAGGGGAAAATCCTGCTTAACCAAACTGATGGACTTCTATGATGAAATGATTGGCTGGGTAGATGAGGGGAGAGCAGTGGATGTTATGTACCTTGACTTCACCAAGGCTTTCAACACTGTCTCCCATAACTTCCACCTAGACAAACTCAGGAAGTGTGGGTTAGATGAGTGGAAAGTGAGGTGGATTGAGAACTGGCTGAAAGGCAGAGCTCAGAGGGTTGTCATCAGTGGCGTGGAGTCCAGTTGGAGGCCTGGGGCTAGTGGCGTCCCACAGGGCTCACTATGCGGTCCCATCTTGTTCAACCTCTTCATCAGTGACCTGGGTGAGGGGACAGAGTGCCTCCTCAGCAAGCTTGTGGATGATACCAAGCTGGGAGGAGTGGCTGACACACCAGAGGGCTGTGCTGCCATTCAGAGAGACATGGACAGGCTGGAGAGTTGGGCAGAGAAGAACCTCCTGAGGTTCAACAAGGGCAAGTGCAGAGTCCTGCACCTAGAGAGGAATAACTCCATGCACCAGTACAGGACAACCTGTTGGAAAACAGCTCTGTGGAGAAGCACCTGGGAATGCTGATGGATGACAAGTTGACCACGAGCCAGCAATGCACCCTTGTGGCCAAGAAGGCCAATGGTCTCCTGGGGTGCATTGGGAAGAGTGTTGCCAGCAGGTGGAGGGAGGTGATCCTGCCCCTCTACTCAGCCCTGGGGAGGCCTCATCTCTAGTCCTGTGTGCAGTTCTGGGCTCCCCAGCACAAGAGAGACATGGAGCTACTGCAGAGAGTCCACCATAGGGCTATGAAGATGATGAGAGGGCTGGGGTACCTGCCCTGTGAGGAACGGCTGCGAGAGCTGGGCCTCTTCAGCCTGGGGAAGAGAAGACTGAGGGGGGATCTTATCAATGTGTGCAAGTACCTGAAGGGAGGGTGTCAAGGGGATGGGGACAAACTCTTTTCAGTTGTCCCATGTGACAGGACAAGAGGCAATGGGCAGAAATTGAAGCACAGGAAGTTCTGCCTGACCGTGAGGGGGAATTTCTTCCCTGTGAGAGTGATGGAGCACTGGCACAGGTTGCCCAGAGAGGTTGTGGAGTCTCCTTCTCTGGAGATCTTCAAGGCCCGCCTGGATGCAACCCTGTCTACCATGCTCTAGGTGACCTAAGTTCCTGTTCAAGCAGGACTAGATGATCTCCAGAGGTCCCTTCCAACCTTACCATTCTGTGATTAAGTTTTGATACAATTCCTCTGTGATATCCCATGCCATTCTGCTGTTAATACCATGGCTGCTGACATTCTGTTATTATCATTCTACAATGTGCATTTCCTTTGCAGAAAGGGTGAGCTACTGTAGCTCTTACAGTAATATCCACAGAAGCACCTAGAAGACAACTACTTAAACTATAAAATTAAAATAGAACAACTGTGGATGTGTTTTCAAGTAGGCCTCTGGATAAATCTGACAAAAATAGCTCTAAAGCACTAGTTATAAGAACAATTATACACTTACAAAATTTGTCATTTCTAACAGTTGAGACTTGGAATGTAATTCAAATTCTGTGCAATAAATCAGTTATGAATTTCCTGTAACAATATGATAATTACATAGGAAAAGGTAGCAGTTAAATTGTACTTTTAAAAAGTGATATCAAGACTTCCTTCGAGTATCAAATTATTGAGCATATAATTAAAAGCATTTCTAGATTCAGTATACTTCCTGAATACTAATTAAACTGCATAAACCGTTTTCCAGTTGCCTCATCTTTTAGGTGTCAGAAACATTTTATCATAGGACAAATGTACCAATGTAACAATGCAGCTTAATAAACATTCAGTCTATAGGCTAACACAAGAAATCACAGGAGATGTGTATTTCCAGGTAGCAGATGCACATAAATCTATATTGCTATAGCAGTAAGTCTTAAATATATGCAATCAAGCTGTCTATAGGAAGAATAAGCATTATCTAGATGGAGATGAAGTTAGTTTATTTTGTAACAGTCACGCAATTTGAATTGATTTTAAGTTCTCCACACTGGAACAGCTTTACCTCTCAATTTATCTTGAAGAAAGCTTGAAATTTTGATGAATAGCTTTGTCCCACTGAAGCAGTACGGAAGTTTTAAAAAGGATCACCTGACGGAGTGTATTCAAGGATATGAAAATGAGGTCTTGGAAAGTACATCAATAAATAAAAATAACCAATTTAAATAAGTCCATAAACTTTAAAAAAGTTAGAAGGACATACAGAACTTATTCACAAGGAACATGATCCATGCTAATCTTGCCAGCAATGCTTGGATTTTCTTCAGTTTCTCTGTAGCAATAAAGGTTGGTAAGAGTGCCAACTCTGACAGATGAGACTGTCAGAACAAATGAACCTGTCCTGTAAGACAAGCAGGCAAATGTTAAGTAAATTGTTAACACAGCTGTCCAAGACACCCAGTACAGGTGATTTCCATAGATCATGTAGAGTGGTCCCTCCTAAGAAGTGCTTCCATTTGTTTTACCAGCACTGCTGAAAGGTGAATGTTTCAAGTGAGAACATTCTGAGCTTGCCTGACCTGTACCATTCAAATCCCAAATCATGTAGAGAAACTAATTATCTAATTACAGAGCTGATTTTATTGGTATTAGGCTCCACTTTTATCCTCCATCTTGAATGGATAGGAGCTTATAGCAGTCACTGAAACAAATACATATGTAAGTTCTGAGTACAAAACTGGATGACACATACTTTCTAAACAAAGCTAGTGAGACAGAATACATGACAGGGATTAGCTGATCTTGCAAAAAACCTTTAGGGATGAGATAAACAACATCATCTACAAATAAGCCCAAGAAGAAGCAATTCTGCTTTCCAGAAGCTATGTAAAAGAATTTCATCTTTAAAGAAACTCACATGAGTCAGTTTTCTGCTCGTATTCTAAAGTACCTAAAATCCTAGGCAAGCATAAAACTACTATGGTGTTGTAATGTTATAAACAATTCCCTAAAGTTATTCTTTATATCAGCTGCTGCTCCTTAGTAAATGCAACATTTTGTCTCCATCTGTCTACATAGCAAGTATCCAAATATTATTGGCCAACATTGCTTTCAAAAACAAATTGCCCAAATGTCAGGAAAAATTTATGGGTAACTGGATGAAAAAGTTCTAATATGTTGATATACAATTTGTAACCTGCTAAGGATTGTAGATAGGAAGCCATTTGCCACTAAAAAACGATGAACAAGAGTGTTGAGCTACTTTGTGAGAAGACACATTTTTTCTTCAAAATAGGGAAGTTCTGCAAGGAAGGAAAGAAGGAAAAATCTTTGGCCCAGGTACCTTTACTACAAAGAAAAGTAGGAAAAAAAAACACCTTATCTGTGGATCTGAGCTGAAGAGAGTCTATGCTTCAGTGAAAAGGATCCTGGAGAAAGCATGGCATTAAACACAGAATTAAGCCATCTGATCCATGTCAACAAAAAACATCAGTCTATACGAGTCACAGCTATACACAAAGAAACATAGGATGTTGTCAGACAGAAAGGGAACTTTAATAGATTCTAAGTTTTCTTGAGTCTTAAAAATGTCAAACTGCTGCTCAAAGCTAACTGTTTTTGGTAGAATATTGTTCAGAAAGAGTTGCAAAGAAAAAGATAAATAATAACAAAGAAAAACAGGCATATATTCCATCTAAGACTAAATCTCTCTGGAAAGACAGAGGTGGCCTTAAAGCCAAGTAATCAAAGCACTGCTTGAAAGAATCAGCTTTTGGAGGCAGAGGAAAGGTTCTAAAGCACAGTCATAGATTAGACAGGCAACCTTCTAAAGAAATTCTAAGGAGGATTGTGTTTCTATAGTGGCAATATTAGTCTCAATTTTGCAACAGTCAGATACATCTAGTACCTATAGGCTCTTCAGATGGAATAGTTTAGTTCATTTGTCCTCAAAGTCCATCTTTGAGGACTGTTTTTCCTCTAGTTGGTAATCTTTCTCTCAGAAAATAATTAGATTTAGCTAGTAAAACCTAACAGTTTCTAATCCTGGTTCAGAGGCTAAGCCTTGGAGATCTTTGTCCTATATAACATCCAGCTTTGTCTTTAAGTTAACCATAGCTTCTAGATAACTGTCAAACTATAGATTAGATTGCAAGTCCTGATGGCAGCCACACAGAACAATTTATAACTAAAGAAGCTCTGATAAAAAGACAAACAGTATCAAAATTTAATAATGGGAAAAGATATTGCCAAGCAACCTGCAGTCAAAATAAAGCAATACTTCATCTAGAACCATGCCTCCTACACAGAAATGCAGAATTGTCTTCTGACTTTCTCAGCCTTGACACTTAGAGACAAAAAAAGTTAAATTTTATCTATCTGAGGGAAGGTTCCAACCACTTTCAAACCAAATAACTCTGAAAATAGTATACTGATGTTCAGCAAGGCAACTCCCTCATCAGAAAGTTGGTTTTGCTTCTGGGAAGCTCCTGGCGATACACTGACAGAGAAGAAAGTTGAGTTACAATATTTTATCTCCAAATAGGGTGGTGCTAACATTATTTGTACTTGAAGGGCTGAGGACTGTAAAAGGATTACCAGAACAAGTCTGCACTATACGTTTAGTAACAGATCAGAGAGTACTGAAATAAAGAACATCACTTTTACCAGTGTCTTCCTCATACCTTCCTCAGTAGTTATGATCAGATGAATTGCACTAGTCTACATCCCAGATACAAAAAATGTGTACAGAGAGCCATCACCATAGTAGTAGCACTACAGGAGAACTACTTACATTGGTCATTTTTTGAAAAAAAACAGAGACAAAGATCTTCTGACATTAGCTCTGTTTATCACGTTGTAGTCTGGAGAGGGGCAAAGGAGGGAAGCCTTCACACCCTGTTCTTTGCTACTGGTTGTCAGAAGCAGCTCCCCATGCTATTGGGTCTGTGTTGCAGATTCAGCAGGCTTTAAGTGCTAACTCAAAGAAGCAACAGAGAATCAATGAGAGAGAACTCCAATACAAAGTTTGAGGCCTCACTGTTCAGCATATCACAAATTAAATGAGTGCTGACTGATACTGTTACACACTTAGAACCTTTTATTCCTGCTGAACAAACAAAATATATTTTCATATACCGAGGGCACAAATTCACACAACAAACATTTGAAGGATGTCTTTTATATGCTGAAGCCAGAAATAAAAGATTTTCTAATGTAAATGAATTAATGAATTGCACAGAGATAAAGAACAGGTGTATTTGTCAAGTGTTACAAAACTGGTTCTTACACAGGGCTATAGTGACACTTCAGTCTTCACAGAACTAAGTTTCCTAGCTGGTGCAGCACGATGTTGGCTGAGTAGCTGCCAATATCACATCACCTTCCTCAGTACTCATTTTTTATGTCAGCATAGATCTGCTGTGCCAACAATGAGGTCTTCCTCTGAAGAAAAAGAATTGGCAGCAAATAGCAAAAAGATTCAGTGGGTTTGCATGCATGATTTTAAGTAACTGATACTTAGCCATAGCAGATCATCATAATACTTTCCACAGAACAGAACTGTGTTGCTTTGCTTTCCCACAAACCTGTATATACAGGATCATAAGAAATTCCTGGCTTCAAGCAACAACAGATGGGGATAGGAATAAAATCTGTGTCTTGCATTCACGTTACAATATCAAAGGCTACAAAAGAACAGTAAAATTAGACTTCATTTCCTTTGACCAAAGTAAAAAACTGCAGGCATCCTGTCATAAAATAACACAACTAATGGTAGGTGAGATTATCTTATTTGGTGAATTCATTTCACTTATTTTTTTCTAGAGTTGGCTTAACACATTAGACAACTTGAGATTTTGCTTTAGATTTTCTCAACAGTTTGCTGGCTAGACAGTCCTTCCTCAGAACTATGTTCAATTCTCACAATTGTCATGCCTCTATTTCTTAGGTGGTAGACTTATCCAAACCTAGTCTGCTAGATACGAACACTTGAAAGCCATCAAACTCCTCAATGGCTCCCAAACATTAGTAGTTAATAGAAGAATTTGGGATATGTATACATTTTAGTTCCATTTCATGTTCCTATAAAGAGGGAAAAAAAGTTGAAAATAATTAGAAAGGTAGTACTGGAAATGATTTATACTCAAGTCTTAAAACTACAGCAAACACTGTGTTGATAAGCTATACAGTGAACAGAAATACTATCTATCTGAGAAAGTTTAAACTTTAAGGAATATAGGATGGGAAACCAGAGGAATATAATGTTTATTTAACCATAGGTAAAGAACACACTTCAGCAAGTACATTCCATATAGATGGAAGTAAAGAGTATGTTTACAGTGTCAAACAAACAGCAGAAGAATATGAGAATTTAAAGATGATTATGAATGAAATTGAGCTTTATTTCCCGCTGATGCTTTTCCTCCTAGTAAAGCTTCAGCTTACCAAAGGGCCTCAAATGAAGAAGTTACTCCAAAAGTACAAATTGAAACCATTTCTTAATAAACAAGCATCTCTTGCAGCTTATCTTAGCTTTAGTATACTAAGTATATTAAAGATGCTGCTAAAGTACTCTTACTCATTGATGATGCCCCTTTTACCTTATCAGAAACAACCTGTGGTACCTTGTAACAGTAATCTTATCAAGTCATCAGATCAAATACAAAATTGCTAGAAGCGAAACAGATGCATAAATCTGTCCATACACAAAATACTGCAGATCAGGTCACATTTCATTCAACACCCAAAACATGCTCTCTGCACACATAACAGCATAAGACTTAGCTTTGTTTGTTTTAACTAGAAATTGCATATGTAAGAATTATAGTAAGTGATCTAATCTGAAACTTGAGAATTCTAAAGATTCATCTTCATTACTGACTGTAAGCCCCTTTTTACTTGTGATATTTCAACACCTGGATTTCTTGTCTGTTTTTTCTAATGTGGTATTTATTCTCACTACTCTCTCAATTTAAGCATAACTATGCAAATGGAATACCAAACAATCACAATTCAATACAGGCAATGTTCTGCTGCTTTCTCATTATCAACATCAACAAAAAAAAGTTTGAAATCCGCAGTGTGTTTAAGAATAACTCATTTGGAAAGGTCAATACTGCCGCCATGTGTTAAGAAGGAACAAAACTACAGAAATCCAAATAGGAAAGGAAATATCAGTGTACCAAGAAAATAGATTCCAAAACAAAATTAATCATCCACTCTCCAGTTAAATTGCTGCAGCAAAAATTAATACTTATGTCACTCAAATCTTAAAGTTCTACAGGAAGATTTGTAGACTTTTAAGTCAGAGCACATTAGACATGCAACGAAGGGAAATGCTTACATAAATCAGAGTTAGCATCATTAAATTAACCCCAGTTATGATCAAAGACGAAGACAGAAAATACTGAAGTATATAAAAGCATGGTATTTTATTGACAACTATTTTTAATTGACTATATTTAATCAAAAAGAAATGCAAATACTAAGAATTTCACAAGATAACCCTATATAAATTAATCTCTTTTTACACCTGATTATTCCATACATACATTTCAAGGAAGAAAGATGTAGTAACCTAGTAAGAATTTCAGAAATAGCAAAATGACAGTGGCATCTAAGCCCTTGTCAATGATGACTTAAGTAAGAGTTTCAGCTACTCAGAATGTATTTATTGCAATTCCAGATTTGTACAAAAACTGATCCAAAAGCTAATCAATATCCTAGCTGTATGTTATATATGAGCTAAGCTGGAGTAAATATTGGTAAATATCTTAAACAAAATTCTCAGCATCTCTTTCAACTTTTTGAAAACAAAAATTAAATAAATTTAAGATAAAATCCCTAAAAGAAAATAGAAATAAGAAAATTAAAATATAGAAAGAATTTAAAAATGCACTTAAAACATTGTTATTGTTAAAACAAAAGGTGAGGCAAATTACCACCAAGATACTACCATCTTCAAAAACCTACACCAATCACTGTACCTTCAACTATTCAGAGGGATCTCCTGCCTCACCTTCACTCCCTTGAACTTTGCCCTCAAAAGCAGGATAAGGCTGGTATAAGTGTATCTTAAATCAGTAGAAATCTCATCAGCAAGTCATGCAGCGTAGTTTATATTGTTTATCGTACCCCCCATAACCCCCCAAAACTTCAAGTTTTCCTGTTCTAGAGAAGTTACATCTTATAAGACATCTTAGATATCTAGTATATCCAAATATTTATTTTTTGTAGTCAAGATAGTCAAAGCACACAGACCTCTGTCACACACTTCAGCTGCGACTTGTATCCATTTAGTTCCTCTGTTAGGCTTTCCTTTTTCACCTGTAGATCATTTAGTTCTTTTCTCAACGAATGCACTACTTCATAGAATCGAATCTAAAAGAACAAGATATATCAACATTTAAAAATTGAGACTAAAAAAGCTGCACTACTACAATCCCCAATAAGTCAACTCCACTTTATGGCAATAATTAATAAACAATTTTTAGTGCATATTAATAAAACAACCCCCCCAAAAAATAGTTAAAGACAATAGCTTTCTTCAGCCTTTGACAAAGCTGCTAAGAAATACTAATCTGCATTTAGCAACTAATGAAAAAATGCAATAAAGTTAAAGATCACAGAATAGTTGAAGTTAGAAAGGACTTATGGAGATCCTTTAGTTCATCTAGTCCAACCCCCTCCCTCCCCAGCTCTAGCAGGGTCACCCAGAGTATGTTAGACAGCATCGCATCCAGGTGGGTTTTGAATATCTCCAGAGAAGGAGACTCCACAAGCTCTCGAGGCAACCTGTGCTAGTGCTCTGTCACTCTCACAGTAAATACATTCTTCCTCATATTCAGACAGAACTTTGTGTTTCAGTTTGTGCCTGTTGCCTCTTGTCTTGTCAGTGCGCAACACTGAAAAGGTCTGCCTCTATCCTTGCTACACCCTCCCTTAAGATATTTGTAGATACGGGTAAGATCCCTCAGTCTTTTCTTCTCCAGGCTAAACAGCTCTCTCAGCCTCTCCTTAAAAGAGAATGCTCCACTCCCTTAATCATCTTCGTAGCCCTATGCTGGACCCTCTCCAGTAGCTCGATGTCTCTCTTGTACTGGGAGCCCAGAACTGGACACAATACTGTAGGTGTGGCCTCACCAGACTGAGCAGAGGGAGAGGATCACCTTCCTTGACCTGCTGGCAACACTCTTTCTAAAGCACTCCAGGATGCCATCAGCCCTCCTGGCCACAGAGCACATTGCTGCCTCAGGGTTAACACGTTGTCCACTAGGACTGAAAGGTCCTTCTCCACAGAGCTGCTCTCCAGCAGGTCAGCCCCCAGCCTGTACTGGTGCATGGAGTTACTCCTTCCTAGGTGCAGGACTCTGCCCTTGTTGAACCTCAGGAGGTTCCTCTCTGCCCAGCTCTCCAGCCTGTCCAGGTCTCTCTGACTGGCAGCACAGCCCTCAGGTGTATCAGCCACTCCTCCCAGCTTGGTATCATCAGCAAACTTGCTGAGGAGGCACTCTGTCCCCTCATCCAGGTCACTGATGAAGAAGTTGAACAAGATGGGACCACATACTGAGCCTTGTGGGATACCACTAGCTACAGGCCTCCAGCTAGACTTTGTGTAGCCCACCACAACCCTCTGAGCCATTCAGACAATTCTCGAATCACTTCAAGATGCACATATCTGTTCAACTATGGCAGCATTCAGTCAGGCTGCCTGAGGAAAAAAATGAAACTGATGTAAGGGTTGATATAGTCCTTTCCTCTTCCTTGTTTTAACTCTAGAGCCTATCTGATTAGCAGTAAACCAACATGCTAACCATCTACAACGGTGTTTTTTTTTTTTTTTTTTTTTTTTTTTTTTTTTTTTTTTTGGGGGGGGGGGAGGAGGTAGGGAAGAGCAATGGAGAAAGATTAGGGTTTTTTTCCTGCCATTTCGGTATGTTAAATCTGCTCCCTTTTCATCCACATAAATGCCAAAGCATGCAAAAGAAATGGAGGTAACATATAGCCAGGAAGAAGTGAAATATCCTTACTCAAGCATAACATGTTGTTATATAGGTTCAGTTGCATCATGCAACTAAACTCACAATATATCTGGTTGCTGTGAATTGCATTATGAGGCATCCAACTTGAAGCCTTTGGTCTCAAGTTCTCTGGAACCTACCTAAACTTAACCCAACTGAGCCTCAAAAGAATCTGTTTTAAGTCCAACCAGTTGTCCAAACCAGCTCACTGCAACATAATGCTAGCTATAATGCCAAAAAAGAAGCAAAACACCACAACTGAATACAGAAAGGGGAAGTCTACCGCAACCTTGGTCAGTTTATGCTACATTAAACCAGAGCTTGGGTCTGTGGATTCTATTCCATTCCAAAAGAGGGCAGGCCTCTAAATTTCAATTATCATTTGAGGCCTCTTCCATAATGCACTTTGTAAGCAAAAATCCTCCCAGATATACAGATATTACCATATATATTAATACTAGAACTACCCTCTTCATTCCTTCCCCCTCCTCCCAATCCTAGATATAGTCTCAGACATCATACATTAAACTTTTCCAGCACATTTCTAGTAAATAAGAACAAATATTAGCAAATGCTGCAGTAAAAATAGAGTTAGCAGTAAAAGACAAACCAGAAAAAAGAAAGAAGTAAGAGAGCTTTTTCAGTATACATACTCTTCCACATTATTACTCCCAGATTAATTTGATAGTTTGAAATGTTTATTCTGGAGAGTGAGAAGTTGACAATTAGGCATTATCCTCATGAGAAGACTACCACTTGCTTCCCCTCATCATTCACGTATGTCTGATATATGATAAAAAAGAATACAAGCAAAAAAAAAAAAAAAAAAGGAAAGAATGTATTCAAGACCATCTAATACTACAGTTCTATACAGAAAGAAGGAGGATCTCCATTGTGCTAATTATAAATAGCAGCAAAGTGTCCGGGTGTACTGTTTATAACTGACAGTATGCAATTCTAGAAAACACAGGAGTCACGGGAATTTGTGCTGTAAACACAAGTGTAGTTTGCTTCACACAATAAGCAAGCATGTAATCCTATTGAAAAGATAAGTATTAATGAAAAAGAGCCAGATTTTCTAGTAAGGAATATCGTGTTTTTCTTGTTCTAGTTTTTCTAGATACTGTGTTTTTTGAGGATTAAACTTGCTTTAACTTGTTGTGCAAGATCTATTTTTCATTCTTACTTTCAAATCTAAGAAAAACATAAGCTAAAATAGACACACTTTTACATTTATAAACTAGCTTTTAATGAAAAAAATGTAAGCTTTCCTAAAGCATAGCTATCTTAGAAAAATAAGATGGTAAAAAGGGATACTCCATTCCTTGCATCTAAGTTTATTCATAAAATGAATGAAAGTACGGACATAAGTGATAGGTTTTTGAAACTAGAATCTAGTAAGACCCTAGTTAAGATGGGATAACTTTCATGCTCTGAAAATATCAAATTACAAATTCCAACCAGATATTACTGTTTAAACAAACTACAAATTGTATTTCTGTTCTGAGAAGTTAACTGTATATTTTCTACATTACTATACATTACTGACTAAAATATACTATTATTTTTCTTGCAGTATTCTGTTCCTTAAATATTTGATTTTTTTCACCTGTATCTGCGAAATTCCATTGTTTCTAATGGGCTTGCAGGAAACTAGACAGTCAAGCTATTCTTGCAGATTCTTTCCAACTCTCCTCTCCCCCAAAATGTTCAACCTTATTACAAGCTCATTAATGTTATTTGTGTGGAAGAAAAATATCTGTTGGTATGTCTGCTTATACCACTTCAACATGGCACATAATACATACAGCATGTAATACAGTAAGTATGACAAATCTCTAACTATAGCTTCTGCCAAGTATAAATTTCTTATATCTGGATTCTTTTTATAACTTGTCTGACTACTTCTGAGACAGAGCAGACTCTTTCAGGAAAAAGATTTCATTTTTTTTGTGACCACTATTTTCAATCAAATCATCTTAACTTTTTGTTAAACAATAAGGTTGATTCTCTCCCATGGGTAGCTATTTAAAGCACTGTTTTTTTGTTATTTTTTAAAATAACCACACATAGCTTTTCCCTAAAGTTTTTGTATTTTTAATTCGATTTCCTTAGGCCACCTGATTTATGCCACCAGGCTGTCTCTACCTCCCCAATAACTAGAACTGATTACCCAGTTTCAAACCTAGATAACAGAGGAGATAGAGGCATCAAGAAAAAACACACACACAGCCTTCCCAAAGAAAAGCTCAATCCATAGTAAGAAAAACTGTAAACTAACACAGGAACTGAGGGGAAGGTTGTAGCACAAGTTCAACTCTTCTCTGTTATTTGGCGTGCTTGCTGGCCAATAAACATTTGTGTAACTCAGCAGATGGAGCACATATTGCCACTTGCCAAGTCAATTAAAAAAAACACTAAGGTGAGATTTAAGGGACAATTACATATCCTAAAAATTATAAACTTACATATATACACACCATAAGGACAAAAAAAGTCATGTTTTTTCTAGGTAATTTCGATCTTCTAGGTAATTTTTATAAACATCTTAGCACGTACCCACCACATTTTGATGAAAACTAGAGTGAAGTTAACAATGGATGGGAGGGGTGTGGAGCAGAGAAAGAATTTTAAGTTGACTTTTGTCATATAACTTCATTTAATTACCTTCTTAAAGAAAAGAAGAAGCGGTTGTTAGCAAAAGGATATCACTGAAAGACATGCTGATTAGAACAGAATTAGTACGTATCATTTTTAACAACTCATTTTCTTTGGGGATCAGAAAGAAAAGACAAGACTTACTTATCTTTATAGCTTACTCAAACAACTGAGAATTTTCCAAAATCTGAATTGATTAAATAAACCAAAAGGAGACGGAGAATATTTCACAGGAGAGCAAACAACAGGCTTACAAACTTCACTGAGTATGTTCAGAGATGCATCTGCCAAGCAGGCAATTTCTACCAGTTCAGTGCCTGACGTCATTTTACATACTGCTTTTAAAAACATTTTCATAATTATTTTATATATGTAAGTTCAAAATAAAACCACATTTTTAAGAGAAAGATACTTAAAAGATCATTTTCCTTTCATCGTCATCATCCATGATAAACACTGCTTAGTCTTTGCTCTGACATGTCACCATAGCACCCCTTTGTGGAAGAAAAGCTGAAAAAAAAGCATCCCATATTTGTTATAGTTCTAGTATTTTAAACTTGTAATATCCCTATACACAAAATCTGTATTAAAATACTTCTTGCACTTAATCTGATATACTGGCTTTCAACTAAAATGTAAGTATTAAACACACACTTATCTTGAAAGATAAAAGGCAGTATTTTAACACTGATAAATTTGGGGCGAGGGAAGAGTTTTCATCTTCAAGTCTGAATATTTCTTGCTCAAACATTCCCTAAACAGAACTCTTCCTTGTCAAAGAGAAGTTTACTCCTGTATTAGCATTGCCTGAAAAATGCAACGTATGTTTTTTCAGAATTTTTTCCTCTTTAGGAGAGCAAACCTGAAAACAGCTTCAGAAAAATTAAGTTTTTCCTAGAAGTCCTTTGCCTGGTCTCCAAAAGCCAAGTGGATGCATAGACAGGATATGCAGAACAGCTTTGTAGCCTCCGAGTGTCTATATTCACACTGATGCTGTTGCCAAAAATGTCGAGAGAAGAGTTTATCACTAGCATTTCTTCTCCTGAAAAAAAATGTGATTTGCCAAAAAGGGCTTCTTCAAAGGCAGAAAGTAACATGTACATCCTTATGGGGGAAGAAATGGACATCACTAAACAGATAAGTAGTGAAGTGTAGTTTGGGTAAAAGAGAGAAGAAGCATTGATTGGATGCAAGAGGAGAAGAAAGGCTGATTATAGGTAGAAGCAGCCCATTCTTGCTTAACATCTTTTTCAAACTCCTTTCTACTCACAGATCTAATTTAAGTGCTCTAACTGAGCGGCAACAGTTTCACTTACACTTAAAGCAGCTGGCAAGGTTACCTGCTATCTGTCCTGCCTAGTTACACAGGCTTCTGAACCACCCATCAATCAACTCCTGAAGTGCAGGAGCTTCCCCCACACCAATTTGAAGCTAGTCATCATGGATTCCAGTTTGTGTTAAAAAGTCTGCTTTTATCAACAGTGGTGGTGCAGTAATTAGTGATAAACAGCTCAAATACCTGTGCAGAGGGCAGAGGAGACAGCTAATAACCTAATAGGTCCCAAGCTAGGTATTCTTGTTTTATCACTTGGCTCTATAATTTTTCCAAGTACTTTCAAAGTCCAAGTCAGAAACTTTTGAAAAAGATGTTCCCAAAAATTTCTCCCTTTAGATAAGGATAATAAATTTCACTTTTGTGTGCATATCTCAAGTACAGTATACCATGGCTTTCATCTAGCAAAAGAGCACTCACACTCATAATATTGATATCTCAACAAATGCACTAAGCCTTTAAACATTATACTAATTACAGCTCCCTTAATAGGTAGCTTTATAGATAAGAACAGCACTAATACTCTGTTGAACTGAGGCATCCTTAAGTGTCTAAATGCTTCCCTCCATTCTCAGAAATCATTCAAGATGTTCCAGGCATGCCTTGTAGTCTGTGAAGGCACTGTTTTTCTATTGAAAGTTGAGCCTTCCACTCACAAGTCCTCCTATGAGCTGTAATTAAGCTTCTCAAAGAAAATAAAAACTAGAGGTATACATTATTCCCTGAAAGTAGTCAGAAATAGGAAAGGGCCAAATAAAAATCACGAGAGGAAGGAAGGAATCTTTGCAATAATCATCTTAACTTGTGGTTCTCACAAGTCTTGAATTTCAAAATTCTATTTTGTTTTAAGGATGTATTCACATCATCAGCATTTCATTGCCCACAATTTAATAGAAACATCCCATTTTTGTTTCACCCTCTTAATACATAAACAGTTGTCCCACTAAGACATCAAAGTCTAGAATTAGAAGGCACTTCTCTTTACCAGAATCCAATCATAGAGGACTGATTCACAGGCACGTCTGCAAAAAGGTCCTTCACTTCAGGCTGGGGAAGAATAAGAATCCTAGATGTTTGAATTGACTTCTACACATTCATCTCTTTGATTTTAAATAAGGAGCAATTTACAGTTATAATTTAAACTGACACAAAGCAAAGTACTCACAGAAACATATTCAGGAATAGAAAGCTGGTCTTCAGGAAGAGACTTCAGCTTCTCATAGCAATCATCTGTTAATTCCAAGTCTCGCAAGCTGCGACGAATATCTCCTGCCCTCTCTCTTAACTGATGATTTGTTTCCTCTAGTTGTTTCTGTCTCAATAAAATGGTTTCCATTTCTTGTTTCATTAGAGCCTGATGTTTTCTTTAAGATTGATATGAAAATAGAACACACGTAGTGATCAATGCAAGTGACAAACCTCCGCAACACCCCAGCAAGATAGCCATTCACACAGGCAGAATATTTACAGAGGGAGACTAGCCCAAATGTATATAACATCACAGCTACAGTCACTTGTATCAGACTCCATATAAGGGGCCAAAAGCTTCACAGTCAAGTTTTGCTTTACTATAGCCGAAAGTCACTGACAATCCAAACTCAACTTGAAGAGTGACAATTAATTCCTAGATGTGCTGACCTAAATTTATAAATTAGTTAATTCATCCATTGAAAGGTTAATCTTCTTGCTGAAAAACACATGCAAACCACAAAAAAAAAATAGTAAATCACCAAATAAAGCAGTATTAACTTCAATTTCTGTCTTGCCATCCAAGTTTCAGATTACATACACACATACACTTCATTCTCAACTCTACTCTATTAAGGCCCTTTTTTTTTAAAAAAAAATAGCACAGAACAAGCTTACACTTAACTGTCATTATTGTGACAAGGTACTACAGAGCAAAAGAAAACAGATGTTCACTTTGAGACATTTCACATTTTTATTTTTAAACCAGGAGTGACTAACCTACTCTTTTTGGAGTTCTTAGCTGTAACTCTTGAAAATATTCATTCAAATTTAGTTATTCTTTAGAAAAAGCAATGATATAATATTAACTCTGCTAGTACTACAAGAAAATGTCTGCCCTACTATTTGAAAAACAAACAGAAAGAAGCCTGAGTCATCAAAGCAGTCACACAAGGATGTTTTCTGCACATAGTGTAAGATTCCGTTAAATAGGGATAGAAATTGAAGTAACGGAGAGGCAAGACAACCAGCAAAGGGACTTGAAAAAGGAAACTAGATTAGTCTTTTTAGATCTATCAATTTTGATAGTAATCTGCACATTAGACGGTGTTAGAAAAAAAAAAAAAAAAAAAAAGTACTGAGTATTCCCCAGATAACTCATATACAGGCAAACATGAAATCCCATCCCAGTACAACTAAGAATACAGAATTAGAGACATTTCTCTGACAGTCACTTGCTACTTGCTGTTAGCTGAAAGACTTAGCTATAACCGTTCTCAGGTTTGGCTTGAAAGGCCTGTAACTGTTCTAGGCTTACTACAGAATACAAATTTGAACTAGTCACATCCTTTAAGTTGGCGTGCCTTCTACTGTAACATGAAACTATTAAGTAGTACCCTCCCTCTACAATCCTATTCCAGAGTTAAAACAATTAATGAAATAATTTTAAGAAGCCTGCTAGTCAGACTATTTTGTTTTGATCCAGTTCAGAATATTTCAGAACATTAAGAAAAAACACTTGCTACTTGAGCAACAGAAAGCATTTCCAACCAATAAACAATCTGCATTGGAAATAAAAGTGCCTGCTAAATATCATCTGCTTACCATTCTCAAGTCATCTACCAGGCTGTAGAAATATTAAAAGTTCAGTTTAAATTGAAGGAGAGTCTTCCCTCTCCACCTACTCTTTGTGCCCTTTACTGCTCTTAAGAAACTTCTTACTCTAAGTTTCAAATAGATTTTGAATCCAGGTACTAGTAAGAGCAAAACAAATGCACAGACTTCAGAAAGCGAGTGACAAATTCAAATTTAGTCATAAGCTAGAAGTTTAGAATAGAAATACTAATATAATCTGCAAAAGTAATTTTATTCTAGCAACCCATAAGCATCACATTTTATTAATGTGATTTAATATTAACTCATGTCAATAACACATTAAAGCTGATTGTTGTTGTTATTGCTGTTGTTTTACTTCTGTCATACCTAGCATCTTCTTGCTGTAGTGCCAGCTGGCTATCCAGTCGTAAAGACAATAGCTGCTTTTGATGGATTGCATCATTAAGCTTCTCTTCTAGCTCTTCAATCTAAAGAATATAAATATGAAATTTAAAAAGTTATTTTGTTAATGTTTTTAATTATTTGATAAAAGTAACATGACTGGTCATTTTAAAAGAAAAAAATGGGGACTCCCATGCTCTGAGAAGTACAATAACATGATCGTTCAACAAAAACTCCAACTCTGCTAAGGCTTCATAAAACATGATATAGGCTTTGCCCTAATATAATAATAATAAAAACTTCACTCTCCAGTTAGATCTTTTTCAGTCAAATAGCTGAATTCTCAATCAATTTCAAGCTAGGCTTAAGAGTGACAGGCCAGTACAACCGAAGAATTAGCGTACAGGGGGGTGTAAACGTGGCCTGCATACAAATGCGGCAATACTCTCACACTTTTCTTATTTCACGCATCTTCACTGAAACTGGATACAATAGAGTCTCCTGCTATTAATATGCCATTATCTTCTAGCCACCTCTTCACTGACAGACCACTAAATAGCATTCAAATGACTTTTTCCAGTGTTCCTCAAGTTCAGGTTAACAACTCATTAGGTTTCTTTTTATGAAGGACAAAATCATTTATCATTTCAACACAGAAACAGGTCTTTTCCCTCTGTTTTAGAAAAGTAAAAGCTAGAGGTGGGTTCAATCCCACTTCTTCCATTTATAATACCTTGGACAAGGCCATGAAGTTCTCTGTGTCTGTATTCTCCATTAGCTTTTCTTTTTTTTCAAAAAAAAGAAAAATAGGAATAAAAAAATAGGATGCCCCATAAGCAATTCAAAGATATCCTTTTTACAATGAAAGTTCGAACAGCACTCTAAAAGCATCAGACACCAGAAGAGATTATGCCAAGAATGACACATAACATTTCTCACCTTGGTCAGATATTCTACTTTCAAGTTGTCAATCATCAAGTTTTTCTGAGATAATTCTATTTTAAGTAGTTGAAGATTATGGAGCAACTCCTTCCGTTCAATCAGCTGTTTAGTAATTTTAACAGTACCTTCCCTCTCCTCGGAGGAGGAAACATCATCAGTTGGTATTGTGGTCTCTAAACTAATATCTTCAGACTCCAAGGAGCTAGAGACATTTACCTTCCTGATTTCTTTAGTGCTTTTATGTGACATTTTCTTTCACCATTTGCAAAGGGGTTTTTTTTGGCTATACTTAGAGATGAGCCTCCTGAAGACTAAACTGCAAAAATCAAAAGAATTAAATGAACGGCATTAAAACATTATGAAAATTCTTAACCAATTAAACAGGACTTGTTAAGCAAAACCTATCAATATTATGTTAATAAGCTTTTTTATTTGCCTAGAAAAAACATTTTAAGAAGCCTTAAACACAGTAGTTTTCCGAAGACTCCTGGCATTTCTTAAATAATTTTTTTAAGAAGAGTTTTGACTGCACAAAGCTAAGCACTGGTGTTAACTAAGCTTGCTAGTAAGATTTTATAGTTAAATTTAGATGCACACCTGCCCTTCACGCTGTCAGAAGACGCTGAAAGCTGCTGAAGCCCATACGAAGCATACAATATGAGCAAGTACCCAATACGGGCACCACAATATGAGTTAAAAAAAAAAAAAAAAAAAAAACACTAAAGGAACAGTCTGACGCTCGCTTTTAATTGTTTATACGACTAGTTCCCGCTATTCTTGCCAGGTTGATTTGCCAGTACCTCCCAAACGCACTGGAAGCGAGATAACCGACACCACACGCACCTTTACCACCATTCGGCGGGGAGCACAGCTTTTACCAACTTCTGGAGATTCGCGGAGCAGCTCGTGCTTGAGAGCCTATAAAGGAAGGGGAGCCCGGAGCCGGCTGGGCATCCCGGGAGGCTCCCGCCTCCGCAGGGCAGCTCTCCGCTCCCGGCGCCGATGGAAAGCGGCAGGAGGTTCCCGGTACGTCCCGGCGGGCCGCTGTACCCGCCTGCGCGGAAAGGAAGGGAAGGGGCGCGCGCGCCGCTACGGCAGCGGCGCGAGCGGCACCAACGGCCGCACCGCAAACCGTCGCCAGCCAGCGACCCGCCCCCACCGCCGGCCGCCGCAGCCCCTGCGGCGCATGCGCGGCCGCCCGCCTCCCCGCGGCGGGCAGGGCGGAGCGACGCCCTCACCAGGGCGACCGCCGCGCCTTTTCCCGCGCTCAGCCGCGCGGCACGGCGCGACGCGGCGCGACGCGACGCAGGAGAGGTGGGACTTCCTGCCTGGCGGTGCACGCTGGGAAATGTAGTGCGCGGGGCTGCAGGCGGCCGCCATGCTGACCGCGCGGACGTTCCTGAAGCGCACGCGGGCGGGCGCCGTGGTGAAGGTGGTGCGCGAGCACTACCTGCGCGAGGACATCCCCTGCGGCGCCGCCGCCTGCGCCCTCTGCGCCGCCCGCCCGGACGGCGGCGGCGGCCTCGAGGCGCGGCCCGGCGGCGCCGCCAGCCGCCTCTGCCCCGGCCCGCACTACCTCCTGCCGGACACCAACCTCCTCCTGCACCAGGTGAGAGGCTCGCGGCGTCCCGGGCTGCCCCGGCGGCCGGCCGCAGCGAGATGCGCGCGGTGGCGGCGCGGCGGCATTGCCGCCCGTGCCCCGCTGCCGCCGATCCCTGGACGGGAAGGGGGAGGGAGTGTCCTGTCCCCCGCCTTCGGTTCCGTACCGAGGAGGCCTCCAGCGTCGCTGCGTACATCCTGGTTTTAGGTTGTAGCCTGTTTTTCTGCTTTCGCTGCCGGAACGGTAGGAATGAAAAACACTTTTTTTTTTTCTGATCTGAGTACGGTCTGAGACAAAGGGAATGAATGGACTCTGAAGCAGTGATCAAGATCTTCAGACGATTTTTTTTCCTGTCAGCCTAAACTTTCTTGAATGCCTCTTCTGCTCTTTGGAGATGGTTGTAGGCTTCGGTTCCTTACAGTATGATGTTGATCTTGGAATGATTGCTCCTTGCAGGAAGGGTGTCCTGCTGGACCTTGTCCTTATCAACAGACAGGGACTGGTTAGAGATGTGAAGGTTGGGGGCAGTCTTGGCTGCAGTGACCATGAGATGGTGGAGTTCAGGATCCTGCAGGAAAGAACTAAGGCAACAAGCAGGATTGCAACCCTGGACTTCAGGAGAGAGGACTTTGGGCTCTTCAGAGACCTAATTGGTGGAGTCTCATGAGTTAAGCCCCTACAGGGAAAGGGATCCAGGAGAGCTGCCTAGTATTGAAGCATCACTTCCTCCAACCTAAAAAGTGGTGCATTCCTATGTGTAAGAAGTGCAGCAAAGGGGGCAGGAGACCTGCATGGGTGAGCAAGGAGCTCTTGGCCAAATTCAGACGGAAGAAGAAAATACACAGAATGTGGAAGAGGAGACAGGCTACTTGGGAGAATTATAGGAGTGCAGCCAGAGTATGTAGAGATGCAGCAAGGAAGGCTAAAGACCAGTTGGAATTGAGTCTTGCAGGGGATTTCAAGAACAACAAGAAGAGATTCTTCAAATACATCAGTAGCAAGAGGAAGACTGGGGAAAATGCAGGCCTGCTACTGAGTGGGACAGGGGCCCTGGTGACAAGGGATACAGAGAAGGCAGAGTTACTGAATGCCTCCTTTGCTTCTGTCTTCACTGCTAAGGGCAGCCCTCAGGAATCCCGGAGCATGAAGGAAAGGGAGAAAGTCTGAAGAAAGGAAGATTTTCCTTTGGTTGAGGAAGATGGGATTAGAGACCTTCTGGGCAAACTTGACATCCACAGATCCACAGGCCCAGATGGGATGCACCCACGGGAGCTGGCGGATGTTGTTGCCAGGCTGCTCTCCGTCATCTTTGCAAGGTCCTGGAGAACTGGGAGAACTGGAGAGGTGCTTGAGGACTGGAAGAAAGCCAGCATCACTCCAGTCTTCCAAAAGGGCAAGAAGGAGGACCCAGGCAACTACAGGCCAGTCAGCCTCACATCCACCCCTGGAAAGGTGATGGAGCAGCTCATTCTGGATGTCATCTCCAGGCATGTGGAGGAAAAGAAGGTGATCGGGAGTATTCAGTATGGATTCACCAAGGGGAAAATCCTGCTTAACCAAACTGATGGCCTTCTATGACGGAATGGCTGGCTGGGTAGATGAGGGGTGGACGTTGTGTACCTTGACTTCAGCAAGGCTTTCAACACTGTCTCCCATAACATCCTCCTGGGAAGTGTGGGTTAGATGAGTGGACAGTGAGGTGGATTGAGAACTGACTGAAAGGCAGAGCTCAGAGGGTTGTCGTCAGTGGCCAGTTGGAGGCCTGGGGCTAGTGGTGTCCCACAGGGCTCAGTATGCGGTCCCATCCTGTTCAACCTCTTCATCAATGACCTGGGTGAGGGGACAGAGTGCCTCCTCAGCAAGCTTGCTGATGACACCATGCTGGGAGGAGTGGCTGACACACCAGAGGGCTGTGCTGCCATTCAGAGAGACATGGACAGGCTGGAGAGTTGGGCAGAGAAGAACCTCCTGAGGTTCAACAAGGGCAAGTGCAGAGTCCTGCACCTAGGCAGGAATAACCCTAGGCATCAGTACAAGCTGGGGGCTGACCTGCTGGAGAGTAGCTCTGCAGAGAAGCACCTGAGAGTGCTGGTGGATGACAAGTTGACCATGAGCCAGCAATGCACCCTTGTGGTCAAGAAGGCCAATGGTCTCCTGGGGTGCATTGGGAAGAGTGTTGCCAGCAGGTGGAGGGAGGTGATCCTGCCCCTCTACTCAGCCCTGGGGAGGCCTCATCTCGAGTACTGTGTCCAGTTCTGGGCTCCCCAGCACAAGAGAGACATGGAGCTACTGCAGAGAGTCCACCATAGGGCTACGAAGATGAACAGAGGGCTGGAGCACCTGCCCTATGAGGAACAGCTGTGAGAGCTGGGCCTCTTCCGCCTGGGGAAGAGAAGACTGGGAGGGGGGGGGATCTTATCAATGTGTACAAGTACCTGAAGGGAGGGTGTCAAGGGGACAGGGACAAACTCTTTTCAGTTGTCCCATGTGACAGGACAAGAGGCAATGGGCAGAAATTGAAGCACAGGAAGCTCCGCCTGAATGTGAGGGGGAATTTCTTCCCTGAGAGAGTGATGGAGCACTGGCACAGGTTGCCCAGGGAGGTTGTGGAGTCTCCTTGTCTGGAGATCTTCAGGGCCCGCCTGGATGCAACCCTGTCTACCATGCTGTAGGTGACCCCGCTGATCAGGGAGGTTGGACTAGATGATCTCCAGAGGTCCCTTCCAACCTTACCCATTCTATGATTCTGTGATCTCAAATGATAAGTAGAGGCTGCAGAAACATTGCATGCACAACAAAACCACCCTGGAAGCATGGCATAAGCTTTTCTCTGCTCTCCATCACTAATTCTGCAAAGATTTGGGTCAAGACAGGTGGCAGAACTTAAGACTCTGAGACAGTGAATTCCCAACTTTGGTGTTTGACATTTATCTTTCTCCCACAGTTTCTGAATACATCCGTATGAAGTAGAATTGTCCGTGCAGACGTTGGAGGCAGAAAGCAATTCATGCTAGCATTGCTTTTTTAGGAGAGGTGCATGACACTCATGTTCTAACAGTTACCCGTCCCAAAGGCTGTAAGAGTTTTCTCCACAAAACAGCAAGTTCAGCCTGTTGTTATCCATGGACGACTTATGTTCTTTTGACAAAGTTTGCCTATGCTATAGAGCAGTCTGTGAATGAGAATGTGCCAAGGTACATGGCCATGAAGCAGGGCAGCAGGGATTAAGAAATCTTAGTAACAGGAGAAACTAGTTTTACCTGGCAATTGGAACAGGACTGCAACAGTAAGACTTGGCCTGGTCATCCAGCTTGTACAGAGAATAACATTGAATGTCTTGCCCTATGAATATGTCTCTAAATCGTTTACATCATAGTGTTGTCCTCTGGAACATCAGAGGCAGAGAAGCTTGGCTTGTCATTGTTTTTATTTCTTTTAGCCATGCCCTTCAAATCGTTATTGCTGTCTCTGTTTTTTGGAGTTGGATTTGCACAGTTCCTTGATACAAACCCGGGAAATTAAGCACATATGTTTTTTCCGGACAAGAGCATGTAGCTTTGTTGTACGTTTGCCTTTATTGCATGCCGCTGCTATCAGGAGTTGTGAAAAAGAAATGCTCTTCCTCAAAAAACTAGGGCTGCAAAAGGGGTAAAGCACAGCAAACAGAATTCCAGTTAATGCGTAGAAATGAAAATTGTGGCACAACAGTGGGGTTGTTTTTGGAGAAAATCAATGTTGGCTTTAAATAGTATCTGCCCACTGTTACAAAGTTTTGCGTTGCTCATGAAGACAGACAGTGTTTATATTCTGTTGGATTGCTGTCAGTTTGTGCATAGATATGTTTTGTTTACAGGAATTATTATTTGCAACAACGCAGTTCATAGGAACAAAATTTCTAGGGTAGACCAGTTCTTAATAAACTTGACTGGAGTCTTGCAGATGTTTGGGCTGCATTTGTGGAAGTCAGAGTGTGTTCTCATCTCACTCCAGCAAAATTCTTGTCACCAGGAGACTAGAATACTTGAAAGTTTTTCCTGCAAGCAGAAGGAAGCTGCTTAATATATTCTTCAGTTTCCTGTCAATGAAAGGAAAAGGAATAATCAGTGCATCTCATTATTCATGTTAGTTTTATATATTAAGAATCAAGCAAATATTTAAAGTCAAGTATTGGATGGAAATAAATAATGATTTTGATTCATTTCCATTTTGTTCCTCAGATTGATATACTTGAAGATCCCGTTATTAAAAATGTCATTGTGCTACAGACAGTTTTACAAGAAGTCAGGAATCGGAGTGCGCCAGTATACAAGCGAGTTAGAGACATGATTGCAAACCCTGAAAAACATTTCTATTCCTTCACCAATGAACATCATCGGTAAGGTAGTGTGGAATGGAGTATAATAAAGCCATACCAATGGCCAGTAAAGGAAACTGGGAAACAGACTGGAAAATGTTAAGCTGGGTAAATAAAATTAGACCAAGACTTTTAAGGAATCCTGTTTGGAAATACTTGTTTGATCCAGGTGCTTTTTCGTTTTATAATTAATATAGGTATGCATATGTACATATGTAGATATATCTCCATATAATATGTATGCTTTATGTGTATGCATCTAATATATACATGTATATAGGAAAACAAAGTTAACAAAAATACTTTATTGTTTAATTGCAAATAGTAATAGAGATGATAGTCATAATCAAGGACAAAAAATAATTCCAGAGTGAAACAAATGATTGTCAGATCTTTTGCATATTATTTTTCACTTTTTCAGTGCTATCAAAAATATTTTACATGTTAGGAATGAGCTCAGAGTCAGGAACCACTGATTTTTTTTGTTTGTTTTTTTTGTTTTCTCTTTTTCCATTTTGTAGAAACATTTTGATTTCTCATCTGCTTGACTATATTAGTTGGCCTGAATGGCCAAGCAGTTAAACATTCTCTGACTTGAACTCCCAAGAGTATAAGAACAGTTATGCTGCATTATAACCAATGGGAAACTTTGAATTGTGAATGTCCACTGGTTAGCTAATAAGTTCAAAATATTTATAACCTTGTTATAGTTTCTATATTCAGCTATTACTGTGATAACATTTCAGCGTTGGAAGTAAATTTTTGAACCATTGCATTCATTTAATATCCTTCTTTATTAGAAAATGAAAATACTATTACTTGATCGAGATGCAATAGATCTGTGCCAAAAACCCTTGTAATCAATAACAGTTTTAGTAATTTTGGGGTTAGGCCTATAGTATAGCTCACTAAATTACTTTTCTGAAAATAATGCTTAGTGCTGAGTTTGAGTTGTACATGAGAAAGTGTACTTGCTCAGAATTATACAGAATTGTAATAGAATACAGCTTTGAGTCAGATCTGGGGAGCACATACCTGTTTTGTAGCCAACGGAACAAGCTTTTCTTGGAATCCTCTATAAGAGTTATTCCAACTGAGAATTTTATTCTGCTCTGAGCTCTTTTCCTTTTACGTTAATGTCTGTCCATTTTATTGTCCCTTTTAAACATATCCCAATACTTTTAACTTTACCAGCCCAGTCTATCACAGGTTTCAAAAATCTTTGAGTCATTTGGAGTGACAGAAAGCTCTAAGGAATGAAGAAGCAATTAATTAGAGTTTATTTGTGCTCTCAAGTAGTTTCCACTGCTATTATATCATAGTTCTACCTAACTGTTTATCTTATGTTCCTTACAGTCCTCAATCATCAGTGAGAAGGTTTTATTAAAAATTAATACCTTTTTGTTATTTTTCCCAACTCTCCTGTTTCTTGACCCTTCCTGGGCCTGTAGAATGTTACACATATTATAAAAATGCGTACAGCGGTGGTTCTTGTGGCATCTCAGTCTTGTTTCCGTCTGAAAAACGTTTGTAACGATTGATGTATGTAGATTTTTTTATTTCTTTTTTTTTGTTGTTGTTCTTTCTAGAGAAACATACATAGAGCAAGAGCAAGGAGAAACGTCTAATGACCGCAATGACAGAGCCATTCGGGTAGCAGTAAAATGGTACAGTGAACACTTGAACAAAATGAAAAATGAGGAGAAGATCCAAGTTATTTTCCTAACAAATGACAGGAATAATAAAGAGAAAGCTCTAGAGGAAGGGATAACTGCTTATACATGTAAGTAAAGTGGTGTATGGTTGTTTAATTTATTGCTGAGATATATATTCCCACTAGTGTCTTCAGACCTAAATCACATGCATATCTTGATTAAATATTTATGTGTGTACTTTTATAGGTGAGGAGTATATAAAAAGCTTGATAGCTAATCCTGATCTTGTAGACCGTCTTGCTTGTGTATCTGATGAAGGGGTATGTTTTTATTTTTTTATGTATAAAATAAGTGAATCATAAATGGTTTGCAGTATAACATTGGACTCTATTGGGGGCTGCTAGTATCAGTTTAGACAGTGAAGACTCTGGACTTCATTACCAGTTTGACAGTTGAATCTTTGACATCTTGAAAGAAAGAGAAATATCGCAGCTGTTTTAGGAACTGCTTATATACCTATTAGAAGGTATCAGCTAGTTATTTTCAAAAAGCTGGGTGCTTTAGACAACTCTGATGTGAAGACAAAACAGTAACAATTGATTAAAAGCATGTAAGTGTTAGAAACAGTTGAACTAAAATGAAAACTACAAAAATCTGGATTGCAAATCATTTAGTTATTTGTTTTGTTATATGTTGTTTCAAAGCATGTGTTAATTTATTGTTTTTCAAAAGCATTTTCTGGCTTTTATGGTCACTTAAGTTGATAGAAGTGCAGGCTTCTGCTCACAAATTGTTTACTTCTTCTATTTCTTTATGCGTCATGGTGGTCATAACTAAGGTTTATGTTTTCATATAACACTGACATAGCAGAAAACTAATCCTACCAAAAAAAACTGAAGGTTTATTCCATCAGAGCTAATTCTAACAAAATGGAGTGGGATATATAAGAGTGGGAGGAAAGTGGAGGGCTGAGCTAATATTTTTAGTGGTTACCTGAACTTCATTAAGCTTTAATGGATTGAATTTCTGCAAGGTTGAGTCACAGTAATATAATTGCATAATGTTTCATATAGCTACTCAAATTGTATACCATACGATCTACCATGCAGTACTCTGCTAATACTTTATTTTGTTAAGTGTATGACGTAGAAAGTATATCCAAATAAACATAAAAGCTTATGTCACTTGTGGAGTATGTTTGAATAACTGCAAGCATCAGAAAAGAAGAGGGATTCCCAGAATTGTCATTCTTCTATGTTCTTTGTACTTTTATGCTTAATTAGAAAAAAAAAAGTTACTACTTCATAGTCATTTTTAATTATTGTGGATATTCTTTGCTACTGATAGTTACGAATCTGAATTATGCTAGCTTGAGTTTCATGTTCATGAGCTCAGTTTTGGAATGACTACAAATGCAATGGACTGACAAACTTTATTTTTTATTTAAAGAAAGAAATAGAGAGCGGAAAAATATTTTTTCCAGAACATCTTCCTCTTAGCAAATTACAGCAAGGAATAAAATCTGGTATTTACCTCCAAGGAACCTATAGAGCAAGCAGAGATAATTATCTTGAAGCTACTGTTTGGGTTCATGGAGATGCTGAAGAAAACAAAGAGGTGAGTTTTGCATTTTAACTTCACACTATGAACTTTAACTAGCCTTAGTAATGACTTAAAATATAATTCTTTCTTGGTATCATGTAGTGTTAAAAATGAGTATTATAATAGTTTTTCCTCTTCTGTGTTTTCCTGCCATTGCTTCTTTCCTTTGTTTTTGTTTGTTTGGATATTGACTACTGAAATACGTAATATACACCTTTCAAGGGATATATTACACCTTTTTTAAAAGATGTACTTTGTTTTCAATAAAGTATTTGATAAATTAGAACTGAATATTAGTTATCATGACAGTTTTTTTTCAGTTGATCTGGATATAGCATTGTTTATTTCATTTTTAATTGGTTTTGAACTGTATTTGGAAAGGCAAAGAAACAATTTTGTAGGAGGATTTTCAGATGAACTATGGCAAGCACTGGAGGGTTCTTTTGCATTTTTTTTTTCTTTTTATTTTAATGCCTAAGGATAAGTAGATAGACTGCTCCCCTCCAAGCAGTCTAACCCTGTTTTCTGCTTACTGATACTGTTGCGCAGACACTATTTCCAGGCTGCAGCAGTTGTCTTCTGTTTCTGGTTGCAGCTGGAGCAGAAAGTCTTGCTCTCTGAAGTGTTCCTCTGGCTCTCCATTTCTTTTTTTCATATCTCCCAGCAGTCTGTGGAGGACCCTAACGTGCCAAACTAGAAGAGTTGTCTGAATGAAAGAGGGAGTTGGGGGTGAAAGTAGGAGGAAATGTCTGGGGAGAACAACTGTTTTTATAGAGAAAATTGGAATACTGAAATAACACCAGAACAGAAAGAAACCTAGGCAGAGGGAAAAATGCATCTCAAACATGCCATAAAATGGCATGTTCTTTGGCATGTGCAGGGCTCATGTGTGTGTATTCTCATCTATTCTACTGCTTTGACTTGTGTCTTGTTACTGTTGTCTTGAATATTTGCATTTCATTATTTTATCTTACTATGTTTATTTCTAAAAAAATCCAGATAATTATACAAGGACTTAAACATTTAAATCGAGCAGTTCATGAAGACATTGTAGCTGTGGAGTTGTTGGCAAAAGATGAATGGGTAGCACCATCTTCAGTTGTCTTACAAGATGACAGCCAGAATGAAGATGACATTGAAAATGAAGAGGAGAAAGAAAACATTGTATGAAATAAATAAGAGGGTTTTCATTCTATACTCTGTCTGCCTTTTTCCCCATTATCTCTCTTCTTTGTGGTATGAGTAAGATTTGTTGTCACAGAAAAGAGATGTTCTAGAGAGTTTGTTCAAATTCTTTAAATTTAGTAATTTTAACAAGAAAGAGAACTCTTATGTTAGCTTTCTTCAGTTACGTTGAAAGAGATACGAAATCTGCGGTACCTCAAGAGTGTTGAAAGGCTTTAGATTTATATATCTTTTATACTGATTCCTAAAAGCTATTGTGAGCACAGATTTTTTTTTTTTCCTGGGAACTTATTGCAACCGTAAGGCTATAATAAGCATTTAAATATGGAGCTATGTATAAAAATATATAGTTTGTTATTTTAAGGGAAGAAGCGGTTAATCTATGTCATAAGGTCCCAAATTAATTTGTTAAACTACATGAACTCAGGTACCTACTGAGTAGTAATTAAATAATCTTGCAAAGCTATATGCTGATGCCCAGATTAGGATATGCTGAAATAGGAGCAGATGTTATATCACGATGAGAATCAGCTTTTAAGGTGAATGCAAAAGCAACATAACTAGAATAAAAAATTACAGGAAGAATCAGTGAGAAAAGAAACTGGAGATAGTTGGAGGGTAAGCAGAGACAGTATGAGATGTCATTTTTTCAGAGTCTTTTTTTTTTCTGCCATTTTCTTCTTTGTTTTCTCATGTTAGGTCCAAAAATGTAAAGGTAAAAAACTCAAGATAGTAATGTTAAATACTACAAATATTAGAAGTTGTGCAAAGGACAGTGGGTGGGGAGGCATAGTTCTGCTTATGAAGTCATAATATACTTTATGACATTATAGCAATACATAATTCGTTGCCACTGTGGCTTGAGAAGTCTGCTGTAGTCAAACATGTTAACTTAATGAGTTAATACAGTTTTGTGTTTTTAACTCCTCCTACTAGTTGAAGGCTTCTGTTAACAAGAACATGCTGAGACCTACAGGAAAAGTAGTGGGCATTATAAAGCGAAACTGGAGACCATTTTGTGGCATGCTTTCCAAATCACAGATCAAAGAGGTAAGACAATATCAAGTAATTAGAAACGCAGAATTTGTTTTTTAAATTAGAAATTATTTTTTTCCTTTTTCTCTCTATTAATAGGCAAGGCGTCATTTGTTTACACCAGCTGATCGCAGAATTCCCCGCATTCGAATAGAAACCAGACAAGCAGATACATTAGAAGGACAAAGAATAATTGTTGCTATTGATGGTTGGCCCAGGAATTCCAGGTATCCTAATGTGAGTTTTCTTTTCTTTTTTTTTTCTTTTTTGAACTGTTACTTATCTGATTTTTTGCAAGGTGTTTGTTATTATCGGTAGTACTGAGTGACTTCAAAGAAGTGTTGACATGAATTTTGATTTGTGTACCATTCTTTGGCGCAAATTACAGAAATCTCTAAATAATTTAGTTCACTTCTACCTCTTCCCCTTCCCTCCTCCCACCCTAAAAATAACCCAGCTATGCTTTATCACACTTAGAAAGTTTGGTCCTCAACTTCTGCAGTAAATATATATGTGCTAACTAAGGTACTTTAAAAAGGACTAGGGACTGCCTTGTTTTAGCCTGGATTCCTAGAAATGAGGCTTCTGCTCTGGCTCTGTCTGCTCATCCCACACAGTGATCAGCATCCTGGCAAGTACACATTGGCCACATTCAGTTAAATTGCCAATGGAGCAGAGTTATAGATAATTAAGTTCTTTAAAGTTTTGTGTAAATAAACAGGAGGATAGAAGAGAGAGCAAGGACACTCATTCATTCATTCCAGTTCATTGATGAATAATAATTAGGTTTTGAGTGGGTACTCGTTGGCTAGTCTACAAGTACATAGCTTATAATGAATCTCTTGTGTATTTAGAGATATGGAGGGAACTTGGAATATTTGGAAAAATTGTTAAGGCAAGTGCAGCATTGCTGCAGGGGATGAGAGACATGAGGAAGGAACTAGTATTAATGTGGTATTTGGGGGTAGGGTGTATGACAACACAAATCCATAGAAAATTAGACTTTATTTGTTCTCTTGCTTATGGAATCATTTTTTTTCCTGGAAAAACTGAATTGCCATTTTTACAATCTTTGTTTTATCTGTGGAGAATTTAAGACTATTTCCAGGAAAAGAGTCAGTAAATTTTAGAGAGGGAAATAAAAAGTTCAGACTTACTGAGTCAGTTAAATATTTAAAATGAGAAAGTAACTGAAGAAGAAAAGATGATTCCTACTGCGTAGTTTAACACAGTAAAAGCCTTTTGGGATTATCATCTCAAATAATTGTTTGAGTGCTCAAATATTTAGTCTGGCTTGACATGCATACGTATATATATTGTTTCTTAGGGTCATTTTGTAAAGAGCTTAGGAAATGCTGGAGATAAAGAGACTGAGACAGAAGTTCTTCTGCTTGAACATGATGTTCCCCATCAACCTTTCTCCCAGGCTGTCCTTAGTTTCCTACCAAAGATGCCATGGAGCATCACAGAAGAGGTAATGAAACTCATTTTTAAAGTATTGTAATAATTACTATGCCACCTTCTTCAAGTGGAACTATAGTTTTTTTTGACATTCCTGAAGATGACTGTGCAATGTAAGATCATCTCTAAGAGTTTTTCATCTTGCTAGGTATCTTCTCTAACCAAATGCGGCAGTCCATATGTTATCACTAAATATTCTGAGGTAATAAGATATCCTGGTATAATCCTGGTATATCCTGGTATAAAGTATTTAGTCAAACAAAAAGAAACTATATAAAAATCAGAGTTGTTAAAGTTGCTGTTTGTAAAATAGCTTGTTTTGAATGCTGTAAGTGATTTTATCCTCGGTAACTTAAATATGCAAAATGGTTGCTTTAAAATGTACAAAAAATACCATCATGGAACTTTCTTTGAACCTGGAAACTGATGGAGGGTTTTATCTTTCTAACATTAGTTGTATAGAAGTTAGTGGTCTAGTCTTAAAATACTTATCTGGGATCTTTTAGTTTCCGTTGTACAAAGGTAAATCCCTCCAAACTGCATTTCCTTTCAACTGTCCTAGACATATAAGCCTTTGACAGTTAAAGTTAGTTGAGAGAAATCACATCCAGAACAATTTGTTTAACTTTACATCAGATTCAAAATTTCACTTAAAATTTCTTGGTCCTGCTGATTCTGAGACCAAGAAAATACTATGTTCTGTTCTATTTCTCCTCCTGTTTACTGTTAAATAAAACAAGTTTCAGTGCTCAAGATCTTACATCTTTCTTAGATTTTCCTATTGCTGTGCAATTTCATTTTATAAGTAAGTAGTAATATAAATTCTATCCTAAAACTAGCATACCTGAATTTTTTAGTTGTTTTGGAAAAGCTTATCAGAAGTACCTTTCTCAAATGATGATTTTGACTTCAATTATATAATATAGTCTTTTAACTTATTTTTTCCTTTTTTTAATTCCAGGATATGAAATACAGGGAGGACTTAAGGCAGCTGTGTGTCTGTAGTGTAGATCCTCCTGGCTGTACAGATATTGATGATGCATTACACTGTAGAGAATTAGAAAATGGAAATCTGGAGGTATTTTGTTTTCTTATCAAATGAGACATTATTTATTCTTCCAACAATGCAGCAGTGACAATAGGAAATGACACAAGCAAAGCTCCAGATAGATTGTAAAAGAGATTAATGATGTTTGCCCAGTTGTGAGATAGGAATAAATAGAGTTGACTTGCATTAGACAAGCGTCAAAGTGTGAGAATTAAATCTGTCTTCTGAATTTACCCTGCTTTCTGTCTATTTGGTATGAGAATGTGACATACTCAGCTAAAGCTGTAAATAAATTCTATAAATATGGCCATCTACAGCAAGGATAAGGAGTCACCAGAAGAAAGAGTGGAGCTACTTCTGTAATATTACTGTAGAAAAAAATGATTTTAAGACAGTCATGGAATTATTTATTTCACTCTTGAAATTTCCCCCCCCCAAAAAAGAAAGAAAAAAACACAGGGAGATTAGTTGGACCTGCAAGCAAGAGGAATTACATTGCTAATGAATGTAATAAATGTAACTTCTCACTAAACATATGCATGCCTTATTGCTTCAACTATTTTTTAATATAGATAAAATATAACTTAAATATTCCTATAACTAAGAGCTGCTGCAGGTAACTGGTAAATTGGATTGTAAATAGAGATTTTTAGAAAGGTTCTTCCATGTTGAGAGTGATTATTTTTTTCCTCCTTGTTTCAAAAAATACATAATGTTATGCTGTTTGTTTGTTTGTTTTAGGTTGGTGTACATATTGCAGATGTCAGTCATTTTATTCGACCAGGAAATGCTTTGGATGAGGAATCAGCAAAAAGAGGAACAACAGTGTACCTGTGTGAAAAAGTAATTGGTTTTTATATAAAGGATTTTTAAAATAAAGAGGTTGAGTTTTTTCTTTCTTTTATTTTCATCTCTTGGGAGTACAGCCATTATCTCCAGCCTAAAACAGTAGAATCAAAAACCAGTAGAATTTGGGCTGCACTTAATTTGCATACTGTTCTTATCAAAACAAATGTGCTTTCTGTCAGTCAGACTCCTCAGCAAATGGGAGAAATACTATTATTTTTAATAAAAAATATCCCTTTTGACTCCTATGTTTGAAGCATGTATAACGTGTAGTTCTAAAACTAGACTACTAATGTTTTAATATGGATCTGAAATTGTAAAAAGAAGTGATCTTGTTTTGCCCTTTCCATAGTCTTTTCCTGTGATAGCTAAATCTCTCTTGGTGCCTATGATTTATATACATTTCAGTTGTACATTTAGTCCTGTTTACTATAACTTATTTCTCACAGACCACATTTTCTCTACAGGAATATCTTTACTAAACCAATTGATAATTAAATAGATCCTGGAATGAGTTTCCTCTAATGTAGCATACTTTTCTTTCAGAAATCTGAAAATATATTTATCCTTATTTTCATGATGAATAAATCAGTTATATTGTTTCTGAACTTCTATTGTGTTGTCATGTAATTAAAAAAATAACAAGTCACGCTTTTTATCCTTTTATTTTGCAGAGAATTGATATGGTTCCAGAGTTACTTAGCTCCAACTTGTGTTCCTTGAGATCTAATGTGGACAGGTATTTGATCCATACTTAGATTCTGACAAGAAACTTCAAATGTGTATGTGGGGATTTTAACAGATATTTTCTTCTCATAGGCTTGCATTTTCATGTATATGGGAGATGAACCATAAGGCTGAAATTCTAAAGACCAGATTTACAAAGAGTGTTATTAATTCCAAGGTTAGTCACATTAATAGTACTATCTTTCTAAAAATAACCTAGATACGTTTTTACAAGAGCAGTATGGAAAAGGAAAGGAAAGGAAAGGAAAAAAGAAAAAAACCTTGATGCTAAAGTTTCCTTCTTTCTCTTGATTGATTGATTTTCTTGATTGATTGATTTATATTTTCTTAGAATTAGAAAATGACTCTTAAATCCTGAAATATAACAGATGTTTAAAAGAACAGGAAATATTTTTGTGGAGTTACTTTGCTATGAAATTAAGTGTAAATCTGTTGATATACATTGGACCTGGTTTATATATACCAAGTAGCCATAATTTTTCAGTTAAAAACAGTGGAATCTATAATCTTCTTCATTATTCAATTATGCATTATGCTGCCTTTATTTTTTTTTCTCTTCAAGGCATCTCTCACGTATGCTGAAGCACAGATGAGAATTGATTCAGCAGGCATGAATGATGATGTTACTACCAGCTTACGTGCACTAAACAAATTAGCAAAAATTTTGAAGAAGAAAAGAATTGATAATGGGTAATCTGTTTATTGTCTCTGTTACCTTTTATTTACTTTCTTTTCTAACTCTCTATTGTTGTCAGACTTTATAATGTTCTTTTATGTCCATTTTCCAGTAAAAAAAAACACTTGAAAGAAGTTTTTTTTGCCTTTTTGATTTGCATTTGTTTGCAAATTCCCTCTAAAATATAAACTGAGAATGCTAACTTTTCCTTTTTGTGGCAAAACAAATCAGGAACATGGATCTCATGTAGTCATTATAAAAACACAACCAGAGGAGTAGCATTTTAAATTTGAGAATTTAGCTGACTATGATGTAGACCAACACTGTAGTTTCTGCTAATTTGAACACTAATTTTAAATATTTATTTTAAATTTCTGCTGCTAATATTTTCATATTAAATTCTGATGTTGTGCACAGGCCTGCAACCTAGCTGCCATTTCTGCTTTGTTGTAATTCATTGATTCCACTTACTCTCTTCCAGAGCTTTAACACTTTCTTCACCAGAAGTTCGTTTCCACATGGACAGTGAAACTCATGATCCCATCGATCTACAAACTAAGGAGCTTAAGTATGCCCTTTTATTTTCCTCAGCTGGTTAATTTGGGGCAGGGAGTTAACTAGAAGGAAAGGGGTGTTTGAGCAGCTACTTTGCACTAAGGGTATACAAAGTTTATGTAAATAGTGCAGGACAACAATCCTAGAAGAGTCGGTCCTGTGTGTTTTACACTATTTATGAAGTATATAAACTGGTAAAATCTCTTACTTCACAAGCCTTAACTGTGTGCTTTAAGCTTAAGTCTTTACTACTGATTTAGTGGAATACTAGATTCTGTACTTCTGCCATCCCACTGAGTTATCTGTGATACTCTCCTAATGTTATTACCAAAGGAGAGGAAATAGAATCTGGTGTTGTGGAGCATAGAAACCATAAGAACGACAGAGCACTTACTGCACATGTGCAGCATGATACAGAGACTCTTAGAAAGGAGTTTGGAAAGGGAGCTACTAATTCAAATTTTTGACGCTAGATACTTATTTTCTCTCAGTACTACTCAGTTTCTGTGCCGAAATCTACCCTCCATTATCAGTACTTTCATAACTTATGCTGTGCAACATGTTGCTTTTAAACTTAATATTGAAGCAGCACTATTAGATTGCTTAAGCAGAAATAAAGAGGCATATCTGATGGTGTCTGTGGAGAGAGCAATGCCATTTTAAAGTGCACTTTTCTTTAATATAATTTGTGAATTTTTTGAGTATTTCTTTGCATTTTTTATTCTGCCTCCCAGTATTTGAAACTTAGTAAATATTTATGTTATGTGTTTGTGCTTAAAAATGTTTGCCTACTTGTACTGTATAAAAGTTCAAAGACATGAGTTTACTGTTTATAATATTGTCAAGATGAGGAAGTTTTTCTTCAATAAGCACTTAAAGCAAATACATAATTCAATGCTCTTCTAACAATACAATTTTTTTCTATTGATAGAGAAACAAATTCCATGGTTGAAGAGTTCATGTTGCTTGCCAATATCTCTGTAGCACAAAAAATATATGATGAGTTCTCAGAGTTTGCCTTGCTCCGAAAACATCCTGCTCCTCCCCCATCAAATTATGACATACTTGTGAAAGCAGCAAAGTCTAAGGCAAGTTTTTACTATACTAATGAAGTGAGTTAATTATGAAAAACTGTGTTTTCTTTATGATTAGCTGCTTTCCAAAGAATAAGTGTTGGAAGGTATTAAAGTGTATCTGCTATATTTTGCGACCTTTAGTACTTGCAGCAAGGCATCTGTACATCAAGATGAAAGGATCAATCTTGTGCTTTTTAAAGATCTTAGGTAAAGGAAGCAAAACACTCTTTGAGTCTCTTGTATTGTAACTGTTGTGTGCTTTGAAAAGTTTATCTTCTCCAAGCCAGATACGCTTTAAAAACCTGCTTTGGTTCCGTGTACACTATTGATCCACTTAAACTGTTCAGTTACATCAAATAACATGTCTCAGTTAAAGTCAGGAAATAGGAAAATGTATTCAGATGTGTTTATAGTTCCTGTCCTCTCTTTAGAACAGCTAGAGGCTGTTATAGCATGAAAAAAGTCTGATTTAATTACAAAGCCTGAAACGGAACATAATTTTTCCAGTTTCAGAATTTCTCTATATGAGTTTCCTTGTGGTCCTCATTTGAGCTAAACTGTCAGAGTAGGTTAAAGATTATGCATTAATAATTCTTTTCCTTGAAACTCTATCCCCCACCACCCTTGTTTTCTTTTTTTCTACCTCTTAAGTATAAGAGAGAAATTTCTAAATTTTAATACTATATTTTAGACAAGCAAAACCCAGACCAGTTGACTTTCCCCTGATCTGTACCTGGAATAATGATTTCATTTCTAATCTGAAAATGATTTCAAGAAGTACTGTTTTTCTCATCAGCCTTAATTTCTCTGCCTAGAAAACGTCCTTTAAATAAATCAAAGTTACTTTTAACTTCTCCTCATTGGACAGAACTAACACAATTGAGTGGTAATATACTCTATTTTGTTATGCCTTATTGGTAAACATTCAGTTATTTTACCATAATAAAAACATACTTTGATCTGTAGATCAATCTTTTGTTGTCAGTGGTGTACATGAAGGAAAGCTACTGACCTTGTGATGAAACTGACTCTGTGGGACTGGAAATTAAAAACGTGTTTTATTTTCAAACTCTCTGTACTTTGTCAAGGATCACTGGCAGATGTGGAAAGAGCTTTATATCGTGTATTAACAGTTTTACAGGTCACTTTTCTGCGTACATGTTTTAAAACTTTTGTGGCAGAAATACAAGAAGATTGATTAGCTCTTATGTTGTACTTGGATGAAAATCTTAGTGTGTGATACAAATGAAATAGAATTGTGGGTCACCTCATAGTTTTACCATTTATTATTATTGCATATCCTTTCTGATTTAGTATTTAGAAAAGAGATGGAAAAAAACAAGCTAAAGTAAATAATAAGTATAAAGTTGTTATTCTTAGTTCTGAACTGCTGCCTTTTTTGAGTTTCTGGACTATTGACTTAGCCTTCCACTGTTTGTATAGCGCACTAATGAAAATGAGGGATAGGTATGTGCATAGGTGTGGGGTTTTTTGTTTGTTTTTTATAATGCCATTCCATTAGGTTGCTGTCTGTGCTTCAGAATTTATCTGGTTGATACCTGTGCTAAGTAACTGCTATGATCAGCAGTATGTATTTAGCTGTTGTACTGCTGCTTCTACTCTGTTAATATTTACCAGTAATGCCTGACTCACTTTCTTCCCTGCAGAATTTGGAAATTAAGACAGATTCAGCAAAGGCATTAGCTGAGTCTTTAGACAAAGCTGAGTCTCCTGCTTTCCCATACCTAAATACACTGTTGCGAATTTTGACCACTCGATGCATGATGCAAGCTGTCTATTTCTGTTCTGGAATGGATAATGATTTTCATCACTACGGTTTAGCATCACCTATTTATACACACTTTACCTCACCCATCAGAAGGTACCTCTATTTAACAAAAGTTTCAGAGGACAAAAGAGAAAAGAGAAAGTGATTTATATGTTAAGAAATACTATTTTAAACTATGTTGTTTTCCATTTAAAAAGAAATGCTATTTCTGTTTAGTTACTTAAAGTTCTTCAGTTTTGGATTGGAGAAGCAATGGCTTACATGGTGTTCTGTCTTCATTTAAGTCCTTCGGTACTCTTAAGTTCACTGCAGACTATTCCTGATAAAGATAAATAAAGACTCACAAGTTAAAAACGAATGAGCAATACATCCCTAATATATATTTCTCTGGCACAGAAGTGCATTTTGGACCACTTAGAATTAAATAAGTCAACAAGAGACTGAGGCAGATTTTGACCAATCATTTTTAAGTGGGAACTGTGTTGCAAAATATTATCATAATGTAAACTTGTAAGGAGATTGCACTTGACATATAAAAGCAATGTTAATTGGAAACTTACTACTTCTCTGAGACATTATAATGAAATTTCATGTAAGTATGCATATTAAGGTGCCTCTTTAAAATTTTAGTTTTTTTTTTTTTTTTTTTGAAACCAAGAAATAGCTAAGTTTAAATAAAATAATTGTCATTATATTTTGTTCATTAGAAACATTTCAAGTTAAATCTCATATGTGGAATGAAATTCCTATGCAATATTTGTGGAACTTCTAAGTGTCCTTATTTTAAATTTCAGTTACTAACAGAAGTGTTCAAAGGTTCCTGGCTCAAGTTTTATAACAAAGGTTACCTAAGCAGGAAAATTAAGTGAAATTATGCTTCGAAGAGCTGTAGTATTGAAGTACCATTCTACATTGATTTTGCCTAACTAATGTGAAAAGAGAGAGTGGCTTAAGCTGCCACAGTAAAACATCATTCTTGAGTCAAAAAATCAACTTTGTTCCCTCTTTGTAAACCTTCAATAATACAGGCTCTACTGCTAGAACATAGAAATTCTTTACTGTTAGGTAAAGAAAAAAGCAGTACAGTCCATTCTGTCTCAGTAGAGAATATCCCTTGGTCAACAAAGAGAACACGATCTTGAATTAATACAGAGAGTTAGCAGCAGACTATCAATATTACAATGGATTTTTGGTCTATACCATCTATGAGAACTTAATAATGTTGGTTGTTTTTTGTTGTTTTTGTTGTTTTTTTTTAAGACAGCATTTTGATGCGTGATCGATCATTTAGTCTGTTTTTTGCAGGTATGCTGACATTATAGTACATCGACTTTTGGCAGTGGCTATAGGAGCAGACAGTACATACCCAGAACTTACAGATAAACACAAACTAGCAGATCTCTGTAAAAATCTCAATTACCGACATAAAATGGCTCAATATGCACAAAGAGCATCTGTTGCATTTCATACACAGGTAAGTAGTTCTGAGATGTGGGGATTAACTGTGGAAAATTCATGTTGTTTTTAAAGGAAGGGAGAAGAATATTGAGTCATAGCAATTGCATTGTTTGTTACATGGCAATAACAAATCAAGTCTGCAGGAATGATTAAGAATGTAAGTGCTGTTTCTTTGGGAAAAAGCTTCAAAATTACAGTGCTAGTTCTGAAAAAATAAGCATAATGGCATCTTGAGAATTCTTTTTACTGTTTCTTGTGAATATTATAAATGCTTAACAGTGCAATGGTATTATAAAAAGCTTATAAAATTATTTGAATTGCTTTAATATGTTTTGTAATGATCACTCATATAATTTGTATTTGCCCATGAATGTTTTACTTTCATAGGCCAATACATTTATAATCTGTGAGAGAGTGTTACAGTGTTCATATAGATGATTTCTGTTCTAGCTGTTCTTTAAAACCAAAGGAGTGGTGAATGAAGATGCATATATATTATTTGTAAGAAAGAATGCAATTGTGGTCCTGATTCCCAAATATGGATTAGAAGGAACAGTCTTTTTTGAAGAAAAAGATAAGCCAAAAACAAGGCTCGAGTTCAACAGTGAGGTATGTTTTATAGGTTTTATTATTAATTAGCTTTATTTCTTGATTTGATAACTGATCAGAATGACTAAAATCTGTTCTATCTGGCTTTGGAGGGTGGTAGTCTTCTGTAAATAAAAGTTTATTAAATAAATCCGTAAGATGGCTTAAATAAAAATCTAAAGGAAGAATGGGTTTCTGTAAGGCAGGTATCAAGGTAAGTATTAATAATACATGAATAACATAGCATATATTATTCAGATAGGTCTGAATAATATATCAGACCTATCTGAATAATATATGCTATGTTATTCATATACTATCACATATACTATGTAGTAAGACACATTGGACATTCATGACTATAATTTGTCTTAATTTCTATTAGCACATTACATTAAAAATTCTGCATAAAAATACTTATTTGTATAAAAATAAGATGTAAGCAGTAAGTTTGTTTATATAAAGTTTCAATGTTTAGGTACCATCACTTACTGTGGAAGACACAACATTCCATGTATTTGACAAAGTTAAAGTGAACATTATGTTAGATGCTTCTAACATTCAACATCAGAAAATTCGCATGGTATTGGTAGAACCAAAGGTAAGCACAGGTTTTGTAACTCATTGGAATATATTACCTGTCAGTAACCTTACATTACAATTGAAGATATAACGTAAATATATATTTAGCAGCAGAGCGTAGCAATTGCTTTATATCCACTCTCAACAAAACAGATCTGCTTTCACTTCACAGACTTCTGAAAACAATGTAAGCTTCTAAATGAAATTTGCCTTCTGGGTGCATCAGGGAGATTCCAGTGATGGGAAAGACAATGATTTGCTAAAGTTTTGCTGAAGAGCTCTCTTGAATTTCACAGTTCTTTCCCCCCCCCACACACACCTTTTTTTTTTTTTTTTTTTTTTTTTTTTTTTTTTTAAGTAAAAACTTGGGATTTTTTTTTTGTTGTTGCTGTTGTTGTTCCAGTAAATTACTGTGTAACTGTGGTGGTAACTCAGACTTCTGAGGGCATCCAGGGAAGTCTGTATAAATCGCTGGTTCTTTGAGGAGGTATATAAATGTCAGTCCTTTCTTTATAAGATCCTAATACTATATCTCTATGGTGTTAACTGTTCTAGAGTCTAGCTGCTTCTCAGTGTAGGTAGAGTCTGTTTTCCACTTATTTCAAGTTTTTACAGTTTCTGCTAAATCTACATCTCTTTTTACTACGCAGTGTCCTCAACTACACATTGAGGCTCTCTCTGGTCCTGTGCTTGATACCAGCAGAACTTCTTTAAAAAAATGCTACAATGGGGACTGTTTTAACCTAACAGTCTGCATTTCACTTTTAAGGTCTGCTTTTGCGTCTTTCTCATTCCACAGCTACCACTTCCTTGTAAGCACTTGAACAACTGAAAAAGCACTGTGCAATACCTGATGCAAAAGAAGCGTTGGCAATAAACTAATGGGATGGGGTGCTGTTTGTTGTACAGAACACTCCCTGTTTTTCTCCCAGGTATTGCTTCAATTTAGGGTTCTACCTGTGATAGTTTTATGATGGCAGACCTCTTTTTTGGATGACTACTCTAAGAATTTGTTGATGTTGAGATGGTCTTTGAATTTACTTGTACAAGCCTTCTAGAAGTTTTATCAGGATAACTTAAACTATTTAATTTCTAAAATATATATAGTTTAAGCTAAAATTTTGATTAACCTTTTCCTGACTTTTATTTCTATTTTACTGTAGATACTAGGAAGAGATGTGCCTGCAAATCCAACTACAGAGACAAGTGTCAGCAATGAACCAGAGAAAAAGAAAAAGAAATTACAACAATAGTTGGATATATAATAGCTAATAAAAAGTCATACATGAATTGTTTGTATTTACGTATTTTCCCTTACAAACTGCCAGAAACTGATTTTATGTTTACTGTTAAATACGTATTTTAATAATTTGTAGAACTATAGATTTTTTTAAAGTGTTTTTTACAAGCACATGTAAGAATGCAAGAGCACATTTGTTTTCAAGTATGTCCATAGTTTGTCTTATGGATGAAAATAAATGTTTCTGAAAGTGAAGAAATATTCCCAGGATTTTCAGTTTGTGTGTTTTAATGGGGCATTAAGTATCTGTATGACCTAAAAAATGTAGGGTGTGGGGGTGTGTGTGTGTGTGGGTGTGTGTGTTTGTCAAAATCAGTTTCATGGAAACTTCCACTACTAATGAAAGAAACATTCAAGAATTAGTTTGCTGCATTCAGTAGAACAATTTTTGCTGTAACTTTATTCTCAATGCCAGTTACTTTGTAATAAGAGAAACTCTTTGACTTCCAAGAAACAGTCTGAAAGCAGCAGCCTTCCTCCTATAGTAATGCTGCAAACCATTAGAATTTGGCTAATGCTCAATAGTTTCTCTTTATTTTTTGCCAGCATGCTCAGAGGGGTAAGATTCAGTGTTCAAACAACCAAACAAAAAAAAAAAAAAACCACCCATCTCTGCTGTTAAAGAATATTGGACTGGGGCTGCCTAGAGTTAATCGCTTAGCATTAGTAGCTAAATTTACTGAAGTCTTAGACTACCACCACCAAGACTACAGCCAAGGCCAGCTGCAGCCTGCTTTTACAGAAGAAATATTTTTAACCCTCATATATAACTACTGCAAAGAAAACCTAGAGGAACCCCTCCCAGCAGCAGAGGGTGCCAGTAGGCCACAAGAAAATTAGTAAAAAGTTGCAGAATTGGTGAGCAGGAGTCAGACTATGGGAAAGGGGCTTTGCGATCAGGTTGCAATGTGATAAACAGAAGTAAGAACTGGTGTGTGGGGGAGGTCCCTCACTGGCAGAACCCAGCTCAAGCTGTCATTACTGTACATGTGCCATTATAATTTCTTTCACTTTGGGCTTCAGACTTCTGTCTTGGCAGGAATGTAGGGTCAGACCCTGTTATGGGGGCCAGGAAGCCTAATTTTCTGTAACATCTACCACAGCAATACTCAGTCTCTTTCATGTCTGTATCCATTGTTCACTATTCTTCTGTCAATCATTTAATATACTGCTTTGATCATGATTCATCTGAGGAAGCTAACTGAAAGTATAACCTTCAGGAGGAGAAAGCAAGAATCTCCTTACTAGGCATGTCATATGTGACGGCACGCTCCTCCCTCCCCTCTCCCCACCTCTCCATAAACAGCACATGGGCAGGGGCTGACTGAGCATGTGCCAGCTAAAATCATCTAGTATGCAGATATGACCATGAGTCAACTATCTTACCCCATAAATGGGGGGGGGGGGGAGAGGACAGCCCAGAGCCCACTGAGCTCTCCTGCACGACAGCAGGCTGCACTGCAGAGTCTCCTCTTGAGCACGGATGCCTCTCAAGGTTACTCCTCGAGGCCAAGAGACTCCTTACCCTCGACAGATCCTCAACAAGTGACTAACAGCACGCAGAAGCTTTGCAAACTTTGCTAAGTCGCATCTCGGACTGATGGTACAAATAATTCTTTAGATACAAACCACTGACCAAGTCTGAGACTAAGATTGGATCCAGCTGCACCCACAGACTCCTCTGAGGAGGAGTTTGGAAGACAAAGGGGTCCATTCAACCTCACAGCTCAACAGGAGAGTCTCCCTGACACTTTCATCTGACCCTTTCCTCCATACAGTAAATAACCAAGTGAACCTTGCCATCAAATCTTGCTAAATCACTTTATCTACCATTTATCTCAGTAAGTCATATTGCTGCTTCTGAGTGAAGCATATCACTCATCTGCAATATTATGTATTCAGTTTCTGAGAAAAAAACAACCGAGTTCAACAGTTGGCAAAAGTAACCTTACAATAATTAACTGTAACTGTACCCTTCTGTAACCAAGCCCAAACTAAAGTGTGTTAGTTTCCACCCTTAATATTTAAGGCAGTTTATTGGACAAAGACCATCAATTTCAGGAAGGGCACACAAGTAAAGTTGTGGTGATGATTCTAGCATATGTTGCCAAGACAGGTGGTTGCACTTCACTACTTAGAATTTCCCGAAAAATGAAGTTTTCATGCCTTGGTCAACTGCATCATTACAGTCAAGCTGCTTCATCTAGCTACTTGGTCACAACTTAATCATAAGACATTTTTTGTGCTGTGAGGTGAAGACTGAAGTAATTTAAGAGTGCTCCTAGACCTAGCGTTGAACTCCCACCTCAGCTATTTGGGAGACCAAGCTTTCTTCAAGGTAGCAGCTAGAGTTCTGAAAGTTAATTTCAGCTAACTATCCTCCAAATTGCTTGGATTTAAAACAGTTTTCATTCTAGGTTCAGCACCACAGATCTACTCATCTGCTAGTGCCAATTCCTAGCTCACACTGCTAAGAAACTGCAATCTCAGATACTACAGATTCTCATCAAAATTTTAAATCAAGAATCTCGTGAACTTTACACTCATTCCTCAGTGGCTTCTTTAATCAACAGCTTAAAGATGATCACTATACAGCAATACTTGGCAACATTTACTCAGTTCACTGCTGCCATTATAAAAAAAATTGATCAGATTTATAAAGTAGTTATTTATAAAGGCATCATAAGGAGACAATTAGCACGTTTAATTGATTGCAACAGAAAAAAAACACACCCTGTAAAATACATTTTTGAACCCCGGCACCACTATCCTGAAAGGCTTGTTCTGGCACTTAAAAGTAAAATTTAGTTTTAAGAAAAATATATGGAGCATTGTATCTATAATTGAATTCAAAGTGCAATGCCAACACCGTAAGTATGCTAAACCACTATTGAACTGTTTATACCAGAGAAAAGCTTGCTGGATACTGGAGATCTTTTTGCCTGTTCCATCTCCCTCTCGCTGTTCCCAATACCCCTACCCACCCTCCCCCCCCCCCCCCAACACACACACACACACACTCAAACACACCCATACACATTACAGGCAACATGAAAATGAAAGATGCTGCAAACTAGCACCACACTAATTAAAAACAACCTAGGTATGCAAGACAGGTCTTTATTCTGTTTCACTCAATTTACAATTATTATCCACGCTATAAGACTCGTGTTAAAACTACTGAAATTAACTTAATGTAAACAATGACCATTTTGTGCAATATGTGCCAGCCAATGCATTAAGTAAAACTGGAGAAACAGAATGATCAACAATAATTTGCACAATAGATTTCCTCTATCAGAGGATTAGATAAAAATAATAAAAAATATGCATGTCAGTTTAAAATTATCCCAATGCCTTGTTGCTACAATCTATTCAAAGACTGTAAGACAGGAGACAACACAGAGTTTATGGGGGGGGGGGGAAGGGGTCTTACTTCCCATATTCACCTGTTTGTGAGGTAGCTTTCCTTCACCTTTAATTAAAAAAAAAAAAAAATCATGAAGGGTGCAATTAAATATTTTAGTGATTGCTTTATTTGAAACCACTGTGAAAGCCTTTGATCACTGAACATACCACTACAAAGAATCAAAAAGCTTAATTAAAAAAATAAAACCACATTTTAATCATTCATATTACACAGAACAGTCCAGAAATGGGTCATGATTTGGACTACCCTACTCTCTTCCCCTTTACATTGACAAGTATTAGTAGTCATAATTCTCACATTTGCAAAAAATAAATCCTTTGCACATTCTGAAAGTTTGTCCTTTCAGTTGATTAGGTATTGTTAAATGAAATATCATGGGCAACAAAGAAGCAGCAAGGTGGCAAATAACTTCCAATCTCTGACAAGGAACTACAAACCTTATAAGATAAAGCTAAGAACATTTCAAATGCCCTGTTCAACTCTTCATTGTTCCAGAAGCATAAGTTTCTTCTCTTACTCAAATTAGTTTACAAAGTTAATTCTCTAAAAGTTACCAAATCGGTGTATTTCCAGGTTTTAGTAGGGCACAGTTTCAAGATCAAGCACAGATAATTCATTAGGACATTAGGTTTAATCATCAATCCCTGTATTACTCAAATACTTATTACAGAAATATTGATTGTTGTGGAAGTAAAAATAATCCATCTCAGATTGGTTAACATCTTAAATGATTTTTTTTCACAATGTTAGAACTAAGACTAAATGACAATTTATTGATGGTGTTCCCCCATTTATTTAAGTTTACTGTTCCCAAAGCCATTGCTGGTGAGGTACTGATGAAAATTGATGGAGAACTGTTCTATTCATACAATATTTGTATGCAAATCTCAGTTCTGACATTGCTTTTTAATGCCATAAAATTCTGTTCATATTTCCTCTTTCAAAGTTTTTATAAAATGCTGTCAGTTGCCTCCCAATTTCCAGATTTGGATCTGACTCATTCTGTTTCAGGCTTAATGTATAAAAGCTACTCATCAGCCATGCTCTAATCACTTTGATACAGGCACTTCTGTGGGTTGCTGAATAGAATAGGAGGCAGAGTTTCCATCCAGTATCCTGGGACTGGATATCCTTGCTATAAAAAGAGAGAAAGACCACTTCAACTAGAGCAATTAGTAGAATGGAGTTTTCCTTTTGATGAATTCAGCAAAGCTTACTTTAGAGCTCTACAAACATATAACTGTAAAATGTTAGTTTCCATCCCCTTTGAATCAGCAGGCCTAGAAATGAAACGCTTCTTTTTTATTTATTTTTCCCTCCTTGCCCATTCACATCTATAAACCCCAAAGATTCTTTTAATCAGATCCAACCATACTTTAACCAATCTGATTTGATTAGGCGTTTGGGGCTTCCAGACTTCCTCATTCCATGACTTCTGAGCTTCAACAAAACTGTTGATGACATCATGATAATTTGTTTAAATTAATGCTTTTTTGCAGTAACTGGCACTTAAAAATTGTATTTCTAATTGATTGTGTTAATTTCTGTAAGCAAGTATAATAGTATTTGGACTTTGATGCAAGAGTGAAATAAAAATGTAGTTGTTTACTATAATTGAAGAAAGTTTGCACACTTCCTTAATGATGTACCAAGACCAATTAACTTCATAGTACCTGCTTGTGTTTTTCTGAAAGGATATCAAAGCATCGATTTGGTAATGAGTGTTCTTATGAGAGATTAGTGGAGTTAGGTGATCTTGAATATTAGTGGCAACACAATTACTTTAATAATGCTATCATTTAAGATTAAGGTAACCAAGAGTACATCTTAGCGCTCATGATAAAGCTAACTAATGAATATATGTTTCTAGCATTAAGAATAGTTTCTTCTTCTCCCTGTGAGAATCTTGCCATAGCTTCATCACTGTTACTTTAGGCTGCCACTGACAGGCACTCATCCCTATCCTGTTCTCCATCCTACTCTCCTCACATCTCTAGCAGTTCCTTTCTGTCTACTGACACTTTCTTGATATCAATACTAGAATTCCTGCAGCCACACAGTGAATCCCATTAGGGAAAAAGCCATCCAAATTGTAACTGGTTCTCCCTTCTTCACCTTCCCTCCCAAAGAAAAATTTCCCTCACATCTTCAAGCACTGTGACTTAAAATTTAAGTGCTTTTGCAGTTACATTAGTTCCTATACAAGTTACACTGGATTTGGTCACTCTATCCAAAGTATTTCTCTTGAAGCTGAAGTTATACCCAAACTTTCAAAACAACTTGCCTCCTCAAAGAAACGACCTCTAACCATGGAAGGAACACAATTAAGAAAAAAAAGTCACTATGATTTCTTTATACAAAGCAAGTTTAGCCACTCAGTTTTCAAATGAATCACTTAATACCAATAAATGTGGTCAGTGGGACCTGAAAAAAACAAGTTACAAACTCCCCAAATACATACAAGACAATTCATTACACTTGTATTAAGAAAGCAAAAGAGTACGTACAATGCAGGTAACTAAGATAATATACAATAAACAACTATTATACAACACAATTTTAAGTTCTCAATCAGAAAACTACATACCATTTTTGTGAAATCCCTGAATCTGATTTTCATTGTTATGTTTCCAGGTAGAAATGTTGCAAGTTGCATTTTGACCGAATACTATATTATGCTTTTTTGCTTTGTGCAAACAGGATTGCTTCTCTGGAGATTTTGATCTCAACAACTGATTGTCCTTATTGTTTAAAACAGAACACTCCTAGGTTGATAAGGAGAAGTTTATTTTAACATCATTTTCAAAAAAGATCCCCAAATAGAACAAGATCCAAACTTATTATCTGCAAATTTGAAGTCACAGTTAGCCCTAGTCTCACATCTCTCCACTCTGAAAAACAAATGAAAGATATTGTTTTCTCCCCACATTATTATTATTTTTTTTTTTTTTTTAAGATGTGCTGTCAGCAAGAGTATTTTTTTTAGTGAACACATGCTCTGAAAGGGCCAAAACACATATTTCTGGCCAGAAAAATCCATACTTTTCTTTCCGTTCTCTGTGGGTTCTCTATTGGGAGAGAATTGCAAGAAGTACTAAATGCCTTCACACTTAAATTCTCATCCAAATTATAAAGTTGGACTTAATCAGGATCTAGTAATTGAAAGACCAACAGCGGCTGAAGAAAACAGGTCAAAGAATACATATGCATAATATATCTTAAAGAATCAGAGGTATTGTACAGTATGCAAGCAATTTCCTGACCTATTCAGTTTGCTGCAGAGGGAACAGGAGAGAATTCTAGCAATATCTAGAAAGTTGCAAGGCATTGGGAAGCCTCTACAACAGGTCTGCTATAAGAAATTTGATCCTGATGGATACATTCACTTGTGAAACTTAGGTCTAACGGGACAACTTCTGAGGAACAAGACCTCAGAAGAAATAGATATTTTCAGAAGTCAATGAAAGAAAAAATAGGTATATATTCTTCCTGTAAGGGCACAACTATCCTAATCAAATTATTAGAGTCAAATTTTGATGTTATCAGTCTACGACACACCTTCAACCCGCTCTCTACCATGAAACATCTTTGCACCAGATCATGGTAGGAGAGAAGTGGTTATTAACATCCCAGATACAAAATGAAATCAGTACTGAATAGGCTTGCTTCAATCTTTTTATTCTCTGCAACAGAAACACAGTAAGAACAAGAGAAACAAAAATAAGGAGCACAGGCTATCATGCACCAAAAGCCATAAGCGCATGAAGAATAATAGATTGTGATGTTGCTTACCTCAGTTTCCCCTGAAACTACCTTTGCCATTGTCATACAACACATTGATTTTGTAGGCAGTTTTCTATTTGTCTTGCATTTATTTCTTGTTTTCCAAATATCTGAAGTGCAACTAAATGAACACGCTTTCTGCCTTGTTATTGGCCTGACAGTCTGCCTCAAACTTCTCAAAGCTGAAGGAAGCAGGGAATAGAAGCTGTAGATGGAAAAGCTATCACTTTTGTTCTACAGTGTAACTCCTACCTTTGTTCTGAGAAGCTGAGATTTATTCTGAAACACATGCGTATTCACATCATTTTCTCTGCAACTGTTCTCAGTCCCAGCAGTATCCATAATGCTACTTCCACATGTCTGTGTATTATAGCCACTGTCCACCTAAAAGCAAGAATCAGAGCTTTAACATGTATAGCAATTTACTGTTAATAAACCCTTCAAATTCTTATACCTGATAAGACTTACATTTCATTAACACAACATAACTTAACCACACCAACCAACTAGATATATCCATTAATAACAAAAGCAGGTTGTAAACTGGTCAGCCAGAATCAAGTAGCTTAGATTAAGTTAAATCTATTACTGTTTGTAGTAACACAAAAATCATTTACAACTTTTTTGACAATTCCTTTGGAGAAAGGAAATGATAGGAAAAAGAATCCAGTACAACCTGTGTGCCTCACCCAGTAAGAGAAACCAGACAATTACAAAGAATGATAGACAAATTAAATGACAGTATGTCAAGTTGGTTTTATAGATAAGGAAAAAAACGTTTTTATTTTTACCTGAATACTACTGTTGTCACAAGGAATTGCACTACTTTCTGCAAGAGGCGACATGCACATGCGAGAGTTTTCAATACTGAAAGTAATTCCCGTCATAAAACTGGTCATTGGTGCATTGCTATTGCCAACTGTTTCTTTTATCCAAGTGTTCTCATGTGACACTTCATCAACCATATCTACAGTATTATTTTCCTTTAGGCCTTCTATATCCTGAAATGATGACAACCTTTGTTCACAAGCTTCTGAGGAATCTGGTGCAATAGACACAGTTGCAACAACTAGATGTGTACCATGCGCAAATGTATCACCGTCCTGATGACATAAGTTTATTCCATTATCCATTTCTGGGAATCGAGCTTCTACTGGAGATGCATTCTCCTTGTCTTCCTCCTCCTTATTGTGATTTTCAACAGTTAACGGTATTCTAATGAGAGAAGTCTGATACTGGCCTGTTCCTTTACATGCTCCAAGCCTCATAGGAGAATAATTTTTAATTGGAGAACAACCATCTATATAAGGACTTCTTGTATTGGGAGGTGTCATCCTCTTTGAAGCAGAAGGAATATCCGGAGAACGAAATGTAAATTTTCTTTGATCTGTTCATAGGAGAAAAAGAAAAAAAAGAAAAAGAAAAAAGTATTCAATTAGATATTAGATGGAGTAAGAGGTAGTATCCTGAAAGCCCTATAACAGCTACAGATCCTTCAAATAATTAAAGCTAACTATATAGTATTTCACTTAGCACTACCTCCCAGTGCCAAAGACTTCTTAAAAAACACTTAGCCTATCACGATAAAGGCAAATTCTAACCTCATTTTTACCATCAAATTTCTTTCCTACGACTTACCTCGCTATGTCAAAGGCCTTGCATTTTCAAATGGAAATACTACACTATTCTTTGACAAAAAAAATATACAGGCTGGTTCTGTGGTATTTTTCAGAATAGATGTAAATGCATACATTCTATACACATTAACAAAATTTCAGTAGTAATAAAGTTTTCAAGAAAATCAAACAGGTAGTAAAACATCAACTCAGTCTCTATTTGCAATTGTATCGAAATACTTCAAGGTTCATCAGAACAAAATTATGCATAAGTATGGCCTAAGTCTTTCAAGGCAATGGATGAAGCATTATATACAGAAATTCTCCAAAAAATGACAAGGTTGCAAACCCTCTTGATTTCTTTGCTGCTAAATTGTAAACTGTTAAATCAGTTAATTTTAAATCATCTTTGGGGAATCATATGATTTGAAAATTCATGCTAAACATTCTTTTGGGATTAAGATGCTTCAGGTGGGGCTAAATCAGAACTGTGACCTGTCTTAGATTTGACATCTGGCTTTAAACCTTCTCCTCAGACCAGAATTAATCATTTATATTTTGTTCGTTCCTATAAGGTCTCAATTCCTTTTCCAAAAAGTTTTTCTTTAGTTGTCTTTTGCAAGTAGATACATTTCATTGTTTCTAACAAGTATGACATTTTGCTGCTAAACAGTAAATGTGTCGTACACAACAAACCTGCTGGTTTGCCAGATCTACTATCTTACCTACGAAAAGAAAAAGAAGTTCCAGTGATAAAGTAAAAAAGAGAATCATAGAATGGGTAAGGTTGGAAGGGACCTCTGGAGATCATCTAGTCCAACCTCCCTGATCAGCAGGGTCACCTACAGCATGGTAGACAGGGTTGCAGCCAGGCAGGCCTTGAAGATCTCCAGAGAAGGAGACTCCACAACCTCTCTGGGCAACCTGTGCCAGTGCTCCATCACTCTCTCAGGGAAGAAATTCCCCCTCACGGTCAGGCAGAACTTCCTGTGCTTCAATTTCTGCCCATTGCCTCTTGTCCTGTCACATGGGACAACTGAAGAGAGTTTGTCCCTGTCCCCTTGACACCCTCCCTTCAGGTACTTGTACACATTGATCAGATCCCCCCTCAGTCTTCTCTTCCCCAGGCTGAACAGGCCCAGCTCTCACAGCCGTTCCTCACAGGGCAGGTGCTCCAGCCCTCTGATCATCTTTGTAGCCCTACGCTGGACTCTCTGCAGTAGCTCCATGTCTCTCTTGTGCTGGGGAGCCCAGAACTGGACACAGGACTCGAGATGAGGCCTCCCCAGGGCTGAGTAGAGGGGCAGGATCACCTCCCTCCACCTGCTGGCAACAATCTTCCTAATGCACTCCAAGATACCATTGGCCTTCTTGGCCACAAGGGCACATTGCTGGCTCATGGTCAATTTGTCATCCACCCGCACTCCCAGGTCCTTCTCTGCAGAGCTGTCCTCCAGAAGGGCAGCCCCCAGCTTGTACTGATGCCTAGGGTTATTTTTCCCTAGGCACAGAACTCTGCAACACTTTTTTTTTTCCTTTTTAAATCAGAATTAACAAATCAAGAACAAAAGATGCAAACATATTTAAGCCATACCTGACAGCGGTGTCTTCCTTATATGGAAAGCAATTGGCGAAAAAGTAGGAGAACCAGTATGTGCAGGGGACCCCTCTGGAAATGTGGGACTGGTTATGCTCCCCAGACTGTAAGCCCTTGCTCCTCCTTGAATAGGACTGGAGGAAAATTGACCCTTCAACAACAAGAAAAATAAAAATGTATTTTTTCCCCACAGTGTAAACTTAGATTAATATATTAAGAGTAGTTTTTCTTGATGAAAATACTTAATATGGCAATACTGAGAATAACTAACCCTGTACAACAACATTACTTTAAATACTCCAGCTGCAACTGTTTGCTTGCACCTTATGACTCAAGACAGGAATGAGAAATCCACCCATATAAACTGTCATATAATACCAAGTAAAACTATATTATCTATTGTAAAAATTATGAGAAGCATAATCAGGGAAATCATGTAATCCTTAAATACACTCAAACATTTCATCTCTCAGTTTTTTACTCATACTATGGCAGATGAAAACTGTCCAATATTTCTATGGAATCCACATCACCTGAAATTTTTAGCTCATAAGCTGTCAATGTAATTTTTCTTAAGAAAAGTGAATAAAGTTGTAGTCTTGCTTCAGTATATTTTGCAAAAAAAATAATAATTTTCAGAAGTATAGCTATGTCACAGGAACCCTTTACTCGCTTACCACAGTGAGGTTATTCTGCTTTGCTTTTTTTTTTTTTTTTTTTTTTTTTTTTTTTTTTTTTAAAGATAGAAAAGTCACACACTGAGGTAGTTTTTGCAGATGCTTCTGCCTCCAAACAGATGAAGAAATATCACCAAAACCAGTTTAGCTGTGCGATGTCTATCCAGGAGTAGGATTCTTCTAGCTTAATTTTAAAAAAGTTACACAATGTGGACATTTATCCATTCATCTATATTCTATGGTCAAGGGAAAGAAAAAAGGGGCATCCAACACTGTCTGCTCCCTGTGTAGTGGGCAAGGAGCATGACCAGTGATAAGAACCCCAACCATTACCAATATTTCCACATCTACAAGACATCATAGCTCAACACACTGACATAAGGACTGGAAAGACATGGAGAAATTTGTTCTCTAGACTTATTACTTTTTATGGAACTTGGACATTTTCAGGTGCTGATGAAATAGTTGTCTGACAAGCATCACTTAGACATTAAATGCCATAGTTTTGATCTTACACAGAGAAGCAGAGCTTTTACAAGAGAAGGGGAAGGAGATTATATGCTTATCAGCTTAGTGTCTCATTTAACATGAGACTTTGTTGAATTGCCAAATCTATTTTGTATTACAATATATGTCTTGCATTGCTGAATCTCTAAACTGAAAGATGGTATCTAACTATGTGGCACTGTAAGTATAGTAGTTTTGTTATTCAATATTGAGATCCTAATGAAGATGTTTAATTTGCTTTTAAAGTAAGAAAGTAAGGAATTTTATATATATGTATATTTAAAGCTGAAAATGTTTCCTAGAGAAGTTCAGGGCTTTGTTGCTTTTCTCTTAAAATATGAAAATCAGAACCTGCATCCACTAACAGGCAAAATCTGACTTGCAGGAGTAACAATCCAAAGAAAGTTATTTATATACCTTCCCCTCTCCACCAGAAAAAAAATCTTTAAAATAATGTTCTTATACTTCTTCATAGTTTAAAAAAGAAGAAGAAAAAGCTCAGTGCTATTCTTTCCAGGCTTGCAGAACACACTTTTGCCAGCAAGATTTTTATGTTTTACAGATTCTTTTAAACAAACATACAAGCACCTCTTTGCTATCATGAGTCATTTCTTCCATCACAAAAGATTTTAAAATTCTGAAGAGAACAATTATATAGCTTGTTCATATCAGCTGTTATGTAGATAGTAATTCATGAATTTAAACAGGTCTTTTCTGATATACACATTTTATGAAGGAACAATCTCACATATGTTCTCAGCAAGCCTTAATGCATATACAAAATAAAAAAGAATTCCAGATTCTTTAGTGAATCATTTCCTCTTTCCTTTTGAGCACAGTATATATTAAAACACAATCTCTTCTAGACAAAAGAATAGCAGCACAACATAATAATTTGATATATGATAAAAAATAATAAAAAATAACCAGTGATATATGTATCTATATATCTAGGTATCTATATTCTCACACACACACACACACATATGTATATATAGTCTTTCAAGACATTTTCCATTCACATAACTCTTATCAAATTGGAATTTGAAGAAACTTCATTATACTACCTATTCTCTCATCAAGCAGTTGTAACTTACTAAAACTAGAGTAATTCATCTTGTGAAGGTCATCGGAACACAGACTTGGTATACGCCTGCCACAAGTACTCCTCTTATATCTGCTAAGCCAATATATACTCTCACTCCCTCCATCCCCAAAAAGGCTACTTACTGAACTAGATGTTTCCAGAGGGCTTCTGCACCGGACTGGAGATATATCTATTGAACAAAGCACTCCAAGTTGCTGACTACAGCATGGACTTTGCAGAGAAGGGGACAGACACTCAGATACACTTCCATTTTCTTCTAAAAACAGTTTTCTTCTGAGTGAAGAAGAGCTCAGATTTTCCTGAGACTGATCTGCGAATTCGTCCGTTCTAAAATATTCACCTAAAATTGTGGTGGAGGAAAAAAGTTTGTTTCCAAATGAGATGACAAAATGAGAGTCCTGCTCTCTTCTTCTACAATAAATGAGTGCTGAATCTGGGTTCAAGGAAGTGTCAGGAAGAAAAATATGACCCTTGCATACAGTGAATGATTTAAAATCAAAACGTCAGTAACTTTTGTTCCATTCAACATGAAAAGGACAGAAAATGTTATAAAACGCCCTCTAACCCACAAACCCTAATAAATTTTAGAACATTTTTCTTGTCCACAAATGTTGTAACCAACACCAAGCTAATTCAAGCATGACAACACTTAACAGTCGTTATCAAACTACCTAGACTGCATAGTTCAGGAACTACAGTTCTGACAGCAGAAAAGAATTTTTATGATCCAAGTGCATGCAAACATCCTCTCTTTCCTCCCTACATACATTTTGACATGTATTGAGTAGGAATGATCTGAAACAGACATTTTTTTTCAAAATGATATTAGCAAAAAGATACCAGATAGATGGAAGATGAAAACATTTATTCAACATCACTTTTATTAACGATACGGTGCTGACTTGTAATCAAAATTTAAGACACATACTCCTATTTATAAAGGGAATAGAAAGTAGTTCAAGATGAACACCTTCTTCCTTTCTAAAGATAGCAGACACAGAAATCCTCCCTGAACAGTGTAAGTTTGAGAAAGAAAAATAAACAAAGTAAAAATGGTAATAAGAACAGGTAATTTTCTTGGATATCATCTTTAACAAATTCCAGCAATTCCGCTATTATGCAGCTTAAATTCTAACTGCATCAACCAAGCTGAAAAGAATATTTTGCATGTTACTATTTAAAAATCAGATATTTCTATCTCATGTGGAAATACTTCCCAGAAAGACAGGCTGTCACTTTGACACTGATTATGATAAAATTGCTGTTTATAAAGCAACTATCCTGCTTAGGTACAGCTCAGCTTCATTTTGTGTTATGATGCTCCTTTGGTCAATGGCTGGCTCTGTAGTTGTGTCATTCAGAGAAATAGAAAGTTGATGAAATCTTAATTGAATGCTACCTTCCAGATAGTCTATGAGCTACTTACGGCTTTTCCTAGTCTCATTTTGTAACCCATTCTTTTGATCTTGCTGAGAGCTCTACTTTAGGTAGGTCAGCCTAAGTACAGTGGTACTCTCCCTTCATGTGTAACTGAGAAAACTACACATCTGGCCATTCAATTCCCTCCTCAAAACAAAAAGAAACACCACAACTCATAATGCCAACTTAGAAATAGAACAGACTTCTGGCATTAATTTTCCAACTACAGAACTGAACTTAACAGTATGTTGTGCCTGTCCTTATGGAAACCATTAGTGCTGTATGTAAGCTGGACCTGCTCTGAGCTAGTGAGTTGGAAAAGATGACCTTCAGAGGTCCCTTGTAATTTAAATTACTCTAAGAAATCCTTTTGGCTACCTCTTTACAAATCAAATCAAATACGAATCAAAATAACTCAAATGTCTTCTGCTATTAGGGATGTGTTGCCACTATACTCTTTGGAATGGGAACCCTTCTGCTAGTTTTGAAAATTGACAGAACAGCTGTAAACATCTGAAACAATATTTAGACTCCTCTCTCTGCAGTTAATGAGGTGCAAGTATTTCTCTCCATTGTTTATAAAGAGAACAGACAGCAAATTATACAAGTTTCATATTGCTGGAACTTCCAAATCAAATTGCATCAGAAAAGTTTTGGCTAAACAGAGATAGTCTCACCAAATAATCATATTTAAAATTGATGTTTTAAAAGTACACATTTCTACCAATGACCTTTTTGCAACACACAGTTATTATTTTCCAGGGATACATAATTAATTGCTTTTTAATTTCAAGGTCATCATGCTCAATATATTCCATCTTCCTTTTCTCTTCATTATAAAGTTCTGGAATGGGGTCAGAAGTTTTGAGTTCTGTATGTCTGAAATCTATTATAATCATCTACAACAGATCTCTAAGTCCACACCGCATCCATGAATCGGTATATAAAAAAGTAAACTAGATGAGATCTACAGATAGAAGATCAGAATATAAGAAAATAATAAATAAATTATTTAACTTTAGAATTATTAACTTCCACTAAGTAGGCGTTTAGTGCCTTGTTGTGTTTGTAAATTGGATTAATCTACTCTAGGCACCTACTCCATATATTACTAAGGATCATTTATTAATCCTTACAAAAAAAATCCTTTCTGTCCTAAAGCCTACCAAGGTCCCACTTCTCCTTGTCATGTTGAAGTTCATTGCTTTCTTTAAAGCAACAATTTCATACTGGTTAGTATCTACTTACTGGCATTTTTCCAAAACTGTTTTTTTTATTTAGATGTTAAAAAGGAATTATTATAGCGTATAAGCAAGACAGAACTCGTTCATGTCTTCCACATACTTTGATGTTCATGGTGACAAGTTTTTTTGTTTCTCTATTCTAATTGGATATTTCTAGTACGTTAAAGTTACCATTTCATGAATTTACAAACTATTCATCAATGGCAAAATTCATTAAGGTCAAACACTAAAGCAATACATATAAGTTCCAGTTTTCTGTTTGTTTTAATTTTGTTTACAGATTTAAATCTGATCTCACAGGCAGTTTAACGTGCACAGAGTTGAAAACTTAACCACTGAAATAGAAGCAGGCAGCCAAAAAAACTCTTGAACTGTCCATGCTGCTATTCATGTACTTGAACCATAAGAGGCTTTTCTAGTCTTCTTGCCTGAGAAGCTAACAGCAATTCCTTTATGTAGCAGTTACGATCAGACAGTTAAATTTGGAGTCTGTCTTCCCACTCATCAGCCACAGTTTTTTTTGCCACCACACAACTTATAGCAACGACCAAAGCTTAAATTAAATTAAAAGCATGGAAATAAAGTACAGTTTTGCCTAAGGCAAGACTGAGCTATGAGCCCTGTGGCAAGCAATCTGCAAGCGGAAGAGCTCCAAGTTAAGCAAGCACCCTACTAAAAGCACCCTACCTTTTTTTTTTTTTTTAAAAAAAAATAATTTTTTTTTAAAAAAAAAAAAAAAAAAAAAAAAAACTTTTTTGCCTTCATAATTCTTAATCAATTTCCAATTGCACTCCGAAGAGCCTTTTTTTGTCTTTATGGCTTCATTCAATTTAGTCATATCAATTTTAGGCCAAATGTTAGGCCCATGCAAAAGGTAGTAACTATCTATTTAGAACAACACATTCATTCAGACTATGATTCACGCATCAGGTTTCCAGTATTTCACTAGAACTTTCACTTTAAACCAAAGACAACAATAAACTTTCTACTTACATATTGATAACGAAATTTAGATATTATAAGACATACCTAATATTTTCTCTAAATTAAAATCCACGGGCAAAGACAGTACTGTCTGACAAGCAGCTGCAACAAATAAAACCAATAAAATTAGCTTACACTGACATTTTAGTAAAGCTACAGAAACAACACTTTACTTTTAAAATGCATTGCAACTAAGCTACTTAAAAGTTACAGTTGCAATAAAGAGTAGAGTTAATTAGGGTTAGGATTTTGATTTGGCAACACTATACGCTGTTCACTCAGGCTTGAGATAAGCAGAAAGAGTTGTAGCACCCAACTTGTTAGAGAGGCATTCTTAAGTAAAGAGTGAGGCCTCTGAGAAAACAGAGGTTTCAAAATGAACTGGGAGAAAGATCATCAGAATATCTTAGACAAAAAAGAAAGTATGTTTTTAAGAAAAACAAAATAACTTTAAAAGGTACCTTAAGATTTCAGCTATTATTTGGGGGAGAAAATAATCAAGGTTCTCTAGCCCATAATGATCAAGTGCATCAGAGGTTTCTTCAAACTGTAATTTACCCATAAACCTAACTAATGCTTATATTCATTATTTCAGAAAAATGCATACACTAAGTTGGAAAAAATGCACTCTACAGTCTACAACAGACCTTTGCATTTTGCTTCTAAAAGGCATGAGAGAAACAATATAATAGAGTTACATTACTATGAGAAATGCATGTTAAAATTATTACCACGCAGTTCAAGAACTCTCTTACAAAAACACTTCTACAGAAAATTCAATGCCTTCTTGAAACAAAACAAAACAAAACAAACAAACAAAAAAAAGAGCAGGGATATGGGTATTTGTCTTCAAAGAAACCTCTAGTTTCAGACACTGCCTTTAACCAACCATTGCTTTTTCCAGGCTGCAAAGTTAGCTGTCTTCCAATCGGGGAAATGTTATTTAGATCTATGCCTGCAAAACAGAAAAACTTATATGAAAGCATGCATTGCATATAGAGTTTTGAAATGTAACAGCAGTAAATTAGAACATTTAGTGCAATTGCACAAAATTTTTATATCAAGCTTTGAGTGAAATTAGAAGAGCTAGAAAAGAATATTACAGAAAGGTTACAGTTATAGTTGATTAAGAGAATTTCAGCATCTTTCTACTGAAAAAAGTTTAGTGCAGTAGTATCAATTTTCCCAAATCCATACGGTCTGCTATGATCTCCTATATGCAAGACACATTTAAAATGTACCCAGTTTGCTCCTAGCCAAACAAGTTGTGTTTACATAAAACACATTTCCAGAAGATCATGCAGTCTTGACTTAAAGACAAAGATGAAGAAACTACCATTCCACCTCCTTTTTATATGGTTAAAGACCTAGCCCATTTTAGCACACTGTTCACTTTGCCACAAATAATCTAGCTCTAGGATTGTGGTCTGTGCTCTTTGCTCTAGAAAGAAAGATTTTAAAATTGACCATTTAAAAAACATATAAACACAGTTTTAACAGAACACCATCAACAAATTTTCTAATTACTTTATATGACCATTCCTATCAAAATTTATCTTTGATTTAGCCACAAATGTTAACAGTTCTAAGTCTTTTTCCGGTCTGGCAGAAATCGCTAAATGTCTATTTAAAAATTTCCTATCATACAATACTTCAAAGCTGACATTTATCTAGCTTATAATCCTTTTGCCATGTGCTCTGTTGGTTACGTATAAAACTTAATAATATTAACAACATCAGAAATAGAAAGAAATAAGAGAGTAAATTAAATAAATTTAGAAAATTCATATTCCTACATAACATGACAGCAAGACAGCAGGACAGAGAGAAAAACTAGCACATAAGAGTGCTAGTCAAGAATTTATAGAAAAATATAGAACTCAATACTGGCAGGAAAGCAGAGTAATAATAATAAAAAAATAGAGTTACAAAGCATCAAATTAGTAATGCTGTATGCATAAATTAAATCAGCCTAAGGGAGGTTATAAAAGCAAATAGACTTAACAGCAGGATCCAAAAGAACAAAAAGATAAAAGTTATGTGAAATTTGGTATTAATACCTGATTTTTAAATAAAGAAAGTACTTGGACAACAGGCAGAAACAAATCAGCTGCGCCATCTTTTATCACTCATCTTGAAATTTAAATGAAGATTGAAAAATTTTGCTTGATAATTTTTCAAAAGCTAGAGAACTCAGGGTAGACAAAAAACTTACATTTAGTTGAATTAAACTGAGAAACTTGCTTCCCTTCATGTTCAGTCCAAGGAGAAGGAACTATGAGCCTTTTAGTGAAAAACTAGAGTAGAATAGAAAGAATAAGTCTTAGCATTAAAAAAAAAGAAAAATGCAGACTCAAATTTTTATTATATATATATTAGCACTCCAAACAAGACAAACATTGGTCATACCTTTTAGCTACTTACTGATTTTAAGAAGTTTAACTCTTCCAGCTCAAAAAGAAACCCATAAAGAAGGTTATCCATTATACCAATAACATACTTAAGTATTTCAAGCCCAGAGAAGTTGGGGAAGAATAATTTGATTTGAAAAGGATCCCCATGTTCCCAGCCATATACTACACCTGAGATCTTAAAAGCCTGCACAGTAAGAATTATACAGCAATTTCATTTCACATTTTAATTACTTGTTCATAAAATTGCATCCTTACAATCCTGGCAATATAATTATTGCACACTAATTTAACATAATCCTTTCTGAACCTTCAGTTTGCTAAATTGTTTTGCTTTGACAATTGAGTTTTTTTGTAGAAGCATTAGAGAGAAACTGCAGTATCAAAAAAGAAAAAAAAAAGTGGACTACCAAGGCTTTTGGTGATATTACTGGTTTATCTGGCTAGACTAGTTAAACAGTTATGAGTACTGGCACCTATATTTAGTTTTTGTTTCAACAAAACTTTCAGCAACAAGGAACAACCAGAAGTCAAGGAGATAAACACCATTACACAGCTTTAAGAAACATAAGGCAAATCCTGTTCTCACACTAAAAGCTTAAAATTAGGAAAGGCATATTTTTTTTAATCTATGCGAGACATGTTTTCAAGCTGTTCAGCTACATAATTCATTAGTTTATGCTTCACAAAGAAGAAATATTCTTTTTAACACAGCTTTAAAGCAACAAAACATCTGAGCTGCAGGCCAGCTACATAGCAACTTCACAGAATCATAGAAGAACTTTTGCTTTATACACACAAAACCAGACACCAGCATGATATAATATGAACATGTCAATAGTACTGAAAAAGACTGCTTATTAAAGCCCTATTTTTTTAAGCTGAAATTGAAATTAATAGTAAAGATTTCTATAGCAAAGATTTGAAGCAATGTCATTTTCAGTCTCTCCTAAACAATGACATGGTAAAAGATAAAATAAAATATTTAAAAGAGAAAAGTATCAGCTATCCTACAGGAAGAAATTCTTGCCTCCATCTAAACAAACTCTGGAAGAAAAAAAAATTAGAAAGATTTTGATTTACTGCCAAGGGTCTAACAAAAAACAATGTTAACCACATAACATTAACAGTTACTAAGAAAACAAAATACTTTATTTAATCATCAAATGAGTCATAAGAATTATATGATAGCAATATTTCTATTAACCAATGTGAAAGATACAATCTCCTATTTTGACCAACAGGTGTGTGTGAAAAGCGCACATGGGAAAACACGGATTCCAACTACACCTGCAATGGATGAGGATGCCAAATTATTTTTTTTGCTTACCGGTAAAATACAATAGGTTCCTGAATTTTGAATTCCTATATCATTATTGTTATTATTATTATTTTAACATAAATGGCTAAACAAACATTTGATAGAATAAAAATGTATTACCTCCTCAATGGCTTTTTGCCTTCTGTCTTCCATCTCCTTATCAATTCTAAGTAAAAATAATGAAAATAACTGAATTATCAAAAATATCACAGAATTTAAAATATGTAAAGTTCATCCATATTATCTTTTACAGATTAAGTGGAACATGATATATGAAACTATACCAAAACAGAAGTCTTATGAAGGAATTTTTATATGCAGTAACTTTTTACTGTAAATTGACAAACACAGAAGCACTGAGATGACTACTTTAACGACATAAGCTTCACATTCAGAAGAAAAATTGTACCTTTACAGGTACAGATTTTCTGATCTTAGATTTACTCCTTGTAGCAAGTATTTTTATTTGAACAAAAATTCAGTCATACACCATATAACATACACCAAATTTCTAAACTAATCCATACAGTTACGGAAAATTTTCCATACAAATACATTTTACTTTTAAAGTTGCAACAAGATGGGGCTTACAAAGAATCTCAGTATAAAATCAAGCATAATAAAAACCTGTAAAGAATAGAAGAGCAACAAAAATATTTTCAAAAGAGCATCCACATAAATTTGAGACAGTCTACTTTTCCAGTACAAAGTTCTCCCTTTCAAATGCCTAGTCTTCCAGTTCAATATACAATACCACGTTTGGTTTGAATCAACTGACACATTCCCTTATACCTTTCCAAAAGTAATTAAAATAAAACCAAGAAGCCTAGCTGGAAAAAAAAAGCACAAGAAAATTACTTTGAATAATTCACCATCATCTTAAAAGTTAAATCATTGAATACTTTTATGCCTAGTTATTATGCCAAAATTACACTTTAAGTACCTAGACCAGTCAGATAACAGACATTATTTACTACACAAACACATACGAATGTATCTATATATTCATAAACTTTCCCCTCACAGCCCTCTTTCTTCAAGGGGGATCAGATTTTGAATAGAGCTGCAATATTTGGATATGCCAAACTTCAACTATGCCTGCCAAGATGATGCTAAAGACACTTTTACAAAATGTAGATATAGTACCACAAGAATAAGCATGGACTCATCGCTTCTTTATGTGTAGTAGAAATGCTTACTGCTCACAATCTACAAGTCAGGCTGCAGAGGAGAAACAAGGGAACTGAAAAAACAGTTCCGAGATAGGTAGGTACTGCAGGTGACAGGACTTTTTCTGAAGGGCGTTATCTCTAGGAAAATAATAAAATGAAGCCTACATGCAGCCAGCAGGAACAAAATTAAGCTAGTCCTGTATACAGCTCCAAGCAACAGTATATTTGCAACCATAATGCACAGTATGCAATCTGTGGTACAGATATTTTTCACACTTGATATATAGTAGCATAGCATTCTGTTTTAGAAACACTTGATTTCTACCAGCGTAAGTTAAAAAGAACAAGGAAAGTTTGTGGGCAAGGCTGTCACTTTAGCAAAATGCATTTCCATTTCAATAATAGAGTCTCCTAGAAAAAGATTTTCCTAATCACTTTATAGCTAGTACAATAAACGCTGCACATAGCTTTCGCTCATGGTTACTATACAAAGTCTTGAATATTCATCATGTGTAGACTTGATGCTTATTAGTTCTGCTCAGTACTACTGTTTTCTTGAAATAAGCATTAGCTATCTGGACTGCTATCCAAACTGTTTTCTTTAAATAACAGAGAACGAACAGCTCAAAACATAGTGTACCAATATCTATAAATGTTTCTTTTGTTTGTGGTGGTTCTTTGCAACTAATTGTTTGAGAAAACAATATGCTAATAAGCATTATCAAAATGCAATATGTGGCTTGCACAACTTCAGGCATAGGCTTCAAGTCAATTCTTTTATCAGGAACTTTCACTATCAAGAACTATATTTGTGATGCTTTTTCATTTCCAGAAAAATAGTAGTATTTGAGATGAAAATGAAAATTCTTTGCCATACAAAAGTGTGCGTGTGCATGAACATGCATGTACAGTTTTTATCTAAGAGAAATAACTAAGTAGCAAACCACCTCAGTTTATATCTGGGCTGCAACAAGCAAGCATGGTCACAGCAAATCTATATACACAAACTAACCTCTTTCTAATTGCATCAAATGATAAGAACCAGAGTGAGTATGAAATGATGGGACAGACTGAAAGGGCCCACTAACACAATGCATGTTTATATTTACTGGCCAGGCTACTGATCATCATTAGATTTCTTACTCAAGCCATCCAAATTAAAGCTAGCTTGTCTATGTTCTAACAGGCTTCCAGCAACAATTCAATTCCCAACACAAGGCTTTGTAACGCATAAAAAGCCTTAGTGTCCTAAACCAACTGGCTGCTAGAGGAGGGCCAGGTAACATACACAGACATTAGGAAAAATACTATGATATTAAGACACTGTGATCCACAGATACAGCGGAAGACAGTTATATTCCTCCTATTTCTCTACTGTAATGAATTCTTGTCTTTTCTTATATGTCTTCATGTTCAAAAGAAGAGGCAATGGCACAAACAGACGGTAAGAAAAATAGGCCTATTCAGCAGATTCTTGCCCATATTAACCTTCTATTTGTGCTTTATCCCACACACAGGACCTGAAAATTAAGCATAAATAGGATAAATGACTGTTTTAATCATTCTGTTATTGTGGTTCTTCATTCCATGACGTTTTTTAATTATTTGTGAAAGTTCATATCTAAGAAATGTATGGGAATACTTGTCTTCCTCTACCCTGACTGGACATATCATTCTGCATTATTGGTGCATAACACTGTCCTTAGACACAAGCCATAAATACTAAGACTGTTTTACTTACTCATTTGTCTTCCTTATGGAAGTTATTTTCAGAAAAGGAAAAAGAGTTGAGATCAAAAATTGTTCCCCTAACTATTTCAAATAACCAGCAATCATCATCTCAAATAAGGAAAGCTTATTGTTCTTCCCTCTTTCATTTAAGGCCTATCTGGGTCTTTCAGAAGGGTACTAGCTGTCCTGGCTAGCTTTCCTAGAAACTCTACCCTTCCACAGAAGTCCTAAAGACCAAGGAACTGCTCTTCACAGGTCTCAATACAGAATATTCTGGGAAGACGAACTGCTTTGTGACAAGAAGCAGGAGAGACAGCTAGGTAACAGCTATGGGGAAGACATTTTTCTTGCTTCCACTGACTGCTGTACCTGGCTTGTTTTCAAGCTGGGAAGTGGATCTGTAGATTTTAACATTAGAAAAAGAATAACACAGAGGTAGCCTCATCTAAACATTATAGCCACTATGTTAACAAATTGGAATAAAAGGTCTTCAGTGTTGCATGAAAATGTCAATAAAACAGAATAGTATTATACTATTCAAGTTTGTTAACTGCATAAAAACAGACCGTAGGTTACCTAGCATGACTCAAATACATCGCTTGGCGTCGAACATCTTCCGAGTCAATTTCCACAGGGTTTATTAGAGCAAGCTGATCAATAGACCATCTAAATTTTCCTGGTGTCTAAAAAAAGAAATGGACATCTTAACGCTTGCTAGTCTAAAAAGATAAAAATAACACCATGTGGTACAAACCTCTATAGAACAATGCAATCATAACTTCCATGTAATCTTTTTCATCAAAGACAATTACACAAGTTTTAATCTGTTTAAATGACCTACTTAATAAAATAAAAATGAGTAAGTCAATCAGGCCTCCTGTTCTGGATAGTGGTATTAAAATGATTTACAAGATATCATGAAATGGAAGACTATAGTTCATATTTACAAACTGAGATGTCATGTATTTCTTTCCTTGATTTTCCTCAATCAAAATGGTGGTTCTGAAAAAATCCAGGGTCAGCCAACTAATCCAACATATTGAAATAATATAGCAGCATTTTTTTTCACTTTACATTTCCCAGGAGACTGAGAAGAGAGAAAAGAGCACTGCAATCACACTTACTTGTAACAACTGCCTATTATCTACTACTTTCAACATTTCAGGGCTTTCAGAAGATATATACTAATCTAATGCTACAGCTAGCTTTGTTTAAACCAAAAAAAAAGAAAAAAAAAGAAAAATAACTTTATCAGTAAAGAAAGATGGTTGAGTGACACAATGCTAGTACTAAAATAAATGTGCTACTGTAATCAGAAGAGCCTTATCTTCTTTTTTTTTTTCATTCACCAAAGTTCTTTGGCTTAGCCTGTGAAAAATATACTAAATATAGTTTTTCAGTGTACTTCAAAATATTAGCACTCCATCCGTATAGTTACCCAGCTGAAAATTAAATCTTACCGATGAGGATTTTGTTGACTTAAAGATTGAAGGACTGGAAACAATCTGCTCCTGAAGGGTGTAATAATCACTTGGACTTTCAAAAGGGTTCAGGATTGCGACTCGCCCTGGAGTTTCTGGCGTTATCTGCATTTTAGCTTCTTTCATGTCACCCATAACACAGAGCTGTGCCTACAGGCAGCGGGGAAGGAAGCTACAATTCAAATTTTAGAGTCCACCTAGAGAATGGGGGAGGAAAAAAAAAGACGATCGATTGCTTTAAGGAGCCAGGAACACCCACCTGTACCCCAGGAGGCTACTAAAACCCAAGGTAGCTTTGGTTTCTATCCACTGAGCTGTGAGAAGCTGAGAAGCAAGGCTTCGCTCAGGAGCTCAGATGGCCCAGGGGTCCCGGCGGGGCACCGCCGCCTGCCCGCCCCGGCCGCCGCCCGCAACGGACGGCGGGGGAGGGCCCGCGCTCCGCCGTGCCGCCCCCTCCCACCACCGCGCTGCCGAGCCGCAGCCGTCTTCGAGGCGAGGCGAGGCGAGGCCGCGGCCCGGGCGGGCAGCTACCTACCGCTGCCGCCGCTCACGCTCTTCCGACATCAAAGCCTCCCGCGGCCGGGCGGCTCTTTAACTACCCCCGCCCCTCTCGCCCCCGTAGCCCAATCACGGCGCGCAGCCTCGCCCGCCAGGCCAATGTCAGGGCCTCTCCGGTCTCGAACGGGCCAATCCCCGGGGGAGCGGCTCCACAAATTCGAACGAAGACACCACCCACCCCCTCCCCCTTTCCGGCGAGTAAGCGAGCGAGTTCGGTTTAAAGTGTCACGTGGCGCTGGGGGAGGGGCTTGTGCCGGAAACGGGGAGGGGGGGTTAGTGCGGGAGCGCATGCAAGGTGGGGGGAGCCGTTGAAGGTCGCCGGGGGGGGGGGCACCTTCCGCTTCCGGGTTGTGGGGCGCGGCGAGGCAGGGCCGTTATGGCGAGCAACGCCGCCAGCCTGAACGCGGTGCGGGAGACGATGGACGGTGCGTGGTCGCGCTCCGGGGGGCGACCGGCGGGCTGCGTGCTGCTCGGATGCCCTGTGCCTCCGCGGCTGCCCTGCTCCTGCCGCACCGGCCTCGGTGGGCTGCGTGCAGACGCCTGCGGGGCCGCCTGGTCTCCACGGGCGGGCTGCAGGGCTTGCTGCGCACCGGCTTGGCCTCCTGGGCCGCTGTCCGCGTCTGAACTGGAACAGCTCTCTTCTCTGAAGAGGTTTAGTGCAGTGCATACAGCTGATTCTTTTTCACTTCGTGCAATACATAACGTCTTAAACACTATAGCCATATAATACTGTCGTTATTGGATTTGGTGTGTGGTGTTTTAGACTATTAAGCATTTTACTAAATATTTTTTGGGGGAAGGGGAAGTAAATCTGCTGTGTCTCTGGTCATCTTTTGAAATGATTAATATTAGCTACCATGTCTGACTCCATGCATCTTTTTTAACTGAAGGAGGAAGGAAGCACAGGGAAGGGAAAGTAAAGGAAGAAACAACCCCATGGAGTTGTGTGTGGAAGTGGTTAAACTGATCTTAACCCCAGTGTTGTGATTCTGTGGGATGTAATAGGTGGTTTTGTTGTTAGAAATGCAAACTAAAATAATAGGAAAAATCAGAGGACTAAACACAGTGTCATTTCCGTAGAATCATGGAATGGGTAAAGTTGGAAGGGACCTCTAGAGATCATCTAGTCCAACCTCCCTGATCAGCAGGGTCACCTACAGCATGGTAGACAGGGTTGCATCCAGGCGGGCCTTGAAGATCTCCAGAGAAGGAGACTCCACAACCTCTCTGGGCAACCTGTGCCAGTGCTCCGTCACTCTCACAGGGAAGAAACTCCCTCTCACGCTCAGGTGGAACTTCCTGTGCTTCAATTTCTGCCCATTGCCTCTTGTCCTGTCACAGGGGACAACTGAAGAGAGTTTGTCCCTGTCCCCTTGACACCCTCCCTTCAGGTACTTGTACACATTGATCAGATCCCCCCTCAGTCTTCTCTTCCCCAGGCTGAAGAGGCCCAGCTCTCGCAGCAGTTCCTCAGAGGGCAGGTGCTCCAGCCCTCGGATCATCTTCGTAGCCCTACACTGGACTCTCTGCAGTAGCTCCATATCTCTCTCATCCTGGGGAGCCCAGAAATGGACACAGTACTTGAGATGAGGCCTCCCCAGGGCTGAGTAGAGGGGCAGGATCACTTCCCTCCACCTGCTGGCAATGCTCTTCCTAATGCACCCAAGGATTATGCCCCTGTCTTAAGCAATGAGTTCAATATGCAGTTCTTAAAAAGGCTATGTAGTACTGGAAAAGGTTTTGAGAAGGGCAGTCAGTATTGTGGATTAGTTCCTGAAACAAAAAGATTGACTTTCCTGGGTGAACAGTGTGGGAGAAATGTCACTGGGAATAGTGGGGAATTTCAGAGATCTATAAGCCATGAGCAGCATCAGTAGGATGAATAAGAATCAGTTGTTAGTGTGTTTTCCAGTACAACTATGGGGCATAAAAGCCAGCAGATTCAGGTGGTGGTTTTCAATGAATTGTGAAACTGGAATTCCTTTGAACAGATGCCAAAACTTTACATGTGTTTCAGGTTGAGTGGAAAGTTTATGAACAAGAAATCTTTTGAGGGTTGTTAAATACAAAGGCTTCCCTCTAGAAATGCTTTAATGAGAGACTAGAGGTTTGAAGAGAGTGTTCAGGGGAGGTATCGCTTTGTTATTTTCTTACATTCTTCCCTTGCTATCCAGTTATGGCTACTGTTAAGTAAGGATTCCTCAGCAAAGACCCTTGTGAGTTTTAAGTAGTGTAAAAAAACAGCTCAGTTACTAAGCTACCAGCTCATGCTTCCTGCTGCAGGAGGCAAGGCAGGACTAGCTGGATTACTAGTTGTCCTGACGCTTCAAGAAGATGGACCATTCTGTGCGGCTGAAGAGAGGTTTATTTGCAAAGGATGATGATACTAAGTTTGCCTGCACATACTTGATACCTGCTGTTTCTCCATTTCTACAGAGATATTTTAGGTGGTAGGGACAGCATGCGGAACTGGAGACAAAATAAGACTTTTGAAAACGTGTCAAAATGTACTAGCCTTTTAGATTTGGGAGTCTGGGCTTCCTGTGTAATACATATATTTTAGAATGGATATGCACAATTTAATCTCCTTCTGAAGTTGGGTATTTCTGGAAGAAAACTAATTTCCATTGACTTAAATGTAGGCTTCCCTATATGCTTGATATTTAAAGATATTTAAAGGGAGTTTCAGGAATATTCGTGTGCTTGAACTCTTGACTCCACTCAATTCTAAAATCAACTCTTAAATTATTTTGAGGACCTTTATCCCATTCAAAAGTCTGTGTTGGATCTTGCTTAACTTACTGCATAAAAAAGAAAACACAGTGGAAGCAGATACTAATACTCTATATTAATATGAGTTATTTAAAAATATCCTTTTATAATGTAAGCAATTAGCCATGTAAAATGCTTAATCTAGAATGTTAGATATAGGTAGTATTTAGCTGTTACCTGTAGAACTGTTAAGAGCTCAGATTTTTCTTGGAGAAACTGTTACATCTCATTTCCAAAGATACTGCCTCAATATCAAGATATTTTGTATTAGAAACTAGTGATCATACAGCACATTCCTACTAAAATTTGTAATAAAACTTCATCAGTTCTATAGCACTTAATGTCCAGTGTTATTTTATTACAAATGCATCAATAGATTGTTGCTTTATTTGACTGTTTAAGACACTTTCATGTGGACAGGAAATGCATGTATAATATATTTGTAATGGTTCGGTTTTAAGCCAATAGGAATTAAAAACCATCTTGTGGAGAAGGAAGCTTTGTGTCTTGTAGTTAGAGCTTTGGTCTGACTAATCGCTTTCATGTCTTAAACATGCATGTTTTCTTAATCCAAACTACTTATGGAGGCTTTGTCATGCTTAGTGGAAGTCAGAGGGTTTTTTCATAGCACCTGCCACTTCCCTGTGGCTTCATTGACTGGGTACATCAGGCCTAGTGTTAGTCTTTCAGTAAGGCCTGAGTAAGTGTGTGTGATATACTGAGTGGAGTATTTTCTTGCTGTGAAGTGGACAGTTGTGACTTACCAGGCTGATATGGTAAGAAAGACATTCTACTTCACTTTCTAATTTTGGAGAGGTTTACTCAATCACAGAAACACAGTAAGTGGTATTTGTACAAAGTAAATATGTATTGCTGGAGATACAGCTTCAGTATGGAGACTACTGTAGCCCCAGAAGCAAAATCTCAATGGAGTGTACTGTTTTACATACAACGAAAACTGTAGATGAGATTCCAAAAAATGATTTCTTTAGGAGAAAGTTTGTAAGGGAAGAGGAATATTTATTTCTCTGCACAAAGCTACCTGGAACCCCACTGACTCCTCCTTCAAAATAGTACTGATGCTTCGTGCTGCTCTTTAATCATGTCATGTAAGATTCAAGTGATATCACCTGCTTTAACCCAATGTTAGTGTTAGAGGTAAAGCCAGGTGAGATACTGAAGTAGAAGGGTGAGAACTCCTGATGTTCTCTTAGATTTTAAGAATGGGCTTCCAGTCCATTTTAGTAGGACTTCTGGTAAGTATCCAGAGTTCAAAAGCACATACTATGTAAAAGGTAGACTATAAGGAATTACTGTCAAGCGCTTTAATTACTGATTTCTTCACTTAATGGTTTTTGAGAAATTTAAAGAAAATTATCAAAGATTAAGTTCACTGAACCAGAAAAGTATGATATTTAAGTTATAGTTAGAAGCTGTGGCTTTTGGCTTAAACTGACAAGCTGAACATGAATGTTCTTGAGCTTTAAACTGCAAGGGCTTTCTGCTAATTGCCTTATTCACAGATTCTACTCTAGAAATTAAATGTTGATGAATAAGATTTTTGAGCATCGAACCTTCATGATCTGTAGGGACTAAATTGTTTTCATTTTTTTATGTCACAGTTCTATTTGAGATTTCAAGATTATTAAACACTGGTTTGGATATGGAGACCTTGTCTATTTGTGTGCGGCTTTGTGAACAGGGGATAAATCCAGAAGCATTATCATCTGTTATTAAAGAACTGCGTAAGGCCACAGAAGCTCTAAAGGTAATTCTGTTGCTTTAAAAAGTACATAAAACTTGTCAAAAGAAAATCAAATCTATGTTCAATCTGCTATACTTCAACATGTAGACTACTTTAAGATGTAAGATGCCTTTTTATAACAAAGAAATTAACTTTTATCCTTAAAGAGAATCAATATGACTGAACATAACATGAAGAAAGAAGTGGTAATTTTCTTTAGAAACATATGGTTTAACTCTTGTAAAATGGTATAAGAAAAATACAGAATTGTATTCTGGGCATTTTTGGCCACCATTTGCTGTCTCATCCATATTGGCATGGCATAGCTAGATTCCTACTTTCTTCTTCAACCCACATCTCATTTCTACAACCTCAGGGTCCTCATGGCCTAATAGTATGCAGCAATACATGTCTACAAGTTCATGCAGCTTGCTGTTGCTAATGTAGTCTTCACCAATCACTCATACCTCATTAACCAGCGCTTTGAATCTGTTGAAATACAAAGAGCGTATCATGTTGTGTGTGTATGTATATATATATATATATATATATATATACATAAAATAGCATATTCCTATAGAGAAGCAAAGAAGTGTAACACACTCCACCTCCCTCAAAAAAAAGATACCCAATAAAATAAAAGGATTTTTGTTCTTTATTATCTACCTGAACATCATGGTTTATTTTCTATTGTCTCTTTTGTTTGCTTCTTTCTGTGGTGATAGAGGGGAAATCTACATCTACTCTCTCTCTGAAATTTTTTGGAAGACGGTTATGATGCTTACAAAACTCAGCCAACTCTGATGGAAAATTGCATGCATCTGAATACTTTTTGAACACATTAGAGCAAAATATCCAAGATAGAGGCTGCTCAGATACAGTATGCGCAAAATTTAACAGAGGCAAAACAAGTAATGTTAATAAAGGCTAATGGAAGTTGGTATTATTTAAAATATACAGAAGTATTCATTGGAAAACAACGCTGCACATCTTACAAAGATTATAAATAGATTGTTTCAGACTTTAAGAAATTTAGACCAAATGAAAATAGTTATAAAAAAAGACTATATGCAATATTTTGTCTACATGGTGTCTACTTCTGGTGGCTTTTTTGCAATAAATAGTGTTTGTGTTTCTAGGCTGCTGAAAATATGACAGGCTGACATGGGAGAAGATTTCTTCATAAGATGGATGCCAAACTAGAATTAACAGAAGATTTGAAGATTGGCTGCTATTCAGAAACACAAAAGGAAGTTAGTATGTGTGAAGGTTTCAGAATGTTTCTGTAATATTCTTGAAAAGGATGATATACAGAATAGCTTTATTGTAAAGTTTTAATAAGATAAGCCCACCAATAATCTTATTATTCTTTATTACTTGGTATTTTTATGAACCATGTAAAAATATAGTTCTATTGTTTTTCTTCTACATACAGGATTTTTTTAAACCATGAAAAACAATACGTACTTGCTGAATTACCAGTGTGTAGCCACAGACATAATGAATATAGCTTGTTACACGTCCTTTAGAAGTGCTGATATATCCTATTTTTATCTTCTGCGTTGATGTGAAAATGCATGTACAGTTTTAGCTTCTCTTTATGGACAAGATACAAATGAAGGCCTTCCTGACTTGATTTTAATTAGAATATGGGAAATTAATGCAATGACTTAAGTCTTCATTTGAAAGTAAGAAATAAAGCACTTTTGATAATGAGAATAATGAATTGTCTTTCTAATTTACACTGTTGAGAAGTTTTAAAAACTTTAAAAAATATTAAAATATAGCTCAAAATATTAAGGTTATATTCTAGTCAAAGCATGTATGAGAGGTGTCATATCTGGTTGATGACAGCTAAGTGTTTGCACAATCATTTGATATAGAAATATCCACTCATTTAGCAGTAAGAATCTTCATTGATACTAAATAAGTGTTTATAGTCAATACAGTGAACTGTTTGTCATGTTACCATCCACTGCAATATCCTTGCATCCAAAAAATCTATTTTTTAATAAAAACTACTTCTTTCTCGTGTTTTCTCACTCAGCTGTTCAAGTTTTTCAATTTTTTTATGTTGGTATTAATGGCTTCATGGTTGATCATTAAGTATAATGTTGTTAACGGGACCTAAAGTAACCTCTGAGATAACTACGGTGGAGTACATATGGAAATGAACGTGGAATATTATTTAAGCCAAACTTTTTATTTGAGGAAAAGAAAATAAAGGAGTTTGTACTTTGAGTTAACATTTTATAAACTCTGGGGAGGTCACAACTCCACAAAAACTGATTAAGTAGGCTAAGTGCTTCATATTGCTAGGAAGGAGAACAGAAAAATATTTATATTACACTGCATCATTATCATTAATTCCAGTTACCCTGGCCAAAACCATCATTACAGAAAGATGGTCCTGGAAGCATAGGATAAAACTTCTCAATAACCATCCTAGGGATTTCATAAGTAGTATCATTTGTGAAACAAACTGTGAAAGCTTTCTGTGAACTAGCAAACATACTCAAAACAATGATTCTGAAATCCTACTAGAGGGCATGTTCTTTTTAGTGCTTTTGCCCTCTTCCTCCTTCACCAGATTTCTGGATGGTAAACTATTTCTAATGACCTCCCTTGAGATCACCGTCTTGATCATTTTGCATTTGTACATTTCCAGTAGTATTAACTTTCATTATACTTAGGGAAAAGCTTGAAATCAAGTTGTGTCCTTGAAATGCTTAACACCAACTTGCAAATGCAGTATGGGAAAAAAAATACATTTAATTCTTGCTCCTGTCTGGGTAAGTTGCACCTGCCATTTTCCATCTATAAAATTACTATTTTTATATGCTCTGTAGAGTTGTTATACAGAGTTATACAAGCAGTGTGTGTTTCAAAAACACAGTGTGACAGATGTAAAGCAGAAAATGCATCATATTTTCATTATTAAATGGAACTAAATGGTAACGTTTTTATTTAATATTGCGTATTTACAAAATGAAATACGAAGCTTTAAAGGTTGAATATTTAAAAAATATTTGGGTTGAAAGTAGCAAAGAGATAGTTTCTTCAAGTTGGCAGATCTGTGATTGCCTAGAAAGCGCCTCAGCATACTTTGCAAACTTATTTTCAATATACTAAGCAGAACAAATATTTTTAGGGACTTGGTATAACAGAACCTCTACTTGCCTTTGCTTTGAAGTAACAGCTGTAACAAAATTGCAGACCAGTTTTTCTTCCTGGGAAGAAAAAAAGAAAATCTGTCTGGTAGGAAGTTTCATACTAGAAATGGTTCTGTGCTATAAAAATATTCTATGACTTCATTAGCATCCTCACTCAGTAAACAGGAACTCAAATTTAGCAGTGATGGCTGAGAAGCTTTATGTTGCATTTGTAACACACACAACCTTCTACTACGTTTAACTCTTAAGAAGTCAAGCAAATGGCATGTGCTTGTCATCTATGCTCCTTATTTGCTTACATACCTTTTCTAACATACCAGTATCTCTCCAGGTGGAAATCTTCAAAAGATAAGAAAAGCTATATAGATCCTGACCAAAGGTTCTTTTAGCCCTGTTGTAGTCAGAAAAGGAGGTATTTAGGGAAGAATAAGAATAGTGCAAACATACTTGTTACTTCTCCTTTTCCCCAGCTTCCACAAATGTCTTCAATTCTAGGCTTTCCTAAAGCTTCCTAAAGGCTTGTCTATTTGGTAATCCCTAGTGCTGTTTTTTGCAATACTTGTACAGTTTCCCTTGGTGCCAGAATGCTTCCTGAATAACAGCAGCGCTTACCAACCTATGTACATTGCTTAAAGAAGCACTTCTTGTTTATTTTGAACATGACTTTTACTAGCTTAATTTAATATTTGCTGTCTGGTGGAATCCTTACCTGTCATGTTTACGCTGGTCATGATTCTGTAGATAAATACCATACTCCCCTTTAACAACTTATTTTCCAGACTGAAATGTGTAAGTTCAAATGTTTCTTGGCTGCCCAAAGGAATGGCTCAGCTTTTGTATTTCTTTTCCTTTGAAACTTTTCTGGCTCTATTATTTTCTGAAAGAAGGGACCCAGATCTGTACACAATATTAAAAGTGTGACAGATCCACACAGTAATTTACTGGTTTAGTCTTCTGTTTTTTATTTCCTTCCTAGTAATTCATAATACTTTGCCTTTTTAGTTTGCACTGAGCTGTTTTCATGGAATTGCCTATCATAACCACAGGGTCTTACTCTTGAGTGGTAATGATAAGCTGAAAGGCTATTGTTTAAAATGTGAAGTTGTGGTTGTTTCTCCCTGTTAATGTCATCTGCCATTTTATTTCATAGTCAATCAGTCTTATGTGTCTTTCTGCAATTCTTCACAATCTGTCTGTGGTCTTGACACCCTCAGATAGATATTTCAGCAAACTTTGTCACTTCATCTCTTTTTCCAGGTTAATTATGAATAAGTTAAATGATACGTGACTTAGCAGAAACTCTTTTGAGTGCCACTCTTGGCCTGTTGAAAGGACTGACTATTTAGTCCCATTATTTCTCAGTGACTGTGCGTAAAATCCACTCCTGTGTAATACTTAGTTCCTCATTTTTAAACTCTTTAGTGTCACGCATATCAGTTTTGTCCAAATACTTGCACTGTTGATGAACATTGAAGTTAATAGAGTGCTTTCATTTTGTTATAGTAGATAATAATTCAGAGAAAATGCATATTTTGTAAGATAGTGGATAAAAACAGCCTGGGGCTTGAGAACCTGGAAGAGTTGTCTTAAAAACACTGTTGCCTTTCCAGAAAGACTGTCAGAGCTTAAGTACAGTTATGAATTTAGTCTTACAGAGAACACATAATTTTAAGTAACTATCAGGACATGTGGCATTATAATTATATAGTTACATTTTAGAAATTTAAACAAGAAAATAATTTCTTACGGGATTGTAGAGTAGTAGAACAAGATGACGAGACACTCTGAAGCCTCCATCAATATTAGGGAGTTCAAGGTCCTTAGACAATTACATAGGTAACCAGAAAGTCTGTTAACCAAACAAGGGGGGGGAATGAGAAAGGAAAAAAAAAGGGGGAGATGCCCCCCCCCAAAAAAAAAGCTGGGTGATGATCATTAGGCCAAGACACCTGATCTGATAGAACTATATCCATGAAAAGTGCATACATGTTTGGTGAGTATTTTCCACCCTCTGGTCTCCAGCTGCACAAATACTGGTTCAATCTAGACACACTTTTTAAGTGAATCAACTAGTTCTATCTGAAATAAGTGTGAATGCTGTTGTGGGTGTAGTTTGCTCCCAGGACTGGTCCCTGCAGACTGCACCAAACTGGGTACTTGGACTTTTCTCCAGCACTTTTCACTTTCAAACACTCCTGTGTACTTCTTATGTCATAGACTAAAGTGCACTTACAGTTTCATGCTATGGAACTCATTACTTCAGATACTTTGAACCCCCCCCAAAATGGACAAAAGTAACCTTTTAAGGATCAGCAGTGACCCAAATGACAAACTGCTATGTGCATGGTTCTAACCAGCTTGCCCTAAAGAGAGCTAATGTGACTTCTGGGAACATACATTATTACCTGTGGCCTGAGCTGGGGCTAGGGATGGCTTTAGTACTGGAGATGTAACCAAAGGAGTCAAGTGATTAGTTGTTTGAACCCGAAGTGTGACTCTTTTTTAAAAAGAGTTTGGAAAAATGGGAATTCCAAAGAACCAAACACCTGCCTGATAAGACAATTTTGACATTTAGAAGAACAGATGTGATAACAGAGAACTGAAGACCTAGAACTAGCACTAGTGAATAGTGAATCTGTGAACTTAGTTTTTTTTTCAGCAAGGGTTGAAGGACAAAAATCCTACTGAATTCAATTTGAACACTGGTTGAAAATGGTGGAAGGTTAGGCTTTTTATTATTTATAAGTTTAGATATGAAAGGTGATGATGCTGATGTATACTTGAATTCATGGGACGGTTAGCATAGTACTGCATGACATTCTTGATTGAAACATGTAGATTATATGCCATTAACACATAGTGAAGCAAATCAGTAAGGGAGACAACTACTAGTGAGATACTGGAGGGATTAATTCTTTATTCAGCACAGTTCAATATTTTTCATAAGCTATGTGGTTATAGGGAGACCATTGTTTTCTGAATTTGCAGAGGATAAAAGGGAAGCAAACTGAGAAACTGCTCTGAAGAAGTGATGTGAATGGTCAGACTGAGTAGTCACAGTTCAGTAGGATGCCTTCTAATGCAACTAAATTAGAGAGTATTTCTGGGAAACAGAAATGAAAGTTGTACTTAGAAAATGTGAGACTGGGCACCTCTCCAGTGGTGTTTTGGATCATACTCTCTTTCAATCAATTCTCACGTTCTAGTCCCTGGCTTTCCACCCTAGATGCATGACAGATCACTTCTCGAATGTCTTTTGACTCCTCAGATAAAACTCAGGAGTCGTTTTACAGTCGGACCATTTCAGGGATTGTTTCTGTAGGTAGTAGAGTGCCAAGTATTGTTCCCTCTGCCCGTTCCTGTCCTACTGTGATAGCCCAGCAGGCAGGCCTTGCAGCCTCACATGTCCTTGTGTCATATCCCTTTGCACTTAAAACATACCATTGGCAACATTCAATAGAAATACAAACATTTTGTGTTGTTCCCTGTTTTATATTTTGGGGTTTAATATAAAAAAAAAACTTAAGAATGTAAAAAAAGTCTCAGTTCTTGAAAAACTTATCTTAAGAAAGATTTTAGAAATAACTGCTCCATTGTGAGGGTTTCAGGAAATATTTCTTAGTTGTAGGAAGAGGTCCTCTCTCTGATACAGAAAAAAGGTTCACCAACTAGAAACAAGGAAGTCATACCATAGTGCTTTCTGATTACTGCTTCCAGGCTTGGTTTTGATACTTTGAGAAAGTTGTGGAAACAAAAATACAATTTAAATGAAAGCCATAAAACTGTTTCAGGATGGGAGGACCAAGCCTTATGAGTCTTGAAGAATTCAATCTATGTATTTTCTCAAAGAGAAGTCAAGAAGTAATGTAATCACCATGTGTTTGTCCTTGAACACGGAAAAATTATGATAGCTACACTTTTTAATCAAACAGACAAAACATACCAGAGCCAATATTAGGCAAATCATACCTTGGAAAAAAGGCAAAACTTCCCGGGAATGAAGGGAACTAAGCACAGATACAGCCTGTTAGGGGAACAGCAAACTCGCTACTGCTTGATGTTGTTAAAATGAAATTAAGTATGCTTACAAAGGGTACAATTTAATCCAGTTTCTGGAGAAAATCTGAAAGCATCTCTATGTAGGAGGTCATAGCGGTTTCTACTGGCTTCAGAGTCTATCTGTAAAATAGCTGAAGTGTAAAATAGTTCCAAGTGAAAGTAATGTGATGAAAATTAGGAATATTTAGGATAAATATCAGTGATGTTTCTGTCAGAAAGATAAATGGAAGCCTAGTTTCTGGGACATTTAAATGCTACCTGATAAAATAGCTGTTAATAATCTAAACTAGCAATCTAAAATATATTGAGTCCAAGCGCTTTTATTATCACTGCATAAATATTCATTTTTTCCTACCTCCGATTCTTGCATACAATGAAAAAACAATTCACGAAAATGGATCTCTGAAAGTTATTGAAAGAACTCAATGCCATCATTATGCGGTTGAATGGGTGTTTAATGCTCTTGTATAATTTTCACTAAAGAAGATGGAGAATACAGGAATCGAGCAGGAGGAGCACGGCACGTGCAAAGGAAGCAATTAGGGAGGACCCCTGATCAGGGAAGGAGAAGGGAGCAGGCTGCTGGGAGGGAGAGGAGTCTGAGGAGCATCCCAGTTTGATTTTATTTTGTTATCTGTATGACAGATCCAAAATGAATGTATTTGCAGATGGTAATTGGTGAGTGTTATCTTCCTATTTAATGGGCAGGAAATAGAGGAAAGAGTGTGTAAGGTAGGTACATGGTGATGCTTCCTTAATCCATAGATTCAGTCCTTTTGGCAATGGATTTTCTTGATGACGAATGATCGTTTATGAGACCATCGTCACATGTGAACCTGTGTGAAGGCACTGCGGGGGCCGTGTTTTATTTTCTGTGTGTAATGCAGAACTATGAACAAGATAAATCTTCCATTGCTTTGCACCATAAACACTAAGTTTAAGACTTTAGATGAGATACAAGTGTCATAAAGAAAATGTTAAGGAAAAGATATGAATCCCTTACAAATGAAGTACTGTTGTACTTTTTAATGAACAATGTAAAGGGGAATCATACACTGGCTGGCCTTATACATTTTAAAGTAAAGCTGTGAGCAAAAATTTCTGGACAAATCTTCACTAGGCCATAGGAAAAGGATGTCTAGTTATTCTCTATTAATTCAGAGATACAAATTGGAAAAAAAAAAAAAGAACTCCAAAACAAAAAAACATAGGGTCTTTTCGAATCAGGTACTTGTCCAGTTCAAAGATGAATGTTTTGTTTAGCTTCAGTGTTTGTGTGAAACCAATCTCAGGCATAGTAACAGAGCAGCAAGTTTCATGTGTGGTTCTTTATGCCTGCGGGCTGGGACTGCTGCTTTCGCCCAGAAGGCGGAATAAATGTCCGTGGCATGTGTGCAGCCTGATAATCTGGCCTATATTTGTAAGGTGATATTGAGGACTATGCCTTTCATTCTGAAAAAAAATACATATATATATAGTAATCAGCCTGCCAAACCTGGCCAGGCAGTGGCTGGCTGCTCCAGCTGGTGGCATTGCAGCTATCGTTCTCCTTTTGGACATGTTGAACCAAGTTCACCACCGACTTCGCCCACGTGATATTTTACTGTAGTGAAATAGCAATAGGGGACCTAAGCCAGTATGGTACATATCCAGCAATGGATATGTACGTTGTTCATCTTAGCTGTGACTGAATGAAGGACGTAAACAAATGATTTTGTTTGGGCAGAGCCTTTAGTTTTCCTGTGGGTCTGCACTGGAGTTAGAAATAGGTTGTTTTCCTTCATCAAAATATTAAAGAAAAATAATAGTATATGAAGAAAGCTTTTACCAAAGCTCCAAAGGTGTTCATGCAAAATGCTGTTATATTTTGCCATTTTCTGTGCTGTGCTCCCATTCCTCTTCTGTGAGCTGGGTTTTCTGCCAACTACATCCGCCACACTTTGCTCTTTTCCTCTCTCCTCTCCCCCCGGTTGTAAATCTCTCGTTAGAGGGGTTCCAAGTTTTGCAATTCAGTGTTTTCCAGTTTTTAAGCAATAGTTTCTGTGGTATTTCACCCAGATAATCAGGGATTTTTCAGTAAATAGTTTTCTTGAAAACTCATTTTTCTCCAGAAGATAATTTTGATTGCATTATTTGCATTGGTCCGAATATACGCACAGCTATCAGAGAGACTGGAATTGCACACTATTCTGCATGACCAAATCTATCCTGTATCCTGCTGCATAAACTTCTGTATTTATGTACCTCAGAAGTACCTCTAGAGTGTTACAACATGCAGTTTAGGTATCCAACAGATTGGCATATGTGTGCTAATCTTGTGTGTAGTGATATCAGAAAAATGCTTTCACTCCTGTAGAAATTAAACTCTTAGTTGCTTTTTATTATTACTATGCTGTGGCATATCAAATACTAGGTATCTGAATCATATTTGGCCTCTGTTTATAGATTTGGCAAAAAAAAAAAAAAAAAAAAAAAAACTTACTGGATATCTCAGACAGAAGAAAAAGAGTTTTTCCCTGCTTTTCAACATATGCATCTTTTTTCTATCCAGCTTCCCTGATAACAAACTGACAATCCAATTTATGTCATAAGAATTTGTATCCACTAGAGATGACTATTTCGTCTTTGAAGCAATTTGAGTTAGTTGCTTAAGAATTTTATGAGGAGGGAACTGTTATTGTTTATGGTTTTCATACTTTTGTGCATCTATTTGTTTTAATTTAATATTTATAAAACACAAAGCAGGAGAACAAACATAAATGTTGCTGAAAGCTATCACATATTCCACTAGATGGCAGACAAACATTTACAACCACTGCTAGGGCTTTGGAAAACGCCCTAGCAAACGCCTATTGGTTTTGGTTGGATTTTAATAAATAGTATTTTAGGATCCATTTTCAGTTTAATGAAGGATTGGTGCAATTTGATTTGTTTTTCAAAATATTTTAAAACTAGAAGGAAGAATTAAAAAAGCATGCCACTGGTTGCATGGTTGGCTCATAAAAGAGAAAACTGAGGTTTAGATACCTAAAATTTTGTCTTTCATGCATTTAACTTGTACTAGAATGATATATGCCAGTAGTAAAACAGCCACAGCAGGGAGAGTTTTCAGCATTAAAAGCAAATCTGCAGTGACATAATTTTTCTTTCATTCAGAATAATAAATGTTGCATAAGGTGTCTTACAAACTGCACCAAAGGAAGTTCTGCATCCCTCTGTAGTTCATAACCACTTTCGCTCTTCCCTTTCTGTATTTATGGTGGGGGGGAATTTGGCAGTTACTCAGCAATTCACAACCTTTAAGACAAGAAGGAACAGTGCAGGTAAGGGAAGGTGAATAGTCCAGCTCGCTCTAGGAAGATATGCCTCCCTGGTAAGGATATGAATATGTGCTGATATCACAGAAGCATTATGATTTAAAAATACCTACTGCAACCTGTAGAATTACAGGAATTCCTACCACTGCCAGCTGTGGCAAAGAAAAGGAAGGCGAGGCAGACTGAATCATCACACCTGCCCTCTGGCCAGGAGCTCGTTCCTCTCTCCACCGCATGCGGTTCAAGAGCTATTGCTTGCCCATGGTCTCCAGAACAAGACAGGGATGGAGGAAGGATGGAGTTCTCTGAAAGGATGTTGCTTAAGGGGGTGGGAAAGAAGTGCCGTGATCAACTTCAGCCACACCACCATAGCCAGTATTCTCTCTGGGCAAGTTGTAGCTCCCAGCATAATCAGATTAGGTTAATGAAGGGCTATTTAGACAAAAGTGAACCCCCCACCCCAGTCACTTACTAAGCCCTTCCCCAAATATTTAGTAATATCCTAATGCTATAATTGTTATGATTTTGGAGGGATGGCCTTTTAGTGAAAAACACAGATGCTAGCCATCCTTACACCTCTGATTTTCACTCTAGTCAACAGAAAGAGGCAAGCTTTCAGTGGAGAGGGGCAAATCTTAGCATTAAAGTTATTCTCTGTCTCTGAATTGCTCTCTAAAGGAAACTCTCTATTGACTGAAGAGATAATCCAAGGAGACCAGTATCCTGAGGCTAAGATTAGTCTTTGCAAATATTCCCATTAGATCATCTACTCTGACTTCCTGTATTTCACAAGCCTTCGAATGTCACCCAACAGCCTCTCTATTGAGTTCAATAACTTATGTTTAGATAGAGCATATCCAAGAAGACATTTATTCTGGAGTTGAAGACATTAATAGAAGTAGTGTATCCACCACTTCCTTTGTAGGTTTGTTCCATAGTTAATCATCTCCACTATTAAACTTTGTGTGCCTTATTTCTTGTTTTAATTTATCTGCATTGAGCTCAGTACACAGCTGCTTGTTATGCTTTTCCCTTCTTAACTAAAGAACCCTTTAGTATGTGGGATTTTCTCCCAAGGGAGCTATCATAATCAAGTCATCACTCCATCTTCTTTTTGATAAGCTGAAGGGATTTTCCTTTCTGTAAAGCACTTTTCTTCTGCTCTCCACCCTCAGTCTGGTCTTCTTTGAAGACTGTCTTATTTTTAACTTCCCTTTTATCTCACAGCAGTTTCACTAACGTTGTGTGCGATCTGCTTATTCACTAAGATCTCCCTGCTTATTCACTGTTTTCCTCCAGTATAACATGCTCTCAGTGAATGATGTGTTCTCAGCCATCCCTTAAGTCCTTTCTGGAGTTACTGTTTTGCAGAACGTTATGTATGGCCCACCAAGTATGGCCCACCTTGCTCCTGGTTGTTTAACTTTTCATGTGGCTACATGAAAATGGATTTTGTTTGAACTGGTCCCCCTTAGTGATTGATTCAAAATCCTTCTTTCTGTCTTCTCTTGTCTTCCACATACCTTTCTGCTGCCTTTGTGTAATCTAAAAACTATATTGGCAATAATTTTTAAATTTACTTCCAAATGGTCAATGAAGCCATGAAACAGTATCAGGTCAACTACTGAACCCTTCTAAAATTAGGGTGAGTGCTCTTGCATTACGTGATATGGCCATAGCTGTGCGCTTATGCACATGGCCTGCCTTTATTTACATCAAGCTTCAAAATTTCTTTCCTTTCGGAAACAGGATTTTGAAAGATGTAGCCATTTTCTAATCCTGTGAAAGGAGTTTTTATTGAAATGCCAGAGGCTGTTTTTTAAAAAACAAGGTGTCAGGCAGTCCGAAGTCAAAACACCCTATGAAAGTCCAAACGTATGCAGTTCCCTTTACAAACCAAATTCATAATCCCATCAACGAATGAAGTAAGTTTTGTTTAACAAGACCTATTTTCTACAAAACTGTGTTGACCATCATTAATTACATTCATTCCTTTAATTTTGTATTAATTGAATCCCATATCAGCTTATTAGCTTTTCCATTAATTTTATCTGGGTTTGTGTGATGCTTCCTGGCCTTAAGTCACTTGGGTCATCACAATTCCTCTTTTGAAAGAATGGTACAATATTAGCACTAATTCAGAATTTCTCTTATTTCTCAAGAATATTTTAAAATATATATCACTGGACTAGTTGTCTTGTGCCCAAGTTTTGCTTCCAGCAACACCCTTTTTCTTAACTTTACCAAAATAGCTGGTTTTAAGTTCCAAGTGAATGTGTATGTGTTTATATAATTTATGATGTAATTTTTTGTATTTTTATTTTTTATAATTCTGTATGTCTTACTCTTTTGACTGCTATTTGTAAATACAGAATGTAATCAGAGCATTTCCCTGACCCCCAAACCAACAATCAATATCCAACACACTAATTCATGTTTTACCAATTAAAAAGAGAATGAAGACATTTCTAATTATTTCTTGCATCTGTTGTGCTACAAACTTGTCACTTAGAACTGTTGAAAATGAATCCTGTTTTACTCCTGACTGTATGGGACTGGAGTGTCACATTATTGAAAGTCACCAGATGGCACTAGCACAAAAAACTTACTTCTTTTGTCCAGAGTAAACTACATAAAAATAGGCCTTGAAAGAAATTCTTGCAATAGCATATTTTCCTTGCCAGTAGTATAGCCTGTCCTGAGCCCAAATCTATGACAAGTTGAGTATTTTTTTCACAGTCATCATAGCAATGCAAAATTTTTGCCTATTAACCAGCTAAACAGTACATTTGAGTTACAGACACAAGTACCAAGCAGCCTAAATGGCAATTAGGATTCTGACATTCTGCCTTTTGACTGCCCCAAATGTGTTTGGAAAGTAAGATTCAGTCTCTGGATGGTAAGAGGTTTAACCAGCCCTTACACAGCCTAGCAACGTTTAAAGGGTCCTGAAATCTATAAAAATAAGCAGGGAAAAAGTGTTATTATTTGCTGATCTGAGTCAGACAGAAAGGGAGAGATTTATAATGCTTCCTATCTTAATCAAGAGCAAAGAAAAGGAGCAATAAAGTTATTGTAATGCAGCGCAACTTCTGATTCAGGTCGGGAGAAGTTTGCAAGCCAGTTGCAAATGCGACGCGTGGAGGGGAGCAGCCAGGCAGAGGACTGGCAAAGACAGCGGCGGCGGAGCGACGCGGCTGGGTAACGAAGCCGGTGCAGCTCTCACACCGATGTGGTTATTATTGAACTGCTCATTGCAAATCAATATAAAACCTAAATTTTACAAGAGTAAATTCAATACCACTGCAATGATACCTTCTGCTTTGGTGGGGTTTGCACTATGTATTTCCTGTAAAATGATTTTCATGTGCTAGTAAAGCTGCAAACCTAGTTCAACAGGTTTAGAGCCTTTATATTTAGGCCTTATTTATTTATTTATTTGCTAGTAAGTACAGGGAATATGCCTGGCTATGTACCATGTGAGATATACCTGCTTAATCTTTATTTTCCAACCTATGTATTATAAGTGTGGAGCTTAGTATTTGACACTTATTTAGCACCTGGTTAAACACCATTAAACTACTTGACACTGAATGTATGATAATATTTTCTCAATTAAAATGCCTGTTGGCATTCACTAGCATTAGGATAATAAGTTTATTGGGGAACGTTCCCGTAAAACACCTGTCCAGGTCAAAGCTATCCCACTGAAGCAAAAATAAATTATTTTATCAAAATGCACAGTCTTCATATTTTATCTGTTACAATCCTTAATAGTGTAAGAATCACACCGCGTCCAGCCTAATTCCCTGAAAAAATATTATTTGGTACGTTGACACTAGGACAAATCCTTGTTCATACAAAATGAAGTGCAAGAACATTAATATATACATTTAACATAAGCTTTGGATTTTACAGTCAAGCCCAGAATAATTGTCCTGTAAGCAGTGCAGAATACAATTTATCTCACTTGAAGATAGAGGCCTAGCCATATGGCCAGAAGAGCTTCCTAGAGAGCAAATGGAAAGTGAAACAAATATTTTAATTACTTCTATAAGTTTATTCGTAGCTGCTTTGAGTCAAGTTCAGCAGCTTGCTCTGCTCTCCCTGTGACTCTCCATTTTTCAAGTGAGTAGCCATGTAGTGAGACTACAATATACTCACTACATCTTCTTCTGTAAATGATAAACTTTATGTAAAGAGGTAAGAAATGGTGTTATACAGTATTCTCAAAATATATATGAAAGAGAGAAAAAAATATATTATTCATGTCAGGAACAAATATAGGGGCAATAACCCCACAGCAACCACCTTTGCACTCTGGAGCATTTTAGAAGATAGTGTCTCTCTCGCACCCCTGTGCTATGAGTAGTAGAAGCCCCACTAGATCTCCTGGATATAGCTCAATTTGCCAGTTTAAATGCACTGACAAATAATGGCCTGCAGATAAAGGTGTTTCAGATACTACAGGGATAAAAGCCACGTGTAAGTGCTCAGTGGATTCCCCGAGTTGCCTGCAGCCACGTTTTTTTCCACACCCTTTGCCAGAGATAGTCGTAGTGGTCTCACGCTTTGGGCTCTTTAGTAGCTATTTACATGCCATCCTCACTACGTTTTTTTTTTTTTTTTTTTTTTAAGTCATGCCTGTGTTTGCTGGTGCTGGGTGGAGGATAATACGTGCTCAGGCCGCAGCTGAACCGCTAATCTGTAAGGCACTTCTGTCACCTCCAAGGTGGATTATTGTAATTCCTTTCTGGTGTCTACCTGATTGTAAAACTTCACAAGTTCTGCTTTACATAAAATGCTGCGGCTGACGTGCTTATTCATCTTAAACCAGATTAGCATATCGCTCTGGTCTTTTGATCCGCGCTACGGCTGCCAGTTAGAGCAGTGCCTCCTTCCTACGCGTCCTGGCTAGCGCTGATGCGTGAGGATGGATTCGGACCACTGCCATTAACACAAGCCTGCGGTCTAGACGGTAAAATATTGCCTTGCTCCTTCTGCACACCCTAAATTGCCTGTATCTTTGCTTTATATTGATGTGTTACTGCTTTTAACAGCCGTGCTTAAGAATAATTAATACATTCCTAGATGTTAGGAATGGGAATGGACTCCCCAGATATTCTAGCTGAAGGAATGGGTCCTCTCGCTGCTGCAAGTTGTGTTTTATAGTACTCTTTTAATGAAGCTTGTACTAGATAAACAGGACTCCACTGTTTTGATGCCAGTTTGAAGCATGAAGACTCTGGCTTAAATAAATGGATTAGCAAGTAGCAAATATGAGACTTTTTAAGCCTGTGTCTGCATGACGTTGTATGGAATAACGTGATGGGGAAAGGAAGTTCCCAAGCAGCTTTCTCCAGATACTTAGCCGGCATTTGAAAGTCCTCAGTAATACTTGGGACTATTGGGGAATATTTGGGAAAGAAACCCCTTTTCCCTGAAACTGATATATTTCCATGGTGAGTAGTACCACTGAGTACTAAAGTTTCTATTTTATATCTGCAGGAAAACACATATTGTGAGTCCCACTGTTTAGAAAATCATTAGTATACTATTACTATTTAAAGCAAATCTATTTATAAAAGGACTTTGGTAAGGAATGAATGGCTCAAAGAGCATTAAAGGATTATTTTATACATATAAAATATGTATATTTTATAGTCCATAAAAGCATTCATCTTCTCCCTTCTTTGGATTACAGTCTTCTCTTGTGAGCTACAGAAAAATTCCTACACATTTGAATTGTACAGGATGGAGAGCCATTTTCCTCTTGATAGAACCTGTCTTTGTAGATAGTTAGTTTGGAAATTCACCCTAACTGACTTCACATTTACCATACTGAGGTCTACTACTGAGCTAGTTGCCACAGGCAGAGTTGATTGTTGGTGGAGAGATGCATTTTTGGGGGCATAGTCCGACCCATTCCAGATTACTGTTATGGATAGATCAAATCATATTAATCTGCTAATTATCTAGATTAAATTAGACATAGACTTGTATTATTGATCAGATGAATTCCATCCTCACAGTTTCAACTACCATTATTCATGTAGTATTTTTGCTGAGTGCAGAGGGATTGGTTATATGCATATATTTGCAGGCTGAGGATCTCAGAGTACAAACTTCTGAAAGCTGTATCTAATTCAGAAGGTGTCAGTAAGTCACACAATAATCAAAAGATCCTGGAGGAAATACTGAACTACTGTTATCATTTGATGGCTACTCGATGCTTTAACTTGCTTATTTACACCTATATTAGGCAAGCAAAAGAATAAAACCCCAAAGCATAGTGCATATGTACATATGCATATGCACAATAAAAATACATAGTACATACAGACATACTACCATGCATTTTTGTTCTATACTCTGAATAGAAAAACCTGCAACACAGAGTGATTTAGTAACTTGATATACAACAGGGGTCACATTCTCCTTGTCTTACATGAATATGTGCATGAATAATGAGACCTGTTTTTTGGCCTTCTCTAGTAGCAGAACTAAAATTAAAATGAAGAGCATTTTGCTAAAATGCTTCTGCTAAAATGTTGTTCATCTCAGCAAACTCTAGAAAGTCGCATAATACTAAAAGCAGCACTTTTAGAGTTATTTTAGGTACAATTATTTGAAAAGTTAACATGAAATATAGTTTGGAAAAATAGAAAAATAGACTTGTTATTTCGTAAAGCAGTTACATTATTTGATTAGATTGTCTGCACTTCCTCTATTCAGGGAATGAACAATATTTCCTTTTTGCAAAGAAAATTTAACCATTACGTTTTCTAAAAAAGTACAATTTATGTTGCATGGCTCTTAAGTTGTCTCATATATAGTGCCATTTAATGATGAAAACAGAGAAAAGTTGAAAAAGTAGGGTGTACACATATAATGAATCACAGCTTGAAATTCCTGGAATGTCTAATATAAACAAGTATCTCTGGAAAGTTATTATATATTTTTTCTTACACAAGCACACACATATATATGCCCAAACATAAATCAATGATTAGACAGCTGTGTGCTATTGTATAAAGACTCTATTGCACTGAAACATCTACAATTTGTACTCTTTGCCATGAATATCAAACCCTGATTTATTCATAGAGCTGCAAAGAAGTACAAACATGTAAGCACACATACGTATCACCAATTATAAAAACTGATATACGCAGCGGAATATTCTAATGGGTTGGTCCTCTGTTTATTCTCAAAATTCATTCCCTCAGGCTCCATTTCTGCTACTGAACTGAATCTCAAGTGGATTTGAATTTGAAAGCGTTCTCTAGTTCTGAATGTTAATGGATGTCATTGCACTATGGCTCTACAAGAAGGAAGAATATTACTATCAAATAAAAACACTACAAGTTTTGAAGAAGATGCTTTTTAAGTCACAGCACTGATAAAAATGAGGATGCTTTCATTTTTGCAAATGAAAACAAATTAATCTTGCTGTATATATAACGGAAAATTATTTATTTATGCAGAACGCATACTAAAGCATGGTTAAGTGTGCAAAGCAAAGTAAAGGTATGAAATTATTATTGATAAGAAATGATAATTTATATTATGCTAACACCCCGAACAAGGTCAAGACCTATTCTGGGTTCTGCATAAAATGAAAGAAAACTGTCCTGCTGTTTCTTAAAATTTGACTTATGCTAGTAATGAATACAGAAAAAAATGAACACCTAGCCAATAATCCATCCTCAATGAAGATTCAGCTAAGCCTTCTAATAGAAATTGCATCCTGGTTCAGCCTATTTATTTTAAATCTAGGCCTCTCTTGTCTGAGATTTTAAAATAAAGCCATTTTTTATGGAGATTGCAGTGTAATAGACGAAATGGTAGTAGTATTTGTTTATATGATATTTGGTAGAAAGAAGATAGCTGAGTTCCTACCAAAAATATTAGCAAGTGGTATACTACACTGTAAATCATGTTGGACACTTCAAAAACACATATCCAAATGAAATTTGCCAAAAGTAGTTATTTTCAGAAACCGCCTACTCTGGAAGAGAGGCACATAGGTCATTTTCCTTCTTTTCTTTCAATCAGTCTTTCTATATTGGCACTTTCTTATTTTTTATTAAAAAGTAATTTAAGTTATTTTGCATTTCAAGGTTTCTAGGCCTGGGTATTTTGACCCTTACTTGCATGAATGCTTTTTGTTCGCACAGTCATGCTGGTGTCTGCGAAATCGTGGATGTTGGTATTGCTCATTTTAGTACAGATGTAAAAATCATGCCTTTAGATTTTACAAATGTGAAAAATAAGATATAAGGGAAATTGGTTTAAATCAGAATTTCTGGAGATTCACCGAAACATGATATGAAAACTACTAAAATATGACAAGAAAAAAAAATAATAATATTCCTTGTGATGCCCCCTGAGATGAGAGAAGTAACAACGGTTTGAGGCCTTGGTACGCGTTTTGGCTTTCAGATGCAGCAAATTACTGCTAGACTGCACAAAATGTTTTGTTCCAAATATTTGCTAGCAAAAGCCCAGGCAGCCAGTGGTTCAGTTACTCAATATAGCAAATAAGAAGTTACATAACTACGGTTTTCCAGCTCGCTCTCCCCTTGATCTTTGAAGTGTGTCACTCTTTCATTTCGCCATTCAACAGTCTGACATGCAAAAGCTTTGTTCAGACAGTTTAATTTAATCACTGCCACTGGTTCAACAAGATGATAAAATCCCCTGTGCTGTACGACATCCAACCTCCAGCTCGCTGTTATCTGATACTGTTTGAAGCTCCTCTCGTGAAGGTAGGCTGATAACACGAGAACGCCAAACACGCCATAAGCAGTGTATTAATGCCCTTGATTGAATTCCATTAGAATGAGAACGAGATGAAGGTTTAGGCCGTCCAAGCGGGCCGATGTAATAAAACGTAATTTGGACTAATCTTCCCCAAGAATGCCTCGCGTTTGAAGCCGGCAGCCGCCCCTCGCGAGCAGAAGCAATTGCTCAGCGAAGGCACCGGGAACTCTTCTGAGCTGCGGCCTTTGTGCTCGGTGCCCCGCGCAGGTGTCTCGGGCAGCAGACAGTCCGCCCTTGTGCTCCAGGGCAGGGGTGCCGGGGCGGCACGTCGCAAAATCGGCAGCGTCATCTCATGATCGCTTTAATGAACGCTGGAGAGAGCCGGCTGGAACCGCTAGGAGCTGAAGCCGAGAAGCGGGGCTGGTTGGGGCAGCAGCAAAGCCACGGGCTCGTTAGGTAGTGCTGTCTCAAGCGATCTGCGTTATTAAACCGAACCGGGAAGGGGTGGGAGGTTATTTCGGCGAATGCATCCCGACGGGCATCGGAACCTGCGTGTGTGGGTCAATCCATCTCCCGAGTGAGCTTTGTTTGCTGCAGAGGAGCAACGCCAAAAATGTGTCTGGCCAAAGAACTTTTCCAGTTTAAGCTGGAATTTAGATTTTTTTTTTTTTTTGATGGGATTTGTTAAATCAATAGAGTTTACACATAGAACTTTCCAACCATTTTTGTCAATCAAAAAAAAATATATATATATTCCTAGACTGTTTCCAAAGTAGTGGCACTATGAATTTGTCACAAATTTGTTCGTTTGTAACAAATTGCTATTTTTTCATTAATAAATTACCAGGCATTGACAATATCCCGCCTGCTGTACAAAACCTATGAAGGCAGTCCCCAGAAAATTAAAAGCTTAAAGAAAGAAAAATGAGGAGGCTGTGTTTAGAAAAGGAAATAACTTTGCTTTGTTTTGTTTTCTGTTTAGTATTGTTTAGTTACTTCTGAATCTCAGGAACTGCGGGATAAGGGATAACTGAATACAATGTCATAGGAAACTGGGTGTCTGGACATTAGTCAATGCAAAGGGGTGGCCAACTTACCCACAGACTGCGTCTGTGAACATTTCTATTGAACTCAGTGGAGTTTTGCAATCTAGTCCAGAAAATGCTTTTTTAGCCTTCCCCCCCTAACCCCCAAAGAAATGAGAATTATGCCATCATGGATATGTGTGAAGAGTGTCCCCTGCCCAAGGAATATTTGAATCCAGACCAAGAGGTGTGTGTTAACGTGCCTACTGTGGCAAGAGGAGCTTCTAGCTGCTGTGAACCTTTCGCTGTCAGAAATCCGAACGCCGGCATGGGAACTCTCCCCTGTAACGCAAATAAAGAATTTTGGTTCTGCTGCTTACAAAACTCCTCTTTTATGAGTATTCAGTGTGTGCTGCTCCAAACCCACCTCTGCTCTGAAAAGACAGGTTGGTACCTTTAATTTGTTTACCGTTTGAAGAGCTCTTAGCTCTGCCATGTGAATACCAAAATACAACCTGAGACCAGTAATTATTCTTGTGAAAACACTTGACCTAACTAACAAAATTCAGAAGCATTTCAACATCTTGAACGCTACTCCCCCTTAGCAGTTTGTACAGGTTGAGTAAATTAAATTATTTTTTTTTATCCCTCACTCCCATAACTGAGGAGACGCAATATTGTCTTTGGCAGAAGAAGGGGCTCAAGGTTGTTCTGTTTGTCTCACGCAGTTTTAAGCACTACTGTGACAGCACCTGCACTGTTTCCTTTTCTATTGCCAACATGCTAGAAAATATCACTGCCTGAGGAGTGATTAAGGGTAGCCATACCCTTAATTGGGGACAATTTAAAGCAGACAGAACTAGCATTACGCACAGATAAGCTCCGATTGCGACAGAGCTGTTTGCTGTAATATCTTAGCTCCTTTTGGGTTAGACTCTATAAACACACGCTCGACTTGAAGTGTATGAAATCAGCTGCATCCCGCTGAATTCGGTGGAACTGTCTGTACGCTTGGCGGAAGCGCGTGTGAAGTGTTTGCTGGGTGAGGACCTCCAGTGCTGCGTTTTGGGTGACTGTGATACGCACAATGTACATCAAAAGCCATTAAAACGTGTTCAAGTAAGAATTCTGGAGATTGTTTCTTCAAAAATGACCCCCAAAATCAATCAGAACTGTTTTATAAATATGCTTACGATGCACCAAAATCTAGTTTTCCATTTTTTAACAAAATGTATCAATCCATTAAAGAGGAGACAAGTAAACAAAAATGAGTTGTCATTTGTGTTATTTTATTAGTGTCACATGAGATTACAGTGCGTTATTGACTTTAAGAATATTTTACCCAAGGAAGCTTGTTTTAACACGCACAAATCAGGATCAATAGTGGATATGTGTTAATTTTCACAAAATGCTACAGGGCAATATATTTTTTACAAATCCCATGATCATACTTATGGTTCTATAAAAAAATCATCATTGTAATTGAATGAGGGCCTAGCTAAGATTTAATTATTAAAAAAATGGATTATTATTTGCATTGTTGCTTACTTTCCCAGGTGCATTATTTACTGACCAAATGTAATTTATGTTCTCACCCTGTTATAGCATGAAGCTAGATCACCTACACAATTTTTGCTGACTTTGCTGCCTTAGCTTGCTTCATCAATTTCTTTTTTTTCATCCTTTTTTCATTAGAGATCACATATAGTTTAAGAGCTGTAATCTGAAACCTTACAGCTCTAGTGGATACTTAAAAGACTCATTGATACACTTTGAAACCTAGTCAATTGAACAGCATTAGCACCAGCAGCATCCAGCCATTAGGCTATTAGGATCATTTGCCAAGGCACTAAAATTAAATATAGGGACTCTAGCAATTCCCCAATTATATTGTGTTAGTATAATGGCAGTGAAAAGGATATTATTTTAGTCAGCTCAGTGCCACTATCACAACCAACATGCTTTCCACTTTGTAGATGTAGATATGTATTGGAATAAGCCTGGAGATTTTGACATTAATTCAGTTCCTTTTGCAAGCAAAATAGATCAGCACCATGGGAAAGACTCAGATTGTATTAGTCAAGAGCAACCTTTCATCAGGCTCCATGCTTATGAGAATTTGTGTGTTTCTTCAGTATTTAAAATGATATACACAGGTTACAATATCATCCAGGAAAAGATTAATATTGGGGAGAGGGGTAAGCTGTGCAGAGTCAGAGGAAGGAAATTCTGGGCTTCTGTTAGCTGGCTCCTACAGCTATAACCCTATAGGTTCAGCTTCCCACGTGAAATGTATACCTGATCTTCTCTGATTCCTGGAAAAGGGAAATACGGAATATGATCCAAAATCATACAAAAGAACGATGATAAGGAAGTTCTGGTGCAGAACTAGGAGTCTGCTATAAACACATTTCATCAGGTTTGGAAAGTCCTCTATTGCGGTTAACTATTAAAAGTTATGAGTTACTTTTCCCAATATGAAGACAAATTGTACTAAAATTGAGCAGTAGTAATAGCAATATAAGAACGTCCGTATTGTGTTGAAGCAGGAGTCCAGTTAGCCCTGCATTTGAACATAGCCAACAGCAAGTGCCTAGAGAAACACACACGGTGACACTTGCCTGGGACATCTTCCATTGATTTGCAGCTCAGGGACTTCTGGAGACAAAGGTCATGTTTTTATGCTTGCTAGATTTTGACTGACTTTTTTTTTCATTAATCTGTCCATTTGCTTTTTGGACCCAAGGATCCACAAAATTCTGGTGACTAGGTGTCCTACAGTTTAGCCATGTGCTCTAAGAAAAAACTCTGTTTACGGCATGATCTGCTAGTTTTGTGTAAGATCCTCTGAGCCGCTTACCAGGAGGAACAATATGCAACAGCTTACTTTCTCCACACCACTCCGGCATTTATAGATCTTTGCTACATCTCTCTCACTACCTTTTCCATGCTAAAGGATCCTAGTTTAGATAGTTCTTCTCATGGAAACTGTTCTGTATGTTTTATCCTTGTCACTCTTCTCAATTTCTTTTTTGGTTCTACTACATTTCTTTTGAGACTGAGGGTCCAGAACTACACGCACTATTCAGGTGAACATCAGTTTCCCCACAATGTCCATGTTTTTGTTCTTTTCATTCTTCTACTTATGTGCCCAAAAGCTCATCCACTTTTTTCAGCCACACTAGTTAGGCTAAGTTATTGCGCTGCATACAAAACCAGATCATGACCCGACAGTGCTATTAATAATTTTTTAATATTTATTGCTGTTCTAACAAGTTTTATATTAACCAACTCTTCCTAAAACAATGAAAGATGGTGCTAGTTTAGACTTGGTTTCAAAAAGAAATTAAAACATCATAGAGGAGCTTGGAGAAGGTCTTGGATTGAGCAACCACAGTTTGATTCAGATTAAATTCCATGGAAAAATAAGCTAAAGTGTATCTGTAGCTCAGTATCTTATTTTAAAAAAGACAAACTTGAATGAACTCAGATAACTGCTTAATGAAGTCAACTACATGTAGACTCGGGCACTTAGATCTACATAAGACTTGGAATTTCCTTTAGTTAAAAATACAAAAATTATCTGGAGTTTGTATGCAAAGAACACAGGACGACATGTAGAAAAATATCGCAATCTAATAGAAAAGATTAGATATCTTGAAAAGAATTTTAGGAACAAGTAGAAACTGTGAATGATAGATAAAAAAGATCTTTCAAAAAATGAAACACAGAACTAAATTGAATTCTGGAAGCATAGGAAATATGTTCTTAGTAGCTTTAAACCAATCTATCAAATTAGAAAAGGTACCATGTAACAGGACAACAGCAAACGTAGTGCCTAAATTTGAGAAATATGAGTGGTGAAGAAAGATTCAAGCAGCCACAGAACTGTTGGCTTGGCCTTCCAATATTGTACTTAAACTTAAGTTTGAAGGAATTTTAGAATAACATGAATTTAAGGAATATGTGGAGGGAAGTATAATTAAAGACTTGAAAATAAATGGAAAAAGAGATGATGTATCAGGGATATGCCAAAAAGATTGATCAAGTAGGCCTTTGTGAAATGGGTTATGCAGCAAGTATTTGTCCTCAGTGACAGAAGAAGAGCAGACTTAACCACCCAGGTGATTCCTTCTGGTTCCGTGTTCTTGACTAATGCTGTTGTTCCTGCTTTTCTCTCATACTTCCCCTCACCTGTAAATCCTTACATATCTATGGCACTCCTTCTATATGGTTTATTTTAAACACTCAGGCAGGTAAGGCACCCTTACTGAATTTTGGCAAGGAACTAACTTTCTTCTTTCAATCCAAGATAGTCTCTTTGCTGTCTAGTAGTTCTCTGTCTTTTCATGTTAATCTGTCCTGATTTCCACCTGGGAAAGGCATATGGGAAAGGTAAGAGGTAAGTTAAAATGCTGTTCTGCTGCACATTAGGCACAGATAAGCGTTATGCTTTCTCTTGTTTGAAAATTTACAACTTCTCTGAGTTTTCATGAAGTTTGTAATCAACCTGCGAAGCGAGGAAGCAATAGAAATGTCTGGATCAATGCTTCTGAGTTTAGTGAGGGGTTTTGGAAAAAGAACACGGAGCTTTTCTGTCAGGAGAGAAATATTGCCCTTCTTGCAGACAGCTTTTAATGACACTTTACAGCTTTTTTTCCCTTTTCTTCTCCTTCACACTGTAAAAATATTTCTTCCTCCAAACATAATTCTAGCACATTCTCTAGACAAAGGCTAAATTAAAAACTTTAAAAAGCAAAATGAAAATAAGGAATAGTTTCTAATGTTGATATAAATTGTCTCTGTCCCCTGTGCCCTTAATGGCCTTGTCAAATCTTCAAGAGAAAACAATGCAAATTTTTGAATTACAAAATTGGTTTGGAATAGATCAATGTACTGTGGTAATAGCAGTGGCTTTTCTTCATCAGCAGCTGAATCACATTGCCCATAGCATTTGCTGGACACAGTGCTCATGAACTAGATTGCTGTTTCACAATCATGCACTATTAACTTTTGCTGTAAATGTGATTTTGCCAGTTGTTAATTGGATTAAAAAAAAAAAAGAAAAGCCTTACTGACGTTTTTGAACCCTGTAGGGGATAGTGAGATTCCTCTAGTGTATAGTACAGCCCACACTGCCATTGGTTAAGTGTGCATAGCTACGTCTATCATAATTTTGCAATGAGATATAAAGCAAGCATGAGAATCTACAATGGATATTTTGATTCTGTCATGCTCAGAAGCAAATTGGTACTGAATCTCAGCCAATCAAGCCGTCTACTGATAATATCGTATGCGTCAGCTGCCAAGCTAGAGGCACACGACGTGGCAAAGGACCGGCAGGATGCTGGTAATCTGTGTGCTTGGATGTGTAGACGTACCGTTGCGTTGTGATGTAGTCAGCAGCGTATATATGGTTTTAATAGCAACCAACAGTGACCTACCGAAAATCTTCCAATTGCTTTTTTTGTAGAAGATATTGAAATAGATTTTACTGCACAATCTTGAATAGCAGAAATAGGCATACACACAAAAAGGCATCTTAGCCAAAAAAAGTGGAAACATCTCAGTGAAATATTTGTAAGGTTTTTTTCCATTCTTGCTTTCTTGTGAAAAGGTTTGTGAAATGTGAGAGAGGCAACACAGAGCAGTGGTTGCGGTATTAGGCTAAAATGCCCTAAGTATTTTAGTACCCGTATTCTAAGCCCGGAGAGCGGCCCCGATGCAGCACGTATTCCTCAGGTCACTCGGTGTGCTGGGGAACCCGCGCCCACCTGGTCGCCCGCGGCATTTCGCCATGAGCGCGTCACCTACAGTTACCGTCTGGCCACACTTCCACCCACACGAGGGCCCGGAAACTGCGTGAAACGACTCCTGGGGACAGTCCAGAAAATCCGCTGAGCTGGGAGAGAGGTTTTCTGCAGACACGTGTGAACACTCAGCTTCTCTGAGCTGCTGCAAGGTGTGCGGATCTGTTCCTCGGCCGGTCCCAGCAGCGCAAGCCTCTTTGCTCCTGCGAACGCAACAGAATAACTGCTTTTGTCTGCCTTTATTTGGAGCGGGTATCGGTGTTGGTTCGGTATTCCATCAATCAAATCTTGCACCCGATTGTTGTAGCACACTATTAAATACTAAAAGAAAGGGAAAGTAAGTAACACTTCCCCCTTCCTAGTCATTTATAAGCCCACCTACCCTTACTGATGAATTTGAGTAGGATGCAATGTGCTAAGCAGGTTTAATGCAGTGCAGGATTTACACTTGGCTGCTGCTAAAGCAAGTTAGCGCTAACCAGATGTGGGCAGGGTGGGACAGGTTGTGTGAACCCTTCATGGCCAGGAGAAACTCATCTAGAGAGGGAGCTGAGGCAGTTCCAGCCTGATTCTTTTTAATGTCACAGTTCATTTGCAGAACCATAACTGGAATCAAGAATTAAAAAGCCTTGTATAAAAGTCAGTAACATTAAACCTTTAAGACTCATGTTTCATGTGTCATAAAAAGTCTATGAAAGGATTTTATATTCTGTACAGTGTTTTAGCACTTTCAATCATTTTTTTTCCAACATAACTTTTGTGAACACTTTTATAGCCTCTAAATGAAAAACTAAACTATGTGTCATTCAAAAAAAGGTTTTATGGATCACAGAATTTAATATAACTTCTGCACCATAACAAGGAACTGATAAACCTGTATTAGAATTAATTTAAAATGTTGAAAAATGTTTTAGAAAATTCTGCACCACACATTGTGGTAAACATCACTATGGTGTGAGTGAAAATACTTGCCATAAATATACATTCTTTGACAGTGAACTGCGGTACCTTAAAGAAAATAACAAGAATGTTAATGGTTAAAAAATTATCCTTGTACCATGTATATGAAAATCCCAAGTTTCCATGTAAATGAAAATATTTTCCATAAATGGAATGTAAGCTACTTAAGAAATCATCAAACATACATGCTAATAAAAGACAAATTTAACTGTGTCCAAGAAAATACAATATGATATAAGGTCTAATCTCTCTTCAGGGGAAAGACTGTTACTCCCCAGTGTTATTAACATTTATGAATTAGGGCTTCTTTATGAAATGGGGAAATTAGAATTATATTCTTCAGGTGTTAATCCTGTATTATACATCTGTTTTACACTAATGGGGAAACTCTTCTTTCTTTGATACATGCTAGCTATATGCCTGTATCGAAGGAAGAAACAGTGCCATAGGAAAGATGCATAAAAGTAACACTTCACACATTTCATTTCTGGTGGAGCGCTGCACGAACCTGAACAGACGAGTACTCGCAAGACCTCCGAGGCAGGTGAGTACCATCTCTCTAACATACATACTGAGAAATCTCATTGATTTTCCCTGTTTCTCAGGCTGATTCTATTGCGGCATTTCTGGTCTCGTGGCTAGAAGGTTGAAAGGATTTCTACTTTTTCCGTTCAAAGGGGCGTTCTGTTCTGGGGCTGTTTGTCTGCCATTGACCACAACTGTTAACTCCACAGAATGAGATCAGTAATATAAAATTGTACTAATATATTACGAGTGGCAACAAAGAAGGGCATGAAATTAAGCAGCCATTTCATTCCTCCTAGCTTCAGCTGCCCAAGAGCTCATCATCAGGGCTTCTTCTGTGGTTAATGGGGAAGCATTGATCCGTTCTGACTTGAGTAGAGCCTGCTCATTCACCATCCCAGAGGTGCCGAGTCCTGGATATTCTCAGCAGGACAGTAGTCTAGTTGGGGGCCGTATTTTACAGTTTGGTCTTGAATAATTAGGTCTAACTGAAGAGATGGGAAATGTGGGATTCACTTTCAGATCGATGTCTAAATATACACACCTACATCCATATGTGGGATTGGTGTCTAAGCTCCCACTGCAGTCACTTGCCCTGTTCACTCACCCATGTGTGCTTGCCTAGCTCTGTTTCAGGTGAGACCTCTTGGAGAGAAGAAGGTTCACTGAGATGCTCTTGACCAGCTCCAGTGGCACTAGAAGGTGCTGTGCATGCAACTGAAGTGAGCACCTGATCTCTCCACTGAATCTAATTGCAACTTGGACACTCAGCTCTTGTGTAGGTATCTATGTCGGCTGCACCTCAAGTGGATCTGAAGCAAAAGCTTTCTCAAATTGTCAGTGGAAAGAAAACTGGCCATACAAAGAGCAGCATACTAGACAACAAGGAAGATAAACTAGATTCTTAGTATTTTACTGTGATGGTCCCTGTACAAAACTGAACCATTTATTGTCTTAAGAAGAAGTTGACACTCTTGAGTGTCAAAACCTTATTGGTGGTGCTACCCATGGTTAGACACATCTTTTCTTGTGCTGAAATGATCCATACCTTTCCTGAGTTCTCTTCTTCCATCTTCAAGAAGGTCAGGGGCTCTTCTTTTTTATTTTTTAATATTGCTATAAAGTATAGTTTGGTGGTTTTGCCACTCACATACCTCGTAACTGGACTCATATTTTGAAGGCATATTTTACCTGTGCAATCTGTGAAGAGGCAGTAAATTATCTCACATTTTTTTTCTTGACAAACTTTGCCTTTGAGCCATAAGCTTTTCTCTGACTATTCTATCCCCCCCCTTTTTTTGGGGGGAGGAGGGTGATTGCAGTACAAAAACCAGGTGGTGCTGCAGTGTGCCCAAGGAGTCTAGGTCCAGTCATAATAGCATGCAAATTCTGGTGCATATTTCACTTTTTTTCCACCTCTGCTGCCATGCATATTAAAGTAGATAGATGTTATTTCCACTAAGGAAATACGTATTGAATCTAAACTGTTTATATTAAATATTTAAACACATACTTGAATTGAAACATATGCTTATGCCTTTCCTGTCCAGTGAGGTATTTAAACATATGTTTAAACTTCTAGGCCTAACGTGTATTCTTAAAGGCTGTACTGAATTTGTGCCTACATGAACTGTTTACAGCTTCTTGTTTTGCTTACTCCACATCAATAGCAGTAAGAGTACTGCAATTTGCCATGTGTCTAGCCTGTGCTAGCTAGTCTTAATTGACAGGCATTTTGTTAGATGTGAATCTTGTCTTTAAAAGTCTTGTGACTTTATGACTCTTCCAGGGATTTGAGCAACAGGCTTGGCCGTGTGTCACTTCCCTCTAAAGTTAACCTTGTAACTTGCATAACTATGCCTAACCTTAGCAATACTTTAAAAATTACTTGTACACATGTCAGTATCCCTACATGTTTGACAAATGACACATTTCCTTTGGTGCTTCTTTGTGGGTAACAGCGTGTGAGGATATGGTAGAGGCAAAATTTATTACGGTTATTTTGTAGTTGATATTAAAGAACATGATGTATTATATCAGGTGTCTGACCTTTAAAGATCTTAGGACCCAATTCATTACAACATAAAATTTACATATTATTCAACAGTCCTTTTATGAAGAAGTCATGATGCATACGTACATGAGATTTAAGACAGAAAAGTGTCCCTGCACATGAAAAGATTGAAGACAATGTGAAATAAAAAATATTGTAGTTTGGGAAAGATTCACATTTTTAACCCATGAAATGGATTACTATGGCTACAACTTTTTTGCACAGAGTCTCAGAGAAAATAAATGGAGCACATAGAGACAATGTTGTATTGGATATGTGCTGCATTCTTGAGTCTTTTGTAAATCCTGACAAGGCCTACCTGTCTCTGCTTCTGCATTTGATGAAGTTTTCCACTGTTCTGATATATGAAGAGTCAGCTAGAGGGATTTCATTGGTGAGAAATTGATGGTTTTTTGTGGTATGTTTGCAGATACTCAGCTGGAACCCACTAGGAACACTTTACCAGCTTTCCTACCTTTTGTGCTGTGCTGTATTATTCTGATTTTGGTGGCATGAGCACATATCCTTTGCCACAGGAGATAGCCTGCAGCTGTAGCCTATCACTTTGCAGATGATATGCCTCAGTTGCACAGCTGATGTTGCACACCTGGTTGTTGTGCAGTCAGTTGTGGATATCTTGAGGTGCAACAGATGTTCAGACCAGCATAATTTAGTTTATTTTACGCTACATCTGTGCCAACGTTTTAAGATCTTGCTGTTGGAGAGCACACCACATCATTTTATACCAGTAAAAAGTACAAAGGTAACATATGGCATTGGCTAAGACACTTGATATAGCAACTGTAAATTGTCCAAGCTGCAAAAGTCACAAATGAACAGCACATATTTACTTTTGTTTGAAGTTGGATGTCTCTTTCATTCCAGACATTCAGGTATCATCTCTTCTGAAGGCTGTGCTGGCTTCTCTATCCATTTTGTGACTTTGTTAGTATTTATGGCATTTTGAGACAGCCTTTTCCAAAGCACTAGAATTTATAAACAATATTTTCTGTGTTGTGTCAATAATGTATGCTCAACATGACTTTTGCCTGGAAGAAGCTGGGTCAAGCACTTCTTTTTTGTTATTCTAATGGTCAGACTCAGGCCTCCAGGTGTGTGCAGTGAGATCCAGGTGCCAGGATCCAGATTTATGTGGACAGAATTGCCCTCTGGAGCAATCTTCTAAACCATCTATTTCTCTCTGCCAGCTAGAGAGAAACCTTTGGCACTTATGACAGGACTGGTTTACTGGATCCCTAAAACTGGGGTTCAAGCTAGGTAATCTAGCCATGCTGTGGCTTGTTAAATGTATGGGTTATTGATCATGCGAAGAGTTGGACCTGGGCTTTGAATTTGCACCGATTATCTGTGGATTGAAAATTACATCCTCTATAATGATACTGAATGTGGATGCCGTTATTGTTATTGCAAAATGTGACAATACAGGCAGTAATACTCACAACAGATGACAGAAAATACTGAAACAAGCACATTCCCTCTGAGTTAAACAGGGTTTTACTTGCAAAACCTGTGTTGAATGAATGTGACTAAATTACTTTCAGAAGCTACATAGACTGATATAAGGCTGAGATTATGGTTTAGTTTACTTCCACTGGACATATGCATTATGAAACCATTTTTATTTGTATTGTCCACTTACATAACTCTTACTGTATTTAGTTAAGAGAGTGTATCTGCACTGGGGATTCATTAGATTTTTGTTCTGAAGGATGCTCTTGTCTATTTATTTTCTTAAAAAAAATAAAAGTTATACTGGTAAGGATTTATTTTACAAAAAGTTAGTCTTCTGAATGCTAGGTGTCTATTCTAAGCTAGTCTGGGCACCTACTTTCCCATCTCCTTTATCTTTTACAGAGGCTTAGTGGTCCAGCCAATCTTGCTATTGTCAACAGAGGAACATACAACCAGCTTGGGGCTAACTTCTAGATGGCTCAAGTTTGACAAAATAATCCCATGCATAGTGACCAAGATAAGAGACTGCAAAAAGAGAAAAGAAGGTGTCATGGTTAAGGGAGCTGAATGCAACCATAGGGAATTTTACTCTATCTGTGCATCTGTCAGGGAATTCCTGTGGGATGCTTGGAAAGTCACTGAACAGGTGGTCAATAATTGTGTGTTTCTTGTGTTATGGGTGTCTGGAGTCTGATTTACAGAGTGCTAAGTGCTCACAACTGAAATTGAAATAAATTGTAATTTTATTGTAGAATGCTACATGCTTACAAATACTTGGGACTTGGGTTGTTCTTAAACTGAACATCCCAAGCTAGTGAATACTTTGGGACCCACATACTTTCTTCCATTATTCCCAACTGTAAAATGGGAATAATGACACTCATCTGCCAGGGGTGCTGTGAAAGGGAAATATTTATGAAATATTTAGGAAAATTTTGCAAAGATGTCTATGAGGAAATTAATAATTTCGTATTCAAAGCAGCATTTGAATGATGTGCAGTAAGACCTTAGGCTATACACTGAGCGTTGAAGAGGCAAAAAAGTATTGAAGAGCTGTTAATTATTTGAGAATTAGCCTCAATATGCATTGAATGAAGCAGGGAGAAAAATAGAATGTGAAGATGGCAGTTTAGAGACCTCTTTAAGTACTTGCACAGATGTGGATTGGAGTCTTCAGAGATAACTTTAATTCTAAAGCTTCGTAATCTTTGAGTGACTTACTTTTCATCCTTAACAAAATTCTTTTAGCACAGGTCTTTATGTTTCTAAGACAGGGGGAAACTGGGGAAAAAAAAAAAAAGAAAAAAAAATCCAGAAATGTCATTTTGTGTCATATGAATCAGTAAGAGTTTCTGAATGGTAGACATAGATCATAAAAACATTTTCTACTTGAGCTAATGAGTCGCAATACTAGATTATTGACTGTTTGTCTTGTTAGCTCAGCAGGTTCATCCTCTTAGCTGAATACAGCAGGAGTTTTGTGGAACATACGAATAAAGACAGTTTCATGATGCTTATGTCCTGTGGGGGCAATCTGGCAGATTTCATAAACAGTAGACCTAGGAGTATTGGGTTTCCTTCCACTGTCTAGGAGAAGTGTACTTTTTTGGCACAAACGCGCTTGTCTTCAGCCCTAGTGTAGACTTTTATTATCGTCTTCCTCTAAGTTGCCCTTTTCTACATAATTTTAACTCTTCCAGCTCCCCATTTCCTACCAAATCATGCTCAGCTTCAGCCTCCCCTCAGGCTTTACAGTAGCAGGTTTTCAGCAGGTTCTTCAGCTTCCTTTGCAGCTGTCTCCACCTACTTCTGCCATTCAGCTCTTGCTGTGTAATTTTCTTGCTCAGAGAACCCCAGTTTTTCTACCTTCTAGCTTCTTGTCCAAACTCTTCCTCCATGTTGCCTGCACAGCATCCTTAGGTATAGCTTCAGTGACTCCCCCTCCCAATTTCTTTTCACACGTTCTTTATCCAATTTGTCTCCTTGGTTCCTTTCTACACTCCCGTTTCCTGGCTGAGCCTTCTTGCCTAGTCAGTTGTCCCTTATCAGAGCCATCTCCTTCTCCCCTGACTGCTTTTTCCTTACCCACAGGCTTTGAGTTCAGTCTCTTTACCCCATCACTACTACTCTCTGCTTAACATCCACCCCAGTCTCTTCCCGTATTGAGTAGTATGTTCCTAGCTGGTGCTTGCTTATACTTGTTCTCGAGTGATTTTTGTCTTCTATGTAGACATCTGCCTTTGAGGTAGGTTTCCAAGCTCCCATTATACTATAGTTGAGAGCATCTAGTTACAGCAATCCATGCGGCAGTCGTATCTGCACAGATTTCAGTTGCTTGCCTGGCCTCCAGCTGCTCCTGCAGCAGATTGCAAGTCCCGTGGGTCCTCTGTTTTGTCTTCCCACTAGATGCTGAGGTCTTGGACACCTTAGGGCAGCTGAAAAGGAGCTAGACACACACATTTGGTAATTGACTGGGGGTCCTAGATTTCCATTGACAGTAATGAGAGTTTAAAACCCTGTCTTAATAGGGAACAACTGCAGTATAGAAACCTACATTTAGACAATCTAGACCCCAATTTTATTTGCAAAGGAGATTCCTTTAAATGGTGATGGAGCATGTGTCGTATGGATAGAATCTCTCAGGTCTGAATCTGTCAAATCTTATTTTCTTTTAAGCATTTTGGCATTTTTTCAGAGGTACATAATTCACACAAATTTGAGGTAGGTGTTTTGGGGGCGGAAGTCTCCAAAGTTAAAGTTGAGTTTAATTGCTTTGTAAATGTAAATATCCCCAGAAATGTCTACTTGGACCTGTGCTTAAAACAGTCCTCCCTCCACCTCCATTGCAAAACTGTCTTGCTATGTCCCAGTAGGCTGCATCTTGCAAGTCACAAACAACATCTCAATTCTGAAACCCACTGTGAGAAGAGCCCTGATGCTCTCAGATCCTCACACAAGACATTTAAGTCTACCTTTCCAGAAGAGACTCTGAGAGAGATCTGGTATGGTTAACTGGAGGAACATGACTCTAAAACAAAACATGGAGTAATGTACACTGGTTACAGAGACATGCCCTAATATCTTTTCACCAGAAGCAGTAGAACTGCTTGAGTAAAATCCTACCCTGTTTAAAAAAAAATTATCAGCAGTGAAATCAAACAAAAGCAGGTGCTTGGCACTGAACAGTTCAGCCTAAAATATTCATTTTATTCTTAAAAATAATTTTATTCAAAATAGTGTCTTGATTTGGAAGTTCTGCATAGCCTTCATGACAGATAGTACTATCATGCCACCTCAGAAGTCCTCATCTCCTTAAGGAGTTGTGCTTTATAATCAGTATTTTTTTAATGACTTCAGATCCTTCAAGGAAAGATACCAAATATGTTTTATGCAAGTAATTAATATCATTGTTTAAACATATGAACACTACTCCCATCAAAATGCCCCCAAACAACATAGAGAGATGTGTCCTTTATAATTTTGATGACCGTTGTAGCTAGAGCATTGAACACACATTTTTTTTCCAGCTATTATACTTTTATAAGTATAAGAGAAATAAAGTGAGTGCTTAAACAACAAGGAAATTAAATGAAGGACTATTTAAACACAAGAAAATATATAACAGTTTTTATTGAAATAATATAAATGGGTAATAAAGCTCACACTAGAAGTTTGCAAGACATCTTAGTAGAACACGTAAGTACTATAGAAAATCTATTGATAATACAAGACATACTTTTCTGTAACCAGGGGAATAAATTGTCGCATAGAATCCATTTCAGGTTTTGATGCATTAGCTGTGGCGTGAGGACAGTGCATAAGCAGACATTTCATAGATGAAATGTCCATTTATGTCCTATTACAGACTCTCATGATCTAAAGAAGTTTGCTTTTAAGACCTATGCACAGCTTGCAATTCAGTAACCTTCAAACGCACCAGCAAGGTGTTTCTGGGTACTGAGCTAGTAAGCCATCTTGTGAGGAAAAGGATTGCTTCAGCTAGGACACTTGTCTCCCTAGAAAATGTTGGCTGTTGTTTGGTTTCATGCAGGCTAGCACCAGCATAACTACATGATTTCAGAGCATTCAAATCGTTGGCTCTGACTTGGCAGAAATGTAAAGGGAAAATGAGGCCTATGAAACTGAGACAAGGAAAGAGAGAAGGAAATCACTATGAAGAAAAAATGGGAAAAAAAAGAGAAACATATTGAAGAAATAACATGAACACAAACCCCGTATTCAACTTCTAGTTATACCTGCCTTTTTCAGTCTGACTAGGACAGAGTCCTAGAAATTAACATCCCTTTGTAAGGAAAACATTTCTTGTGTTTCTAGTACCCATTCAGCTTGGGATATTCTATGCATTTCCAAGGGAATCCTTCAGTCTGGGTTTCCCTAATCAGGCCCAGCCCCATACCTCAGCTGAGTGCAGTGCCAAGGGTCCTCTTTCCCAGGACTGAATGACAAGGACAGAGATGGCCCTGGAATCTGGGTCTGTGGGTCAGCGAAGATCTCTTGCTGCATAAGTTTAACTACTGGATTTTCCCTGGATGAATATGCACAAAACCTCCTTTGCTTCATTGTAATTCCTTTGCAGACTCATCCAGGTCATGGCAGCGCCAGGTAATTCCCAGGCTTCAGTTACTCCTGACTTTCTTTTGATGTTCTCCGTCTACTTGCGCTTCTGTTGTGTTGCGCAGTGTGCACTTGCTCTCACGTGGATCATCCTGTCTGGCTAGAAGCAGCATAGGTGAGTGTTGAGCCAAACTCCATAGCTATGAACATGTTTAACCTGTGGGCCCTAAAAGGAAAAAATGAAACAAATACATGAAAACTACCCTGCTGTGCAAAATTATCAAAAAGAAGAAAAATGAAAAGCTTGTTTCTCTGCAGTGGCAGCTGGTGGAATTTTAAATGTTACTTTTCACAGCAGTTTGTAAGAAAAACTATTTTCACTGAATTACTTTTAAGCTGTACTTGTACAGAGGAAATAATACTAGCCCTTCTGAGTCACTGGTTCCCCTTTTTTTCTCCACTATTAGAGGAAAAAAAGTGTGTTTGTGTGTGTGTGTGTGTGCATGTATGTGTAAAGCTGGTAGCTAGGTCCTAAAGAAACAAAGATAGAGAAGGAAAAAAGAGGCAAGAGAAAATCACTTATTACTTTAGCCCTGGCAAAAATTTCGTAGTATCAACAGTTACCGTTTCCAGCTGACAATGCCCATAAAGGTGTCTTCTACTCCAGACTTGAAGGTAGGGCCTTGCATTGTCTCACTTGAGTGCAGGAATGTTGCTATTAAATCTATTAAATCTATTAAATCTATTAAAAGAGAAAAGAAAACCTGAGTAAAACAACCTGAGTAAAACTGAAATTTAACTCAAACCCATATAGAGAAGCTGAAGAAGTGGGAATTGATTCAGAAAGCAACTTTTGATGGAAATGTCTCTGAAAGCTCCTCATACTGAGGTGTAAAGCATGCCACAGTGGCAGGTAACCTTGTGTCTCTTCCTTCTTGGGACAAGAAACTGAGCACATGGCAAAAGTGGAAGGGAAGAAAGAGTTTAGCCTGGCTCCTTGCAGGCTACCCTTGCCCTAAACCTCACCACCTCGGAGACTGCTGTCAGCCCTTCCTGGGCTTGGGATGGAGGTGGGGCAGAAAGATCGTGTGAGGGGAAACAAAAAGTGTAGGCTGAAGTGACAAAAGTTCAAAACCTCTGCTGGGATCAGTTGTCATGGTAAAGTCAGTGAGAGCAGAAATTTTGCTTCTAGCTGGTGTGCTGGGAGGAAGAGGATGAGCTCCTTAGAAAAGACATGTGCTGCACACTAAACACTCCGAGGGCCTTCTTTGGTCCCCGAAGTTCAACAAAACTTCATGGGAGACAGCAGCTTATTATGCAAGAAAATTTGCGAGAAAACGCAGCTGCAAAAACAGGAGCTATAGAATGAATGCAAGCAATGCGTGAATTATCTGGTTGGAGATAACCACGGCATTTCAAACCCAAGCCACAAATTGGCCTTGTCTCGCAGCCGCTGTGTTTCCACGTTCCATTGTCTAATTACAGCAAGTTTGTTTTGACTGAGCACCAGTGATTGATTTACTTATTATTTTCCCTTTTGTTCGAAAGCTTGTGAATCTATGCTGCAGTTTGTAGCTTTTTTTGTTTTTGAGCTTTCCCAGCTAAGCATTTCAGCCCCGATAAAAATATAACAAAGGCAAAAAAGGCGAATGTTATTTTAGATTCATGTCCCTGCTGGAAAGTGATAACTGGCTGCTAGGAATAATAGCTCTGCCCGTGGAAAGGCAGCCTACCCGCAGTAGAGGGTGCTGTCTTCTCACTCTAGCGCCAGCTAAAACAGAAGGTCACTCAGCCTATTGATAAATCACTGTGCCGTGATTCCTAACTGACAGCTCAAACTAACATCAAGCTGGATGAGAGAGAACAAAAGGCCATCAAGCAGCCATTTTCTTGACACTTTTATTCAATCACCAGCAGATTGCTTACGACAGCAATAGCAGCTGTTTTGTCTTCATCTTTCCACATTTGATAAAAGGTGTCAACTCAAATTTTTGTAAATAATTCACTTACCCCTACTGCACACACCAGCACTGTTCAGCATATGTATTCTGTGCGAGCAGATCACTGAGGCAGGTCAGGGCTCAATGATATCAGCTGAAGGTCATCTGTGATCTAAAAGGAAGCACTGATAAAGCTGCAGTCCCTCAAGGTCAAAGATAAGAACTACATTGAGATATTTGTAAAGTGGACAAAAGGTTAAACAATAGAGAGAAAAGTGTGGTACTGTTTCGGTTAACCCACTAATGATTTTTCTATTGTTCTTTAGGAAACACTGTTACAGCTGATTCAGCTGCTTAACCCTTTCTAAGGGTAGGATATGTTTAAGCGCTAGATGTAAGTAATTATTGATTATGTTACTTCCCGAAGTTGGTAATATTAAGTAGCAGTTCACAGTCTTAATGCGCTACTGCTAATACTTCTGAAGTGTGAAAGGGAGCCACAGCAATTTTATTACAAGCACTGGAAAGAAAAAATGCTTGGATAGTGTATCAAACAATAATGGTTAAAAAGACTAATGCATTAAAGTAAAATGCAGTTTATCATGAATTTCTCCCTAAAATAAATTTGGGTCTCAGACCTAAGGAGAATTAGGAGAATTAGAATGTGTCTAACATTTCCTGTTGTAACAGATTCATTTACTTTAAAGGCTTACAGAAACTAATAGAGAGATCTTTGAATTATTGCAATATGACACCCTATCTGATGTTGGCAGTAGCCAAAGCACTGAGATTAAAAATGATACATCCTTCAATACTAGGTTGTTTTTTTCACCCAGTTATATTACTCAGAAAATAAATCTAAACAACAAATAGTCACTGTTTATCACTATTTGGTTTATACTTTCTAATAGCCAAAGTATATGTGCATTTAAGATTCTGTCTGTGCTCAAACAGCAGGGAATTTATTGCACGTAATTGATGTACATGAAGATCAGAGAACAGTTGCCTTACATTTTCGTGTTCTTTCTGCCTCAGAGCTATGGGAAAAGCAACTTTCCTTATTCCAGTGCACTTGTGCTAAAGAAATAACAAGATCTGAATAAAACACGTCTCTCTTATTTCTCACCTAAACAAGATGATACAGAGATATTTTCTTACTGAAAGCAGAAATCCTATCTGCATCAGTATTCATTCTTACCTACCTGGTTGTATATGAATTAATAGAGAAAATCTTAACTAGAATTAAGCAAATGATTTCAAGGAGCTCATTTTCTTTATGGACATTGCTTCATTTTCTTCTCATGGAATATTTAGATTGTAGTTTCTTCGAAGGTGCTTTTTTTCCAGTTTGCTTAATACTCCCAGTGATTTAAAAAGTCTTAGTGGATCAACTAGAAAATGTTTTAGGTGAGATTACACCTCAAAAACAAATTGGCTTGGATAGCTCAAACTGACCAAGTAGTTCATATGGTATTATTTTCTTCTTTTGAATGGCGTGTCCTAGAAACAAAAGAATGGCTTGAAGAAGTCACTAGGATTTTGAATCTGTCAACAAGCATGCAAGATTAGAAACTTCAAAAAACTTTCCTGTTTTGGTCTTGCTCAAAGTGTCATTCTTACAGAAAAGTAGACCACAAAAAAATTAGTGTCTGGGTGCAGAATTAAAATGTGATGTACTTTTATCACAAAGCCATTGCTTGTGAATGCATGCTCCTAGCAGTGAAGGGTACAGTTATATTATTTAATTCACAAAATCACAGAATTGCCACCGGGGAAAAGTACTGGTAGACACTTCTGGAGACACCGATCACTTATTTGTTTTAAGTTGCATCATATTATATAAAAATAATAAATTTGTTACATTTACCAGTTCATAATTTTGCGTTTACCGGTTTTTGGTTCCTGACACATGATAACCATAGAGAATAATCTCTGTGCTTTAGATATTTGGATCCTTAACATTAATTTAATCTTATCTTTCCTCAAGCATTAACACAAGCAAACCTGCATTTGTCTTGGTAACTCATATTTACTTTCCATGAGCATATAATAACTATATTTCCAGATAAAACAAATTCATGCTATATATAATTTTGCAAACATTCACAGAATTATTTTTGTGGTGTTGGCTTCTACAGCCAGCTATATATTAGGATGCAGTCAGCATGCTGTAACTGTGTTAGAAGTTACCTCCCTGTCCAAGAGCAGTTGTACTGCCTACACCTCAGTTTTACTAGTGCAAGCCATTTTCCCTCAAATTTCACATGCTGTACGTGGTATGTAATCTCAAAGGAAAAACAAACAGGAACAAGTGGAAAGCTATGAGACTAGTTTCGTAGCTTGTGTAAATAAATGTGCATGGTTTCAAGGTAAAAGAACAAAGAGGATGAAGATCAGCTCTCCAATCTTGGTCTAAAGAGTTCTTTAGATGAACTGTGAGGTAATCCAAAAAAAAAAAAAAAAAAAAAAAAAAAAAGGATAGCGTGCAGAGAAATGGTGAGGGCACAGGAGAGAAAAGACAGGAAACATGTAAGATGCAGAGGCACCAAAACAGGCATAGAAGGTGCTACGGGAAATGAGTCTGAGGCTGTAACCAAAATGGAGCATGGCATGGTAGAGGACGTTGAAGACATAATCTTCCTTTCCTGCATTAATTTTAAATCTTTCTCTCTTTTTTTCCCCCTAAATCTAAAACTATAAGCACTTAAAAAGAATTGCCAGGTACTGTGAATTTATTGCAAGTAATGTGATTTTGGCCATGGCTGTGGGAGCATTTGTGATAATTGATTCTGGAGGGAAATGCCTCTTTCTTATCCCTTAACTTGTACCCAAGGTTAAGATTTGCTGTGAGCTCCAAGCCAAGAGCTTTTTCACTCATTTCTATCTCCTCCATAATCTTTACTATTAAATAACTCTCTAGGTAACCATTGCACACTTATTTGCCAAATAACAAAAATAAGTTTGATGCTCTCACTGAATTAAAATGAGAAACAGAAGGTGTCTTGTAGTGCAGCAGACCCAAATGTCATTTACTGTGCAGCTCTTCCTTTCAGAAAGTGTAAACCAAATGATGCACCTATGTAGCACACTCTACGTAGGTTTTGTTAACAGAAGGAATACTTAATTCAAATAATGCCTAGAGAAATTATAGGACCCCTTGAGGCCTTATGATTTTAAATCCAAAAGTTCAGGTCTTATCCTAACAGGCCAAGCTTGCCCATGATGTTTGTAATCCTTACTCCTTAATTTGTTTTCAAAGCAAAAGTAAAAATCCAGCATTCACTCTGCTCAAATGCTCTTGCAGCCTTAACACAGAAGTGTGTGTTATGTCTTTCTAATGCCTTATCTAATATGGTAAATATTTTTAGGACTATTCTCTGGCACTAAGACAGACTTACACAGAATGATTGGCATCTATGTTATTAACCTCCTTACCCTCCAAAACAGGGTAGTCACATGTAAATTGCTGCCACTTGATCATGATTCGTGGCTCTTGTTAACTCCTGAATCATACTAGGAATTTCTGGGAGAAAGTTACTTGGCCTAGGCCTAGGCCAAAACCACAGCAAAATCAGTTTGGATAACTCAACAATGTAAAGAACCAAATTCCAGAGCCTGGGAATATTTCTAGGCAGTGACTGTTCCTAAGAGCACATAAGAATGCTGTTGTCCTTAGTTATTCATACACCTAGAATGTAAAAGGTCTACGAAGACTGAATGTGTAATATCCTATGACTGCAGAAATATTTTTGTGTGCCTACGTACACAAACATAGTAGTTAGTAAAAAGACCTTGCAAAACCAGCTGTAATTTTTCACTTGCAAAATGTATTTATGAAGCAAGGTAATATTTCTGCAGTGCTCGTTTATTACTTAATGGGAGCTGGACCTTTCAGAAGAGGTTGGAATCCTTTATTGTGGGCTGTGTCCGAGACTGTAGGAGATACTGCCTTTAGTCCTCAGGGTGGACAACCTTGCCTAAGTGCTCAATAAAGGTCAAAACTTGAATTAATAAGCTTATTTTTCCAGAAAACAAGCTTCATTCTGGAAGAAGTAACATTAGCGCTTACTGGGCTGCCTTAGGGAATCACTAACGCTGTACAAGGCTTTCTACCTATAGGTCATTGATTTTAATGCAGTCCAGCTCAGGAAAGAGTAATTTTTCTGATGAATGTTTTGTGGCTTAGGTATAAATTGAGTTTGGTTCACAGATATTGAGACTGGAACATACCACAAATAATCTGCTAGTCTGAGGCATGTCTGTCTTGCACAGTGGATGCCTTAAGAACTTTCCAAGTGGCTTCTATGTCAAAACTATAACTTTTGGATAAGCTAATGATCTTTTAGAAGATATATAATTTAAATGTAAAGCTTTCAAGTAATAGTGTGTCAGCAACATCTCTAAAGAAACTATGCCATTAGTTAATTACTTTCATTTTAAAAAATCACCTTATTTCTAATTGGAATTTGTCATGAGATGGAGGGTTACAAGTTCAACTCCCACACTGCAAACTCACCACCTGGCCATGGTCTATGCTGTTGGCTTGGAACAGTAGTGGCCTCATCTTCCATGTGTCTGTAAAATGCCAAAGTCCTGTATCAGGAACCCTAATCCTTTTACCTTTAACAAGTTATAAGTAGGGCAGGAGGTTTCTGGAGAGTGCTGGAGACAACACAGATGCTGGATAAGATAAGATGCCTGCTGGATTTGTTATGAACAAGGAAAAGCTGTTTTTCTTCGAGCAACAATCTGCCCTGGTGAATGCAGACTGAACGGTGGACCAAAGGTCTTGGATTACTCACTCCTGGTCTGCAGTCTGAATAACGCAAATGATTTGTTACCAGTTATTATTACCTGCTCACATTAGAACAGGCTCCAGTTAGTATGCGTCTTGATCGTCTCTACCGAGAAATCTGAAGGTTGAATGGGCAGGAAGGAGAAAAAATAACCCTCTCAGTCTCCAAACGAATGCATTTGAAGAGTATTATTGAGACAGCGTGGGAAAAATCTGCACAAGCCGCTGCTTGTGATGTACCTGTTCTGTGGTTTAATAGAGCTCTTCAGTCTTTGGGGCTGTCAATTTCATAAGCACTAAATTTACTTAAAAAAATAACTGACAGATGAATTTACAGAGCGTCTTGTTGCTCCAGCACAGGAGTGGGGACCAGGAGACCTGGGTTCTATTCCCACTTCTGTCACAGGCTTCCTGGACCATCATCTTACATCTTTGTTTCTCACTTTCCCCTTGGGCATAATATGGATAATACTTACCCACTTTACAGGGCTTAATTCATTAATGTCTGTAAGGTGCCTTGAGATCTGTGTGCACAAGGCACATTAGCACTGCAAAGCATTTAGTATATTATTTTATTATTTAAGACATCTGGGACCATTTTCACTGATGTGCTCTATCCATTTTGCACTGCTTTGGTGTTGCAAAGCAGCCATATCCCTCTTTAACAGGCCAGTGAGGCTGAGTTTACGACTGGCTTAAATTACCAGTCATGCAAAGCATCTGAAGCATACTGTCTAATAAGGCTCTTCTTTTCTAAGTGTTTTGCTAAACTGATGAGTGTAGATTTTGTGTTTTTTTTTTTTTTTTTTCTGGGGGGGAGATCTGTAGGGATTTTGCATGTTTAATGATGGAAATTGTTCCAATGATGATAAAATATTCTTTGGTAAAGTGAAACGCTGGAAGAATATTGATGTAAAAAATCATCCTGTATATAGGGGACACATGCTAGGGAATGTATATGCTACAGGTTAGCTAGCCAGGAACTCTGATATGGATAAAAATAGCATCTTCTAACATTTGGGGACTAGTCTAACAATATTAGTTCAAAGTCTTTGAAGGCACACTGGTGCAAACACTGGTAAATTTATAGTACCGTTCTTGAATCTTTTTCTACATTTTGCTAGAAATGTAGGTTTTTTTCCACATTGCCTTCATAATTATAATCATGGAAATTTCTTAAATAAGCTAATACAGAGCAGTTGCCCTTTCAGTAGCATGGCAATTGTTCATTGAGGTGATTATTCTCATTACAGTAGTAAATATGAATTCAACTTCATGCATGTTTATTCACACACACAAGCATACCCATGCATGTACGTTTATGTGTTCAAAGTAAGGTGCAAAAAGAAAGGTGTAAACGTCAGTTAGCCATTCCTAGGTTCTCTGAAAGATAAAATTGTCATTCTTTTATCTAAAATGACAATAAAAAGCACTAGTTTAGCACATGTTTTACCCTTGTGTGGGACACATGGAATGGTGCCCAAGTTGCAGCACAATCTTGATAGTGACCTCTCAGAGTTAATTTGTCAATGACTGTAATTTGCCAAGCTTTATGAATCCATTCTTCTTCCTTTGGAGGAATATTTCTCTTCCAGTTCTCTGCTATTATATTTCTTTTTATGCAGTGAAAATAAAAAATGACATAAATCTCTAAAGTCATTCATATACATAGAAACAAGTACACCAGAACATGGGACTGGAAGGCCTATTGGCAGTCCTCTGTCTGTCCCCCTGATTTTAAGGGAACCGTGCCATATAACATTAGCTGTTAACCTATCATGCTCCTTAAGGACACCAGCAAAGATTTTACCCACTCTACCAAAAAGAAGGCAGCTCCAAAAGCTCACTATTCAGAAGAGTAGAAAAGATCTTTAAATTTGCACCCTAAACTAAATCATGGATAATTTTCATCCATTTTATTCTTTCTAGCCTTATTCTTCCACATCGTTTCCCTGGGTGAATTCCCAGTCAATGAAGCTGGCAGGTCCGGGGATGCCACATCCTCAGACATGGGAAGACCGGGAATGGCATGTGATTTGGGTGGCTCTAGAAGAGGACATGTGACCACAGCTGGGGTCTCCTCTCTTGTGCTCTTCATTCTCCTGATTTTTTATGAGACATTCTCTAGACTTTTTTTCAGAGTGAATGTATCTTTTTGGAATAAACAGAACTTCACATGGTATTTCAGATGACTTGTGAATTGTGCCTTGTGTGATGACATTTTTTACATTTTTTTTTCCTATTTCTACTGGATATATCTTAACTGATATATTCTTTTTGTGGCTGAAACACACTGGTACTCATAAGTATTCTATGACTGACTGACACAGCCAGTTCTTTCTCCTCCTCTGTCATTTCTAATTTATTAGCTCCCAACTCGTAACCCAAATTCTTGTTACCAGTCCCTGGTTGTGTGACCTACCTTCCTTCCCCCCCCCCCTTTTTTTTTTTTTTTTTTTTTTTTTTACAGTAATCCATTTCACCCCATTTTTTGCATTCCAGTACTCAAGGTCACCCAGCCCTTCCCGTGGGATATTTCAGTTCTTCTCCACCATCTTCATGTAAACCACAAGATTTACCTAGTGGCAAGTGCAATGACGTTGAATCAAGTGGGAAAGCTGAGCTCTGGTGGTGCCCGTACATTCCTGCTCAGAAACCTGCAGCTGAAGCTGGCCTCAGCATCTCAGAGGTGACATGAGTGATCACAACAGCAGCAGATGATCTGAGCCCCAGAACACACTACAAGGTTCCTGAAGGAGGTTGTAAAAGTACCATATTCACTACGGTTTGGAAAACTAGGTTTACAGAAATTACAAAAATTATCCTTATTTTATATTTTGGCAAATACATGAATATATTGTTAGCTTTTTTAATATTGGTAGATGGACACTTCCAGCTCGCAGATATAAATGTTCCCTTAAGCCAAAAACAAAAAAAATTTTGAAGTAGCATTTGAAGTTATATTGGAAATATAATCCCTTGTAATCAATCTATAGGAAAGACTAAATTTGTCCTGGATTGTGCTAACTCCAGATAGGGACCAATCCTTTTGTTGAAATGATGAAATAGATTCTAGCTATGGAAACTGGTTACAGGTTTACATTTGGTGGGTACCTGATGGTATTTTCAGGCAGCACTGTCACAATGATGCAAGAAGTACTAATTTACTGATTTATCTGTGCAAGTGAATCTGTTCACATCAGTTGTTTTAACTACATTTCAACATGATCAGATAGGTAACAATTACCAAATATTTGTGTTACGTTTGCTGATTGGGTTGGTGCCTATTAATTTTATTACAAGATCACATATTTAATTTTTATATCTCTAATTCTGAAAGCAGTTTTTACAGTTTTACTCCAAACACTTTTTTCTTTAATTTTCAAAGGTTCTGAAAATACCGATCTTTAAAAACAAGTACAGTTTGTAAGTCTACTGTCATATCTGTAAAAACTGAGATAAACTTCCACCCTGATATGTTGGTCTACTCTTCTTTATATTTTCAGAGGTAGGTATTTGCAAAGAAAAGGTCTGGAATCTATGTTATTAAAAACTGACACTAACCATAACATTTTTCAGACCTTTGAATAAAGATGAAGGGTTTTGATAGCTGTACATTTATACCACAAGAAACAACCACTCTAATCACGTCTCAAAAAATTCCATAACTAAAAGGGCTGATGAACTGTGGAGTGGTCAGAGGGCAGATGTGACTGACTTTGACCAGTGAGTCAGCTTGTCTTGCTGTCAGTGTGGAAAGAACAGAGATACTTAGCAACCACAGTCATTATACCCAACTCTAAGAGTCATGCAACAACACCGGTTCTTATTCCTTGAAATCCATATATTACCAGTTAGGAATGAAAAAATTGTAGATGACTGGTAATGTCAGAAAATGCCATTTTATTTTTGAGAGCTTTCACAATATATTGTTCAAAGAAATTCAAAGCACCGTAATTAGAAACTCTGTATTGTGACGTGGTATTGATGTTAGGCTGACATCAAGTAACTCTATCCCTTGCCTGAAAGTGAACATCAATAAGGACCATAAACAGACATAGGATGAGGTGCCTTCCTCCAAGTAATGATTTAGCAGTTATGCAATGTCTTATACAACATACTTTTACAGAACAGAAATGGATACAAAAGAGATAATGTGGTAGTACTTGAATTGTGTGGTTGCCTGTCCGTCCATTATGATAAGATGAACTACCACAATGTAATTACATACAGACAGATGATGTATGTGGTAACTATACTGAGACTATACTGCTGCTAATGAACAGCAAATTGAGGGCCAATTTGGAAAGAATGCCAGTTTTAGGGACAAAGTTGATTGTATCACTGTATACAAACGCATGTGCTCTTGTTCGTACCTTTAAGGACTGCATACATGGTGCTGATGTGTGATGATGTTTTGTTTGAAATTGCAGCACACTTTGGATTAGATTGTCATCCAAGTCAGATTTGCAAGAGCTGAACGTGAATGCGTATCCCCACACGCATACAAACTGCAGTCTTAAGACAGACAAAAAGTAAAGAACAAACCTGAGGTTTAAGTTTTAAAGCAGGTGGATGCAATCAGAATAATTTTCAATTTCACTGTAAGCATTGTGATAATACATTTTTGCTTCTACACCTGAGAAGCAGGAATTTTCTTGAACCCCTGTTATCATCTTACATAGCCTCTCTACCATACAACCAGTATTCAGGGTGATTCTCCTTCTCCCTTAAGATTTGATCCTCCTGCTCATACCTTTGCCTTATTCTGGCAGGTGAAATGAGGGCCTAAAAAAAGAAGAGAGAGAGAGGTGTTTCACAGTCAGCAGAAATTTATGGCCTGGCTCAGTTGCCCATGTGCAGGTGAGTAGTGGTGTTTGAGATAGCCTAACATTTCACTGAGAATCCACCAGAAGGATCTGGGTTACCAATAGGTCCTGTGCCCATTTTGCCAGCCCTATACCGATGCTCTAGATACCTAGGACATCTCAGGTGGGCCTGGATGCCAGTGAGTGGGCAAATGAGTCATGTCCATATGGTACGGTATCTAGGCTGCCACTGTAATCAAAGAACGTGTGGAGTGTGATTCAGATGCCTAAACATAGTTTTCTATTGTAATTTTAGATAGTGTGAGTGATCTCATCCAGCTCCAGTTGTTGCTCTAGAAGGGCAGAGGTCTCATAGGTTCTGTGTTTTATCTGCCATCCTGTGAGGATGTCTCAGATTCACCAGGGCATCTGAAACGGCCACAGATGCCTTTGTTTAGGCAAATGAATTTCATCTTGCATGTCTGTTTTAGAATAAGCCAAGTAGCTCTTCTGTTTCTATTGACTACATCTGGATTGACTATAGAGAGATGTATAAGACAGGATTCAGTTGTCTAAAGTAGGTGCCTTGTGCCATTTGAGGTACCTTGAGCAGGCATACAGGACTGGAAGAAATAGCACGGGGCCTAAGGGAGACCTGAGCACTGCTGGAGCAGCTGCTGCTTGTTTCAGCCCTGAGATGTTTCAAATGGCTTGGGCATTGACGCTTACACTGAGCTGAACCAAGCTGCTAGCTTAGATGGAGATGCCTACACATTGACACTTAGGTATAGAAGATCTAATCTCAAACTGAATCTCATCCTACAAGCAGAATTTGACTGCCTGAGTGTGATACTGATAACCTGGGTTTCCTTTTTAGCCTCCGGCTTCGAATCTGGCTAGGGTTTCCTGTAAGTTGTGTGTTGTATCTGACAGCTCTATGGTGACTCTTGGTGTCTCTGCCTGAGTGACTTAATTCTAGCCTTGGTGTTAAGACTTTTTACCTTCAATCTATGAAGATCACCACTTAACTCCTAAATCACACATTTGCCTTCTTGGAGTTTCGGATCTTGGCTGTACACCAGAGGCAAGTTGAAATGAAATTTTGTAGGATATTTTCCCCTTTAGGTCTTAATCTTAGTGTTCTAGGACCCCTATGATGCTTCTAGGAAGGGAAAAAACACAAAAGAAAAAATCCCCCAAACCCTTTACAAGATCAATTAATCTTCAAAGAAAACCTTCCTTATTCCCCAAATTAATCACCTGCTCAGCACAGAGAAGTGAAGAAATCTTTTACTTCCATGATTTTTGCATTCAATCTGAATAAAGGAGAAGGCTTTTAGGCTTTTATGTAAATGAACCAGAGCATACATTTTCTCTTTTCGCTGAAGATCTCAGGCAAAATCTTCCACCTCTCTGGGCAAAAATCTCCTCTTCCCTACACTGAGATAGGGCGTAAGAATTTATTTTCACTAATCAACTCCATGCAAGTAACCAATCTGCAAAGCTGTCTGAAAACTATCCCTTAATTTGTATCAAAAAGAAGCAAATGATAAAGATGGAGGCATTTAAGATAGTGTCAGTATTTTAGAGGTTCATAACTGAGCCATAAAAATTGGCTCCAGGCTGAAACTTGGCATGGAAGGCTGCTGTATTTGTAAGTAGGTTATTTAATTTTAGGTTACATTACTAATACACTAATGCATTGTGAGCTGTTATATTTATTAACCTGCATTGATTTTTTCTTCTTAAAAAGGAAAAAAATATTCTTTTCCTGAACAGGTGGGAAGGGGATGAAGTTAGATTTTGCCCTCCAGTATGCCAGCCTAAAGGAGAAAATAATCTCAAAGAGGTAACCAGTTATTTCTTTCATATAGAAATAAAGGAAAAGTCAGCAAGGCTTCATTTTCCAATCTTCATTTTCCAATTGTGCACACTGTAAATGCACAATACCCCTTTTTACTCTGTATTCTTGATACATTTAGAAATCTGTAGACAGACTTTCCAATTCACATAAAAAAGCTCAAAGTTGTTTTCAAGTGATAAAATCACCTCCACATGATATCAGAATCCACTATGATTTTTTTCCAAGATTTGTTATAATAGGACTTTAGAAAAAGAAAAAAAAGTGTTTGTGAAAAATAAAACAAATATGAGTAGACAGGTCATATTGAAATGACCTTCAAAGCCTTAAAGTCTGACTTTTGAATGACTTATCAGACAATATTGAAGAACAACATCCGCAGCAGATTTCAGGAGCCAAGGGAAAGAACACAGAAATAAAATTTTCTGGGACCTGTGCAGAGTTCTGTAAATATTCAGTCTCCTTCCAAATCTCAGGCCAGCTGCATCTTCTAAGGATTTGTCTGGTGTGGAAGTCTTACCGGAGTGTAATTTTGGTGAAATTTCAGTCACTGGTCCTTGTCATGAATATTTATTTACTTCCCAGTGGAAATCATTGCTCATCTGAAAGGGAGTTAACGGTTCTTAATAGCCCTTTCTGATTTGATTGATATTTTTGTCACTTCCTCCAGTAAATAGCTTTCTATTAGCATACCAAATATGCTATCTGTCCTTTTACTTCTGCAGGCACTTAACTGACCACTTACTTGAGACTTAAATATCCCACCTAGGGTTTTACTGTCAGTTTAGGGTCAGTTTTTCCACACTAGTGGGTGAAGGACTTTTACTGTTAGGTTGGCTAGCATGTCTGACCTTGCATAGTAACAATATCAGGTCTGTTCAGAGAGGTTGGTTAAAGGAATTCTGTAAAACCCACAGAACGAAGAAATTTGTCCAGGCAGTATAGCACAGACTTGTTAGGTGGGTGATATTAGTAGATGGACAGTGTTCAGAGGCATGTAATCGTGTATTTATATTTCAATTATCTAAGCATGTAATGGGATGACGGTTCAGTATCTTTCACAGGCAGAACAGAGGCTGGAATAGTTTTTTTTTATGGAAATACACCCTGAAGTCATATATTATTTATATGCCACATGTTAACTTTCAAAAAGAACTGTTCAGTGTTAACAACATAGCATAGCTGCTAAGTAATAAAACTCTTTCCACTATTATCCACTATTATAATGGCTGCAGGGTCTTGGTTCCAAAATGAATGTCTTGCTGTTTCTCAAGTCGTTTTAGTACTGTGAATAATGTAAATTTTGTATATCAGAGTTGGCATCATAGAATTGACATTTGAGTCTTTTCCTTATAAAATATGGCTCAAATGGGTAAATTGTTGCTTATGTATAAAACAGAGGGATCTTCTGGAGGCTTTGGCCCAATCAAAGTGAAAAAGCCTTTCTGGTTTGTTAGCGTGGAGTAATTTGAGGCGAAGGGAGGACTTATATCAACAAGTGGATTAAAAAGCAGCTGTCTACTAGTTGCTGTAAATATTATAGTGCTGTAAATAGGTGCCCTAATGAAGATAAAAAAAAAAAGAGAAAAGAGCATTTTATGGAAACATAAAAATAGAGTATTCAATTGTTTTGGGACACTAATTTTGAATTGTCCTTATTACTTAATCATTTTCTTACTCAGAAATTCATTTCTTGATTGACAGCTGAGGCCTGATTCTTCCGTGTAAAGAACTTATAAAGAAAGATGCAGAAGAGACTCAAAGCCCCTCTGAAGGACTCTGATGGAATGTAGGCACCTAAATCCAAAAGAATGAGGTACAAGACCACTATCTATTGCTTTAAAGTCCACATGTACCTTATTTCTTACCAGTAAAGCCACCTGCACACCCTTACTTCCTGAGGGCCAAGTATACCACCACCTTGCCTGAACCGAGTGCTTGACTGGCTTATAATTAAAGGATTCAGAGTAAAAAAGGCTGTAGTTCCATTTATTTCTGAAACCGGCAGGAGTATTATAATTCTGAAGTATTATAATTTCTTTCTCCGTTGTGAGGCATTTAGTATTATGAGGGCAGTAAGAATAATGTAAAAATCACATAATATAGTGAAGAGTTACCATCAGTCCTCAAATCATACGCATACTACTATTTTATATATATTTTGATTTTATGCATGTATGGCCAAAGAAGACCTTATAGTCTACAGAAACCACTGCTACAGAGAAATAATAAAGCAATACATAAATACAGACAACACACAGTAGCTTCAGATCTTTGTCCACTTGCCTTGTAATCAGTGAGAAGACATAAAATCAAATGAATATGCCCATGGATCTATTTTGTATCTCGGTATTGTTTCATTCTATGTTAGCACCATGATGCTTTTTAGAAATGTTTTGCTTTGCAATACTTCTATCAGACAGAGTTCCTATGAGAAATGGCACCATATTTTATACACAGTCTTTTTGATCTCCTCCCTTTCTGTTGAAGATTTGGGGGAATTTTGCTCTTCATTTGAATATGACCAAGATATCATCCCATACTGATATCTCTTTTCATTATTACCTCTTACAGAGCTTCCTGTACCAGATGGTTTTCCTTTTCTCTTCTAAATTCTGTGTTAGAATTTGTTCCTATCACTCGGCTTTTTATGTTTAGCTGCCCAAAAGAGTGCTCTCTTCATGCCTGGTCTGTTCTCTCAGGATACAGGATTCTGTTAGAATAAAGATGGCCAGGGAATGGCTTTGAGCATGGGACCCTTGATGGTTTACACCGCGTCATTGCTTCGTTGCTAGTTTGCTCCTCCCCTCATCATCAGCTCTCTCTAAGATTATCTGTTGCACAGGAGTACAGTCTAAGTGGTCTGTGGCACTTGGTTTTGGAGCAAAAGATTGGTCCCTGGCCCAATATGTTATTTAGTGGTATGGATATTGCTTCCTTTCCTCATTTTTGGACTAGTGGATGGATCAAAGTCTTCTTGACCTACTGCTCTAGATCAGAGAAGGCCTTACCATGGCAAAAGGCTAAGGGCACTTAGCACTGCCTGACTTCATAATCCCCTTATTCATAGCTGTATTTAGCACTGCACCTGGTCTTGATCATTTACTAGAGCAATTTTCATAAAATAAACTCTCCTCAGATAGGCAAATATCTTCAATTTTGCCTTTTATTAATTTTGCACATGTTTTAGACATATAAGTGCATTAGGCTTATTATTAATGAAGCAATTATTTTGTTAGATAGGATTACCAAATTACTTGAGATAATCTTGAGCAATTAGGTGTTGCCAGCATCAACAGCAACTCGCGGTTTTCAGGACTTCCTAAACCCATGTTTGTCTGAAAAGCTGTGTTTCTTAAATTAAGCTTTTAACTAGGTTGTAATCAGATACTTTATGTTGACTTTAAATTATGAAAATAAATTTTAAAAAAGTACATTTCGTACCCTTTTAGCAGAAAGTGAATCCTTGGTAGTTTACAGTCATACCAAATTTCAGTCCACTATGGTTTTATATGGCTAATATTAAAATTGAAAACACCATGTGGTCCTTCACCGTATCAGTGCTATGACAGCACTGTGACATTTTCTGCATTTTAACTATTTTCCATTGGAAAAACTAGCACAAGTTCGTACTTGGGCTAAAATATAATCCTATCATTTTTACATAAAATATTGATAAGGAATAAACACAGTATCCCTGGTGTGAATTCACTGGACTTCACGAAACCCTAATATATGGATTAGGAAAAGTTACCATAATCCTTTTATGGGAACTAAAATCAATTATGTGTCAGCTTTGTAGTATTATAAATGTATTAGTCAGCATAGACTTTTTCCAGCCACGCGCCTTGCAGATTGGAATTGACTAACCAGATGTTAAATATTAAATAGAACTAATCAAAGTATGGTTCAAGAGATTTTAAAAACAATGATCAAAGAGAGCTATTTATTACCTGATTCATGTTTCTATTCAAACACTGCTCCTATGATGTTATATCTACCTGAATTTAGTTTGCTGCAAGCTCTTAATTTTTTCAGTTTAACATGAATGAGAAATATAATTCAGTAAAAAAAATGTTAATGCAGCACCATAGGCAGAAAGGCACAAAGCTCAGGGAATCGTGAGCAACGTTTGCTGGAGCAGAATGTATGTTAGCAATAAAAGGACCTTTGGTCATCTGAAGATGATCTGTCTTCCAGTACCACTATCAGAAATATTCTTTGCATTGACTGCAAAGGGTTTATCTCAGGCCCGTTGTACAAAAAACAGATTTTACGGAACTTTATATGATAAGTTTTATGCATAAGTTAAGCACTAATAGTAATAAGGGCAAGAATAGCCTCTGACTCTTCTTTGTGCAAGCAGGCAGCACCCAATCATCACAAAAGAAAATGATTGATTACACCTAACAGCATAATTGTTTTTACCCAGGATATTTAAGTTCGGACTCCTAAATCCTCAACAAGTCATAAGCATTATCCTGTTTTTCAGGAGGGCTGAGTACCTCCTAATCCCGCTGAAGCCCACAGAACCGCAGGTGAGTAGCTGCCTGCTATTAACCCTCTCACTGTGCAAGAACAAAGGAGCTTTCAACTGAGTCAAAGAGCAACATTTGAAATGGATCAAAGGAAATATTCTTTTACACAATGCATAATTAATATGTGAAATTCATTATCATAGGAGATGACTGGGGCCAAGAGCTTGGTATTAGTCATAAGAAAATAACTTAAAGGCACATTTGCATGAAGTGAATGTGTATGCTGTCGCGTTCGATAGGATAACATTTTTTTTTTTAGAGTGTCTGTACATATCCATTTTGTAGTTTAAAGCATAGGTTGTCTGGGGTGGCAGAAAAACTTGCTTTCCAGAGGAAATTTCATAACTATGCACTATTGAGTTTCTTGTGTGTTGATTTAACCGGCAGTAGATGCTATCAAAGACAGATCAGTAAAACAGGGAGTATTGCTCTGAGTCAGCATGGCTTTTCCTATGTTGTAATGATGGGCTGGTCCCAGGTTTCCTCACACAATTGCAAATACCACATTAGGAAAAATAACAAATGATTATCCGACAATTCTTATTTTTGATGCTGCTTTGCCTTTTGAAACATAGTATTTAGTTAGGAATGCAGCACAGCATATAGTACTTTTTGGTCTATAGCCAAAGGGCCTTTGTGTTGCTCAGACAAGGAAAATGACTCAGATCCCTTTAAATCTTTCTCGTCCTTCTTCTGTATTACAGAGAGAGAGCTGGACAGCCCTTACCTATCTTGGGCTGGCTGCAGTAGAGATCTCTGCCATTAGCTGCAGGCGCAGATGAACATCCCAGATCAAAGCAAGGACTCAAACTGGTGGACATAGAGTGTAGCATGACTTAAAAGCATAGGTCAGTCAGACCCTTGCGGTGGGACAGTAGTGAGCATGCCAAAATGCACCCCAAGGCTTCCAGCCTGTAAAGCTGGATGTTGCTAGAATATGCAATAGTAATCTGGAGCAAAGTCATTCTTTTCATGGAGAATTTTGATATGTTTTGTGTGACAATCTGATAGATAGCCTTCTGTGATGGAATGACTGGCTGGGTAGATGAGGGGAGAGCAGTGGACGTTGTGTAGCTTGACTTTAGCAAGGCTTTTGATGCTGTCTCCCATAACATCCTCCTAGAGAAGCTCAGGAAGTGTGGGTTAGACAAGTGGACAGTGAGGTGGGTTGAGAACTGGCCAAAAAGCAGAGCTCAGAGGGTCGTCATCAGTGGCGTGGAGTCCAGTTGGAGGCCTGTGGCTAGTGGTGTCCCCCAGGGCTCAGTACTGGGTCCCATCCTGTTCAACTTTTTCATCAGTGACCTGGATGAGGGGACAGAGTGCCTCCTCAGCAAGTTTGCCGATGACACCAAGCTGGGAGGAGTGGCTGACACACCTGAGGGCTGTGCTGCCATTCAGAGAGACCTGGACAGGCTGGAGAGCTGGGCGGAGAGGAACCTCCTGAGGTTCAACAAGGGCAAAATAACCCCAGGCACCAGTACAAGCTGGAGGCTGACCTTCTGGAGAGCAGCTTTGCAAAGAAGGACCTGGGAATGCTGGTGGATGACAAATTGACCATGAGCCAGTAATGCACCCTTGTGGCCAAGAAGGCCTGGGGTGCATGAGGAAGAGTGTTGCCAGCAGGTCAAGGGAGGTGATCCTGCTCCTCTCCTCAGCCCTGGGGAGGCCTCATCTCGAGTACTGTGTCCATTTCCGGGCTCCCCAGGATGAGAGAGATATGGAGCTACTGGAGAGAGTCCAGCGTAGGACTATGAAGATGATCAGAGGGCTGGAGCACCTGCCCTGTGAGGAACGGCTGCGAGAGCTGGGCCTCTTCACCCTGGGGAATAGAAGACTGAGGGGGGATCTTATCAACATGTACAAATACCTGAAGGGAGGGTGTCAAGGGGACGAGGCCAAACTCTTTTCAGTTGTCCCGTGTGACAGGACAAGTGGCAATGGGCAGAAATAGAAGCACAGGAAGTTCTGCCTGAGCGTGAGGGGGAATTTCTTCCCTGTGAGAGTGGCAGAGCACTGGAAGAGGTTTCCCGGAGAGGTTGTGGAGTCTCCTTCTCTGCAGATCTTCAAGGCCCACCTGGATGCAACTCTGTCTGCCATGCTCTAGTTGACCCTGCTGAGCAGGGGGGTTGGACTAGATGATCTCCAGAGGTCCCTTCCAACCTTACTGATTCTATGATTCTGTCACACTACTCAAAATAAAAGATCTAAAAGTAGATTTCTTTCTCCACAATGCATCTTTCCAGGTTGATACCTCCCCTCTCCTCTTCCCCTCCTGGCCCCATTCTTACTTTCCAGAGTGCCAACTTCAATACTTCAATTTCCTCACAAAGCTGCCCAAACTCCATGCAATTCCTGCGGTCACAATTAAAATCTCCTGCTTTTATCACCTCTAAGCCTTGGCTGTGGGTTCCCTTCCCTGCCCCTCCTGCTACAAGCAAGCTCAGGAGCCTGCCCTCCTACTGCGTGTATCCCCTGCTTCCTGTTTCATTCTCCTTTCCCTGCAGTTCAGAAACTTCCCCCAGAAAGAAATCTCAGTAATTCTCAGAAAAGGTTCAGATGCTCCTCTGGATATTTCAGTGTACCCAGGGTGGAGAAGCCAGGAACAAAATGAACACGCAACCACTTACTTTTTGCTGCCTGGACAGCAAAAACAAAAACAAAAACAAAGCAAAATAAAAAAAACCATACACATGCACACACATTTATTCTTCGTATATGTATACATATATATACACATATATAATGAATACTTATACACACACATATACACACACACAAAAGTAAGCAGGAGTAGAGCAAATAAAACATTATACCAGTTCTCACAAGGATGCAGTTTTCTATTCAAAGTGGGAGCTATGAAGGTAGCTACAGAGAACAATTGATAGGAAACAACCCCAGCCTGAATGGGAAAATCTGTGGAAGATGTGTAGAGTCAAGGACAGTTTTCGGGGGGGGGGGGGGGGGGGGAGAGGAAAGAAAAAAAATCTCCACTTTTATTCTGACAAACCTCCAAAGTCCTTTGCTGAAAAGCTTCTCCTTCTCTAACAACAAGCTATAACCAGACAGAGGCAAGTAACAGGCATAGAAAATTACAGTCTTGATGATTTAGCTTTGGCAAACTTATGAGAAGCTGAAAACAGTGTTTTATTTATGGAAAATGCTAAGCAGCTTTAATTCTAGGTGACTTCACTTGTGCCAATGGTACAGCAATTCTCTAGCAACCTTTGCATTGAAAGGCACTTTTAATTTCCAGTCTTCGTTATTAGCCAGAAAATAATTTAGCCTCTGAGTAAAGAATTGTTTTAAATCAAGTTTTATGATTAAGTTATGGTTTATGGTTAAGTTGTGGTTTATGGTTAAGTTATGATTTATGGTTAAATGTACCTTCTTGTGTCATCATCTTTTTTTAAGGTTTGAGAATAATACAGCACTATGGATTTTTTTTCAAATATTGTGGTAAACGTCCTTAGCCAAACCTAGGTGCTCCTTGGGAGGTAAAAAGCAAACTAACCGCTGTTCCTACAAGCTACAGAATCATTTACATTTATTACCCTTGCACAGAAAGGCCCCAAAGCCTCAGAGCTATGATTCTCAAATTACTGCTTTCTAAACCTGACTGATTGATTTAAAAGCTTGCGAGAGATTTATAATGATTCACTGTGTAAGCCACTGATTTTATATTTAAGTCAGAAGACTGCTTTTAAATGACAGAAAACTTTAGACCTAACATTGGACTCAGCAGGTGATCAACTGTTTGCCCGGAATTAAAATGGCAGCATTTCACGGGCACAAGCGTTTGAAACAGGGTTTTGAAACACATGCACAAAGCATTTTATCTAAGATTCAGTGCAGAAAGCATTGAAATCTATGCCAGATTTTTCAAAGCTTCCTTCACTGTGTTTAATGTGGAAGGTATGCAAATAGCTGTATGATCAGTATTTTTCCACAGGTATTCTCAAAGATAACTTTAAGCACCTGTCTCCTGAGATTCTGTACAGATAGCCAAAATTTGAAACAAGATTAATTACTCTGGTAATTTGTGTAGGTCTAAGGGCAGAATTAGTTTCATAGGCTGATTGACTGTGAGACAAAGAAAGAAAAGGAGGAGAAAAAGGTATACTGGAAGCAACAAACCATATACACCCAGAAGTGATGAGTTAGTGAAAACAGACAGAAAAGGCAGTAGAGGAGGAAGAAGGAGGACAGAAATAAGTTCTGTGAAGACTTAGGGCTCAGGCTCAGGGAACTTTTTGCTTGCATTAAATTCATGATACTGCTTTGAAGTGAATTGCAAATGAAGAAATAAACTGAAATGTCACATATTTATGTGACTATAACCCAAATTTTCTTTTTAAAATTCATATGACCATTGAAAATGAACTATGATCACAGTGAGATACAAAGCATGCTACCTAGAACACATGTCAGCACCTTCGCTAGTGTTTGCATGCTGGATGGGGTGTGTTTGGGAGATATCTAGATGAACATGCTGCTGTGCAAGTCTACGGGCAAGTATTCCCAGAAGGCTGATAAAAATTATCTTTTCATCTTTCCTAAGGCTGAATCAAGGACTCAGTGACTGATCTCAACAATTGTATAGTGACAAGACCAGCTAGAACCTTTCTAAGACAAGACAGCAACTTTTCTGAGGTCACTATATTATTTATAGTTTCTCACCACAAGGAACTTGCTAGGAAAACCTTGTGAAAAAGCCTGTCCCATGAGATAGGTCTAGGTAAGGTTCAAGATAATTGGTATTTGGGGAGAATCAGGTTCCACATCTCAGGTATCTCCTGTCTTGATCACAATGGCAAGAAAATATATGGTCAACACTTATTTATTTCCAAATGGAGCAGTGACACCTACTAACTTTCTCCTTCTCCTATATCAGTGAGAGTAAACTACTGGCAGCTCTGCAAGCCTGGCGTGAATAGATACCTCGACCAGAACCAAGGTAATAAATCTGCCACCAAATGCCCAGAAGGCTACCAGGTTAGTCCTGAAGGATGAGTTTGTCTGCCAATGACCCCTTACCTTCACTGTGCAGCCAGTGACCTCGCTATAGAGGTCTTTGCATCTGCAGTGTTGTGGGACAACCAAGTACCTCCTGGAACCATTCCATTTAAGGACTACATCATAGGCTTTTATTTGATATTTCTTTATGAAATGTAGTTATCAACAAGACAGAGATTGTCTTCTAGATTCAGGGCCATAAGAGCAAGTTGGAAAGATAAGCCATAAAATGTGTTTTTGATAAAAAAAGATTTAAATGGTTTTAATAGGCATTTCACCAAAGGTAAAAACTTGGTGGCAGTAGTTGAGATCCCTTACACACAATGAAAGCCTAGGCATGGGAGTTTCGCAGAGATGCCGGTGTGTATGTGATGTACCACTTCTTCCAGTTAGAAGACTGTTAGTACAAAATATTTCTTAGACTCTTCTAAGAAGAGCAAAAAAGAATTCCCTCTAATATCGATTCTATCACGACAAATCACATGTGCTTAAAACTGATAACACAGCCGTACAGGAGCATGCCCTGTCCAAATGTATGTCTCTCAGTAATTATGACAAATAGAGAAACACTGTGTTATTGCTTTACATATCAAAGAGTTACTTATTTTCTATTTTCCTGACACAAAGATTGAAGATTAGGGTCTTGGTTTCAGTTTCATTTATCATTTAAGCTTATTGCGAGGATGCAAGTCATGTTGCCTGTTAGTTAAGGGTAGCTACTCATTGACACAAAACTTGACTTACCCAGAAAACGGTAATTTCAGGTCCAGGGCTTTTCTAAGCTCGAGATGATGAAATAAATACCTTCTGTTAACTTTCGGCCAGGTATAACAGCCAGGTATAGCAGGTATATGCACTCACCCTCAATATTCATTGAGGCAGGGCAGGAGATGTCTACTGCCTTCCAGTTGAAATTTGCAGCAAATAACGTTATATTCATAAGGGCTATAGCGAGGCAACATATCTCTGTAGTCTAATGGTTATTAGACTGCATAACAGCCTGGGAAGGTTGAAGCCTGGTCCTGCTTCCCTGCCTGTCACGGATTGCCAGTGCTTTCTAATGACTCTTTAAATCAAAATAAATAACAAAGTGAGGACAGCAAGAACCGGAATCCAGGCTCTGAACTAAGCATAGGTGTGAGGTCCGCGACTGAATGTGGAAGCAAAGTAGTGTTGTGCTAGCTGTTTCTTACTTTTAATTTTGTAGGGGATAGCAGAATCCTATAGATAACTACCTATTTCTTGTTGAGTATACTTTCTTACAGGATTAACACTTCGAAGGAACTTTTCCTAATTGCTTTTTTTTTTCTTTTCTGTAGCCTACCTATTAAAAATTCGTAGAAAGTACATAGTCTTATTATGGCCATTTTGTGACTTGGTGCCACTTGTATCTCACTCTCACTTGTAGTATCTTCTAGCTTTTAAGTAATTGATATGTATTCAGTTCTCAGTTTGCCTTCTTCTGAGAAAATGATCTAACTGCACAGATTTTTAATCTCCTCACAGATTAACTGCAATATCTTTTCCTTTAGAAGACTGATTTTAGTCCTGTGACACCCTTTTAACCCAGGGAGTAATATTTTATATTTAAAACTTGAAAGCTGAGTTTAAGCCTAAATTAATATGTTTTTGGAAAATCTGAAGAGAACTGACTAAATTACTTTCTAAATTCAAGAGCTTTGAATTTGTGAAATGTTTGCTGTCTGTACCCCTGCACACCAAAGCCGAGTCAATATTAAGAACTGTTAGCTCTACATTACATATATTTGTTTAAAACAAAACAAGCCTCTACAAAAATTATTTATACTTTCTTGTTGATGTTTTCCCCTATTTCTTGCCTGTTAATGTTACATGTCTTAAGAAGAGAAGTCTGCAAAAATAACACAGACCTATCATCATTTCAACCTGTTTTTAATCTCTTTTCTTACTTGGAAAATATTTGAGACAGGAGAACCAATTGTCTTATGTGTTTGATGCAATTCTCATATAGTGCCATTCTGATCCTCAATAGGTTTGTGAACACTATGGCAATACAAGTAACACAAAACATTTTTTTTATTATAATTCAAAATTCAGATCACAAATGATTTGCATTATAGCTGTTAGCATAGGCTAGATTTACGGCAAAAACATTAAAATAATTAGCATTATTCTTAAATATGAGTCAGTTTAATTGAAAGTGACAGATACTAAGCTGATGAAGGCAATAAAAAAGCCTTAATCTAGTTGAGAGTAGCAGAGCAATAAAAAATATACCTTTTAACAGAGCAAACGTTTTATGCCAGTGAGTTTGCACAAGGTATGTGCTGGATTAATTCAGTTCAAGCAGACATTGCCACTCCTGCACCTGGCTGGGGTTAAGTCGAGTCCCCCTGAGCTCACCCAGCTTTGTGTATTTTCTGATCTTCAGGAAAAATGATGGCACAGAGCTGCTTAAAGGGCTCTATCCAAGTAGCGCCTCGGATCAATAGATGTTTTCAGTGAGCTCTGAGGCACACTGTGAGCTGCAGAGCAGGAGTGGGAATAAAGCTGAATTGTCATTTACTTGCGGACGGGGAGACCTATGATAGATGGCATCTGGTGTATGCATTTACTTGCTGTTTTTCATCAGTGTGCGCCATCTTCCTCTTAAAACCAGCCCCAAAGAAGCCTTTTCCTTACTTGATTTTGGCGGCGGTGCAGGAGTTGTGGGAGAGGGGCGTGAACTGGGGAAAGACTTGCCTGGGTGCAGCCCCGGGCAGGCAGGGAGCCCGGGCACTGCCGGCAGCAGGCATGGGGCAGGAGGCTGGCAGGCACTGCCAGATGGGGTGGGAAGCCCCCAACTTTGCCAAAGGACCTAGAAAGACATACCGAGTTTGCTGCCATAGGCTGTTAGACCAAGAACAAGCCTGAAGAAAATCAACCATCCTGCCAGTGGGCATGAGGAACAGTGGTTTACCAACCATTTTATTTTTATTTTGTGTCATTTTTGCCATTTTTATTTCAAAACCTGGCTTTTTTGGGGGGAGGGCTAAGTGGAAGAAAAGGGCTTAGGAAGATTCTGGTGCTGACTAATGTGGGGTCTTCTTACACAGCTGCATTAGTTAGGAGGGCCAGATGTCCCTTACACCACAATTTGTCACCTTTTATTTATTTATTTATTTTTTTGGTGACAGACCTTTATCCTTATAAATGTTTATGCACAGTCTCTGCACAGTTTACAGTAGCTTTATTGAGGATATGCAAGTCCATAAAGTTACGGGTAAAACACTGTTAATGGTACTGTGCAGAAGCTCTGTTGCCCCATCCTGTTGCCCGCTCTACATCGCTCTTGCTTGCTGCATTGGCTTCCTTTCCCGAAGACAGAAGCGGATTCACACTGGCACCTGGAGCAGTGCAGTACTCGACTGTTTTTAAGCAGGTCATCCTGTATCCAGTGTGACTGTGGAGAAGTGACATGCTCATCCTAATCTTAGCTTGAGAGAGAAGAACCAGACAGTGCCCAGACTTGCTCTCTGCCTGCTGATGGTTTTGTTTTAATTTAGATAACCACAAACAGAAAGATCGTGTCAGTGCTTTTGCTTCTGAACTGGATTGTGTCTAGGATGTCTCCCTTTGCTCTTTCTAGATTTCCCTGACTCAAAAAAATAGCCAAATACCACCATGCCCAGCCAGTGTGAATACACCACAGTTGATTGAAGGCAACAGAACAGCTCGAGGTGCAAACGTCTGACAGCAAGGAGAACCGTCCTGAGGGTCTTCCATACCCACACAGCACTCAGAAGATGATACTCCTACGGCTGATACTGAAGTCTGCAGAGACTGCTCTAGCTTATCTCGTCCGCGGAGAGGTATGGCCGCTTGAAGCCGATGACGAGTGGGACATTTAAGAACTGCTTACCGTGGATGATGAAGCACGTAGCAGAAATCGTTCACACTTTTACAGTGTTTGGCATGCATTTAAATTTTCCAGAAAAAGCTTTGTTAACTGTTGTTAAGTTTCTGCAGAAAGGAATGAATATCTGTGCTCTTAATATTAGCAAAAAATACGCATGAAGAAGTGTGAAGATAACCAAATCATTGTAATTACAAAGGTAGTCTGTGGCTTTCTGTAAGACTTTAAAAACCCATTTTGTGGTATTTGAACTGTTATGGAAAACACAGATGTGAAATATAGGTCTGTGAAAAACATGTTTTTGAGATCTCGTTCAATTCACTTTTCAGCAGTATAGAAAATAAAAGTGGTGAATTGTGAAGGTGAAAATTAATCTTAAATTCTGGTTCCTTTTTGCTGCATGATGTAACCGTCACCCCTAGGTGGTATTCAAACTTTATAAATCAGATTTGTCTGTTATTTATTCTATTTGTCATGCATTTGATGTGTAGTGCAATTTTCAGAGATTAAAATGATATATCCCTAATTCTGAGATGCTCTTTGATCATGTTTATTCCTTTAGCATTGCTGAATAATTGTATATGCATTCAGTGGCTGACAAGTGCATTCCCTGTTTGATGGGCTAATTACAGAGAGACGCTAGTCTCCTTACAGTTCGGTTTGCACCTAGTTGTGAGCTGCAAGGCCAGTTTTGATCTCTCTTCTAACCACACCAGAAAAAAATCCATGCCATAGAAACTTAGCATGTATAGCATATTTGGAGAAAATTTTGTGGAAAGTTTTGTGGTTGACTGTATGTCGCATCAGGCATACTTCATTATTTTACTGTTAGAAAATTCTTTTCTATATTGTTGACCTTTCAGAGATATTGCTTAGCTCTGTGCTGGGCAAGCATGTTATGTTAATTTTGGTACTGTTTGATACATTTAACCTGATTTTGAAAGAATTTGGAATAGTCTGTTAAATGTATCATTCATGGGGAGGGCAATTTAGGCATTTCACTAACAAGCTTCTGAGCTTTTTTACACGTTTCTGGTAGAGTCCACAGAGGAACAAGCACGTGAACTCCACAGGGGGGTTGTACTTTGGTATGAACTCCATGTCTTCATATGGAGAAGAAATAGCTCATTACTTCTCAAAACAGAAGAACTTCTAGAAATGAGTTGAGTCCAGCAGTGTCACAGAAAAGTCTTCAATATCCTCTGACATTTCAAAATGAAAAATTCAGTTAAGCAAGCAGAATCAGCCCTGAGTTGTACATGGTAAGAGATGTGCCACTCGGTTAAAAGAGGATGCTGTAACTTTATTTAACAGCTGTTGAGCTCCCTGGTGTAAAAGCAGCCAATGTTGCTGGCAAAGCTGGATGTCACCTGGCAATAATAACTTCAAGCTTGTGGTATACAGCGACAGCCATACTTTTGCTGATCCGTCCCAAGGGAGTCTGCTGAGACAGGAGACAAAATGAGTCGTAAACAGTTTAAGGTGCAGATACATTTTCCGCATCTTGTAATAAATATATTCAGGATTCACCTGCAAGTCTCCTCCCGGGTTATGGCGTGCTCGCAGCCCTTCTCGTCTCCCAACCCAGTGGGATCGGCGAAAGCTGCGGGAGTGTTCGTTTAAATAGCAGCAAAACCAGACTTACTAGGCACTGAGCAGAAGGGAAAAAAACTACGCACGGCGGTTTGATGGTATGGGAAAAATCCCCGCCGTCCCTCACACCTGGCAATCAGCCTTTCCATCTGCAACACAAGAAAGCCGGCAATTAGACGAAGGGAGAGGCTGAAGCAGGCGACTGTAAGCCGCAAACCTTTTGAGGATAGGGGCTGCTGTCAGTAAACTCACTGAAGAGGAACCCGTAACTGGCCCAATTATAGGGTAAAGCTCTTTTGGGGAACTTTCATCTCGGCCTAACACTGTAATTCAGGATTTGTGCTAGGCTCCACATCCACTCAAAATCTGTTTAGCTCTGTTACTTGGTGGAGGGGTCATTTTTACTTTGTGCTAGCGTGTTTATATCAGTGCAATCTAACTGTGGATACAGTTATAGATATGGCATGTGTGCATGTGTGTGTATACATGTACATGCACATATAAAATACATAATGTAACAGATATGTGTATGTATATATATGTGTGTGTGAGGTTCTGTAACATGGTACTCTCTTCCTTCTGTCAGGAACTAAAATGTGCAGGTATGCACATGCATATAGGGATATATTCTGATTGTAATTCACACTAGTGAATTACGCTTTACTAGTGTAGTACATATTACTGACGTGTACGCAAACTAAGGTGGGGGCTATACTGGAATGTATTTTGTGCTGGCCAGAATGTGATTTTACTTTTCACGGCATTTCTTTTTTAACAGAAGGTGAAGTGTAGACGCAGTGATACCAGTGAGGAAAAAAAAATCGATTGTACTGGTAAAGTTTCTATTTGAGGAGTTGATTTAAGAAGTTTTACTGGGTAAAGTACTCTTTTGTCAGCATCCTTTTTATACTGGAAAGCTTACTGGAATAAATGAGTGAACCATATATGTTCCAGAAACCTCCTGAGGGGTTGTACCACTTGTATTAGTGTAGATTTTCTGAGCAAAGAAAATCCAAGTTGGTATCTTTCATGCCTCTAGACAGAAAGGTTTAATGAAAAAGAGGTATGGATGGGTCTGTCGGTTTGACATTGCATAAACACCTACATAATTTGCCTTAATAGTGTTTTCCTCATTCTCTTAGTCATTTTTGCATCAAACTATGTGGCTTAGTCCACAGACCTTTTTGTTGCCTTCTATTACCCTGTTTGCAAACTTCATTGTTTCTTTCTAGGAGACAGAATATGAAGAAATTTAAACTACAGTTTTCCAAGTTGCAATGTCATTCTGGCACAATGTTCATTAATACAGAGTGTGATGGCATGGTAAGGGCTATTAGTTCATTTTCTCTCCCATGATCTTTCTTTTCTTTTCCCAGTGAAGCTCAGTCCATTTCATCTTTTGAAAGTCTAATAAGTACTTTGAACAGGTTAGAACTATAAATCTAGTATTGCTAAATCCTACAGAAAAAAATTGCTTATGAAATATATTGATTACGGTTGATAATGATTTTTTCCCCTCTCTTTATTGCAGACAAATAAATAACTATGGAAGTGCAATGGAATTGCCATGGCTGGAGCTTGTGCTTCAGAATATTATAAAATTCTCTGAATCTTCTTAGCAATGAGCCTTATTTTTACTGTGACCAAGCTCATTGTCCGTGCTTCTATGTTCTTACTGAATTTGAAAGCAAATGTAAGTGATTAACAATTGTGTGTCCTCAGCATTCCTGATTTGTTTCCTGTGTCAGATCTGTGAGTCTATTAAGAGGTGATTAGGGAGGATCTCCTTCAAGTCTCCTTCACATCAGGATTCTCCCCTTTTTGGTTCAGTTAACTTGAGGTGGGAGTTGCCTGTGATATTTTCTACATTTCACCTTCTGAGGTTATGGGCACTATTCATATGCCAGATCTCCCTCCAAGATGAATAAGTACGACTTTTATGAATTTTTCTTCACTTGTAGAATTTAATTTACATGAATAATTAGAGAGGGATGCGTTAAAATTCCTATCTAAAGAGGCAGCATCTTTTTCTTTGCCTGTCATCCAGTTGTGGAACCACATTGTTTTAAAAAGTCTGGGCTCTTCTCTGTAAGGACCTTTCTCTTTGTAGCTTTGCTTTGATCTAAATTAGCCTGAATCTGTTGTGAAGCAGATTTTAGGATGAAGTGTGGTATATAAGCACTGTTATCCGGAGAACTAAAGGGACATTCAACTTTCCCTGGGAAATGTTTTCTGGCTTCTTTTTCCTCATATTGCCAGGATTAGCTATCAGATTTATTATTGCGTTCTTTAATTCATATATTGAAATAAACAAATGAAATGCTTAATTTAGTTCTTTGTGCAGTTTCCTGTGCTTTCAGGGAAATCACTATTCAGCCCAGCTGCTCTGCAGTGTTGCTGGGGGTGGACTCTGGCCTGGAAGGGGAAGGAGCAGCTTCCCTTTGAAGTGCTGTCGTGGCAGGATCGCTAATGCAACGCTTCAGAGGGAAATTCCTGTTTCCCTGCCGATCCTCCTTCACTGGCCCAGCTGCAGAAGCTGGATTACGGAGCTGTTCTAGAGCCAGATGTTAATTCCAATAAAATTCAGTTAGAGCCTCCTCTCCCCTGGTAATGTTCCTGCTGAAAATCATGGCCCAAACTGTCTTCAGTCTCATATTTGCTGAGTGCAATTAGCTAGTCTCTGTGTCCAGGAGTACTGTATCTACGTGTGTGTGTGTGCACGTGTGTGTTTGTGTGAATAAAACAAATCACATGTATGACAGAGGAGGACTCTGGATCACTGCTCTCTCTTCCCCTTCTCCCCAAATTTGGAAGCGACCTGCAGGATCAGGTAGACGTAGATGGCCAATAATTTGGTCCTCAAAAGGATTTCCTTAAAATGTATACTAGATAAAATATTTTTTTTTTCTTAGGAAATCTGCTTTGGTTTCCATTTTGGGGTAATGAGCTTTTATTTTACTTATCAGATATTGAAATATTTTAAACAAGGCTTGCATCTAACAACACTTAGAACAGGATCAGTTGAGAAAACAATCTGAACTCTGTCTACAGTCAGAAGCAAGAATTCGGCACTTCCAGAAGGTCCCCTGCCCAGCCTGTCCTATGCATTAATTTTAGGATGACTTGCCCTCTGAACGTGCTTTTCCTCTTTACAGCTAACGAAGAGACCCTAGCGGGCTACCTCAGGCTAAATATTTATTTTTTAGACTGCTGAAGTTAGCTGGGATAAATCTCTCTTAACTAACAGTAGGAAGCCTGGAGAGGCAAAGCTATAATGCTGAGTCAGCTGTACTTGGACAGATCAGCTGAGTACCATGAAAAGGTTGCTTTTCACCATTCAACACAGAAATCTGTCCCGCTGATCTGGAGGAAAAGAAGGAAGGAAACAAAGGAAGACTGAGAGATAGCAATAACAATGTTATGTGTCTGCTGAGGAGCCATAGTGAGGTCTTCCTTCTTTTTTCTGAAGACAGTTGTCTTCTCGGGTACTTATGAAGCAGGTGTTAAGCAATAACAGGGTCTTAATGTAGAGACACTTTAAAATTCTAAACTCCAAATTTAAAAATGTTAGTCCTTTTTAAAATTTTACCACAGCTATAGGAAAGGCTACACTTTTTCTCATAATATCTTTAAAATATCTTCCATACCTGGACCATATGCTTTGTTTAAATGTTCAGGACTAAACCAACCACTAGATTTCAGATCAATAGCTAATTTTTCTCTCAGGACCAATTTTTCAGGGAGAAATGTGGTAATTCATGTCTCTCTAATAAGTACCATGGCAAACTTTCTAGGAGCATGTAGGCTTTTAAATAAGCTGTCCTTGCTATTTGGAGAGACCTAAAACACTGATGGATCTCATCCTCTCCCTGTGACACATTATAACTGTGATTTCACTTTAGGTTTGCAATTTATGTCATGGGAAGGGAACTACTTTATGTCCCTTTGGGTGTGGTGGTTTCTGGAGCAGATGCTCAGCAGACCTCTCTGAACCCAACATCTGCTGCCTACGGCTGTAGGTGTCTGGCCTTGATGACCCAGCTGGTCTCATCTTGTCCTTTACCCCTAAATATATATAATTGCATTGAGAATACTGAATTGAGACATCTTTCCTGATATACATATACATATACATACACACACACACACACACACACACACACACCCCTATATACATAGACATACAGACATATATATATAGAGAGAGGTTATTTTTAAACACATGCTTAGGTTGGGTCACTTTGTAGTTGTTGCTTGAGTCTTCTGTACATTAAGGAGGACTTACCTTGAATAGCAGTGTTCATCAGTGTCCTGAATGTTTTTTGCTAGTTTATACTTTTGTGAAATTGTAAAGTAGCTGTGGCCATTCCTATGTTCTTTTTTACCACTGGAATAGTCAAACAAACTCTGCAAGTGCCTGGTTACATAGCCAAGATGGTTAGATAATGTAAGATAATATGCAACATTTCAAAAAAAACCCATAATTCCTGTGTGCTTGATCTAAAATAGTCTTTTTATCTTATGTGTTTTTATATTAAACTTGTTTCTCAGCCATTTTTTTTTAAAAAGGGCAACTGTGTTACAGATATCAAATTGCTCCCAATGGGATATTGTTTTCTGATCCTTCTAAGGGACATCTGTCTTTTAATGGAAAGTCCTAGAGGCATTTTAACAGCTCAAAGGAGTGAATGGAAGCTCTTTTCCTTTGATATTTTACACATCTGTAATATCAAAAACTACACAGTTCATCCTTTATTCATCTAAGTTTGTCCAAGAATCACAGAAGATACCTTAAAAATGTTTTGACCTGAACTGTAATACAGATAATACTTGGAAGCACAGCATACTTTACGATGTGGCAACAAGGTAGCAGCAGCTTTCATCACTATTTTTGCTATATATGAGTGTACAAGTTTCTATTTCTTTTTTTTCTTTTTTTATTTCTTTTTTTTTTTTTTTTTTTTTTTTTAGGACTGCATTTGCTTCTCTAAAAGTAGTGAATCTCTTATTTTTGCATTCTTATGCAATGTATATAGATTTTGAAAAGCTTAAACTGAGAATCTTTTCCTGACTCTTTGTGCTCATAGATATTTTTAAGGCAATGGAAAAAGTCTTTCTTCATATGATTTTTTTCCTCCCTTGGAACTTAAAATAACAGAGTAAAGAAGCTGACAGTTACCTTATAAATGTTCTTTTTATGTAGAGAGGAGAGAAGAGCAGTCAATTTCTTTTACCATAGGCCTAATGTTTCCTCCTGGACTTTTGGTACCACACCTCTCTGTTTCTGCAGTAGCCTACAAAAATAAGTCAGTGGTATCTGCCAGGATCTTCCTCTTTTTTTTTCTTTTTTTTTTTTTCTTTTTTTTTTCTCTTTTTTCTTTTCGCAGTGGTTTTACATTTTCTCCATCATTTCTTATGATTCATATTCCCAGTTTCTACAGTCTTTGGTCTTGGCTTCTCTCAGAAAAGTAAGTTTCTGAAATCAAGTTCTTGTGCACTTCTCAGCTAGCACGCTATCTCCCTTTTCCACCTCTGCTGAACAGGTATTCAGTGCCACATTTGCAGCTGCTACATGACTCTTCTATCCTCCACTAGCAACATGGGATTCTTCCAGTGATGTTGTGTACACCTATAACCCTTGGCACCTGCTTTTGTGGTGGACTCCACAGTTTTAGCTTCTGTGCTGTTCTCATACCCTTGGACGTCTTTGCTGCTTCAACCGTTCTTGGCCGCATCCTCAACTGTAATTTCAGAACTCTTGGCCTTTCTAGACTTTCTAAGTTGCTAGTTCATTACATGCATAACCTAAGACCTATCCTTGACTTTTGTATCCAAAACATATTAAAATATTCAAGTCCATAACTCTCCTCTTTCCTCTCAGAAAATAATCAACGTGATCAACCTATTTTGACATACAGATAAGATTCTTGCTCTAGAAATAATCTTTAATTGTTTTAATCTGCCTTCACAATTATCTTTGGTACCTATTCCGTTTCAGCACGTGTTATTAGATACTGTTGGCTCTGTGTCGTATTCATATGAGGTTGGAGATCGGATTATTTGCCTCCTCGCTTGCCTATCATTCTCTTCCTTCTGTTTTGCCTTGTATCGAGCTAGTATTGCCCCTGATGCCTTGTTTTTTTTCCATTTCTAAGTGCTTCTGTGTTTCCTTCCAGGGCATAGACAAACCTAATACATTTCTTGAGCTCTGCCGCTGGAAGATTAGCTTCCTTTGAGTATCTAATAAACAAGTAGCCAATTAATTTTTGGTAAAACAATGGCTCTGTGAGGCAGAATGTAAATATATTAATCAAACACAACCAAACCATACTTCCAACAGAAGAAATTGTAATGTCAGTAAAAGTTGTCACTAGGTATTATCTAGCAATTTTAATTCCATAGTCTGCAATTTCCTCTCACACTTGGACTCTTATCTTCTAGCTTGTGTAACAGATGTGTCTTTCTTAGGTAACCAGTACTGAATACTAGTACTGAGTATCAGTAGAAATATCAACTAAATAATGTTTTTTAAATATAATAAGGATTTTTTTAAATGTAGTCCTAGTATGCATACCTCTCAAACAAAAAAGGAAAATATACATAAGAATTGCTGCCTGGATTTGAATGTCCATCTAGATCACTGTCCTCCCCCTGACAGTGACCCACTGCAGATCCTTAGGAAAAAAGCACACAGGATAACAGAAGCCCTCCTGGCTTCTATTAATAGGCAGCTTTAGGGCTTGAGTTGGTGATTTTATCTGTAACATTAATGTTTAATAGTTCTGAAACACTTTTCTTAAATGATTTGATGTAATTGCTTTTAAAATCCCTTTTATCTGTGGCTTCTGCAACATCCAAGATGGTCGATGAGTTGCACAACTTAGATGTGTTGTGTGAAGGAATACTTCATGCAAACTAAATTATATTTCAAAGGAACCTAAACTTATATTTGAAAGTTAAAAAATGCCCAGCACTTCAACACTGTGATCAAATGTTGCCAGACAAACTGCAAAATGCACAATTTGCTTTGAAATTGTGAAAGGGGCACATTTTGTCAAAAAGTTCAGTGACATTTTGGGATGATTTTTGTTCTGAAATTCTTGATTTGAATATTATAAATAACAATTTCAGTTAAAAACTCAGCTAAAGATGATAATTTATGATCATTTTATAAAATTCTAAAAATAGGCTTGACAGAGCATTAACTGCTGCAGGAACTGATATTATACACCAGTTAACCACTGATTATCTTTAGACAAAATGAAAAGGAAGAGATTAATCTGCAATCATACAATGACAATTACATAGAGCTAGTACAAGCTGTATGTCTCTGGAAATCTCTGTGGAGGCATGACAGTGAGGGGTAAAACAGCTGAAAAAAAATTTAAAAATAATTTATGAAAATTGTGATTTATTCAGAGAAGGGTAAAAAGGCCACAAGTAAGTGTATGACGTGTGAAGACAAGGATAACACAAACACTTGTTTGGGCTGATAACTCATCCACTTTTAGTTTTTCTTTGTTTGTTTTTGTTTTTTAAACAGATTTATGTGCTTGCATCTTTGCACTTCAGCTGCAAGTGGATTCATTATGATCATTAGTTTCCTGTGGTGGCGTTACATCAGGCAGATTTTCATCACGGCTGCTGCTAGCATCATCAGCTAATGTGAAGATTAAGACAAACAGAAGATTATTTCCTTGTATAGTCAACATGAGTCTTAATTTCAGGAAAGATGAAGAGCCAAATCCCAGGAGACTCTAAGTACCTACACACCCACCAACTCACCCTTCTCAGCCCCTCTCAGGAGCTAGGGATAGTATGGAAGCCACTAAATTGTGGTAAAGATCTGAACATAGTGTGTTAACAGTTGTTCATAAACAAAACTTATTTCTGTTTCTTCATTCTTTCTAATTTAACCTTTACAGTTTTTAGTCCTTTCGGTTCAAGACTGAGTCAGGAACGTCGTCATCTGGTGTATTTCCTCACTGTCTACTGTCTCTTCTGCTTGCATTTAAAGAAATAGTTACCGATTCATTGACACTTCCTCTGCTTTCAGTTGTCTCTGTACCTCTAGCTGTTTCCTCAGATTCATTATTATCAAACAGCTCTTCAGTGGTAGACTGCTGTTCCTCATCTTCATATTGATAATTTTATTTTCACATGCATCATCCTGGTTTTCAACATCTTCAGTGCAGTCCTCAGAAGATGAGTCATTTGCAAAAGGAGGATTTTCATTACTGGAGTCATCTTTGGAGTCAGAATGTGATGGTCTAGTCTCAGGGATATTGTTTGCTCCTCTGTGCCTTTCATTATCTCTTGGAAGGGATGTGCCTGGTGCACTTGCTTGGTCATTATCCAGATAATTAAAATCAAATGTACTTATTTTGTAGATTAAACAAGAACATTTTTTATTATGATTGTTTGTCTTTGAAGCTTTAAAAACATCTTAGCATAAATGTTGAACTTCATTTCACTGGCTATTTAAACATTTAATATAAGAAATATTTTAATTCAGTAGGTAGAACACTGTTAATTTTTAATGGGTTTACTTCATGAAAATATATATATTGACACAGTATCCTTTGTAAAAAGTGAAGGAAAATGCATGGAAGCACAGGTTCTGGCAGCTTCCATGTGAGAATTGTTGTTCATATATATTGTATATGTTATTATTATATATTGAATATATATATATATGATGTAAAATATATATATATATATATAATTATATTACAGCAATTACTGGTAAAGGCCAAAAATGGTAGATGCTAAAATATATGGGTAAAATTTCTAACATGAAGAAGGCATAGAGGAAAGGGCATAGATCTCATAAATTACAGATGGCAGTGTGTGAGACTGTCTCAGTTAACTTGCCCAGCCCAAGTTAGTCATTTTGACTCCTCCCAGGGTCCATGGAGAAAACAGGGTGCTTCCCAAGGGAAAAGTTGCTGTTGTAGCCATTTGAACATAGAAGGAATTATTCTCTTGAGCTGTTTCTTTCTGTAAAGCAATTGCAGATCAAGCCTAAAAGTCTAAATGGACAAAGTTAGGTAGGAAGTATCCTCCCCAAAGACATGTTAGATTAATTTATGGGGCTGGCTGATGCAGAATTGTTCCTTGTGTGCTGAGCCCAGTTGCCTCCAAGGAGAACGTTCTGTCACCCATTCCTGGGAGGTCAGCTGTATCAACTCATCACTCCTAAATGTCCTTTTATATCTATGTTGCACCCATTTTTTTCTATAACTAACATGAGATGTTTTTACTTTAGCTTCTCTTATAGCCCTTTCTATTAGCCTGTATTTTTGTGTTGTTGTTGTTATTGCCAATGATTTAGCATTAAATAAGAATTAATTATTCAGAAATTCTCAAATATCATAAATAATTACAATTACTAGATCAGTTTCCTACTAGGTAAATTTGCAGCCTACTTAGAAGTATATTCTCTGATTTTTGACACTGTGAACATCACAGTGAGCTAGTATGAACAGCAATCTCTTCAACTGTAGCTTCTTGCAGATGACAGTATTTATGCTAAATCCTATCAAGAGCCTATCCAAAGTTATACAACCTTATAAAAATCTCGTTTATTGCAAAAAAAATATTTGCTTACCTTAATCAATTACCATTTGTAATAGGTTAATTAATTTTAAAAAGGACAAATTAAGGTCTGGTAGCAGATTATGGGAAACTTCAATATTATCTAGATTCTTTTCCCATTAGGGATTTTGTCAATTTCATGGAGATTTCCAAATCTGGGGAAGTGGATTTAACTTATGGAATTTTATTATGCATATCGATAACACAGTTATGGAATTTGAATCAGTATATTCTCTTATACTTCATCCCTATCAGTGTCAGCCTCCCTAAAATCACCATACTTGTATTTTCTTGTACACACCATGTCTTCCTGACTTAATATTTCTAATACTGTTTGAACAAGATGTTCTGTAGGTGCAGCCTTATGGTGCTAATCGTGCTTGGCTCATGCCCTTGAACTGAATCCAGAATTACCTCATTTTGCATTAGGGTTATCCTCTTTGAAGAGTCCTTACATCCGGTGGAGGGTTATAGACTCTGAAATGTGAATAAGGCCATCTCTCTTCATATTTTAAATTAGAGAGGGAATTAAACTGCTGTGGTTTCACTTAACAGAGGGAAATTGGTAGATTGCAAAAAGTTTTGCCAGTGAAGTTATATTGTTTTTATTTTGGATAGCTTATTTAGTCATTTTTCATCTTCTTTACGTTTACTGAATTCCCTTTTCTTAGTGTTCCTAAAAATGTTTAGATTTCTTTAGTTTGAGTTGAAACAGGACAAAAGACTAGCCTGTGCCCTTTAATGTACTTTACAACTCCGATTTGGTTGGTAGGAAAAACACACACTGTAGATTGTGAAAATGAGTTTTCCTGACTGTATGTTCTCATTTAGAAGAAGAATTATTATTATTTCTGTATTCAGATGCTGAGTTTTAAGGAAGATTTCAGCCAGTCTTTGCAGGCTTACTCTTCTGAAAACCAGATATTTAATTTCTCCCTCAGTGTAACTGAAAGTTATAATATGAAAATATCAAGCTCATGGCACTGAAGGCACCTGTGAATTATCAGCAGACCTTTTGTGTTCAGTCTGTCATTGTCAGTATGCCCTTATCAGAATTCAGGATACAGAGAGAAGAGGCTTTGTATATCTTTGTATATGCAAAAGTCAACCAAAATTATTTTGGCAATAATAAACTCTTCAGGAAGAACTAAAAGTATTTCTGAATTTGGTGAATAAAATTTTTTAAAAAGATGATAAAATATAAAAAATGTTTTGCTATTATTATTATATCTCATTTTTACATTTCAAATTTTTAGAATAAAAAATATTTCTAGCTTTCAAATTACCTGAAAAAAATCTAAAAAGAAAGAAAGCTAGAAGAATAAAAAATTGGGGCCTGAACCCACTGAGCCAAAGTATCACTTGCTCAGTTCTAGTCACAAGTCAAAATCTAGTCCAATCAGTAGTAATTACAAATTGTTTTTACACGGGGGAAAAAAAAAAAGGCATTTAAAGGCATCTGAAGGTCACTATTTTTCCAATCTGGACAGCATATATGACTCCAAAATTCTCTGCTGGCACTGTCATACCAATCTGGTCAAACAGTCTGGTCAAAGACTACATCAATACAGAGGCTTATCTTTCAGCTTGGCTTGAGAGGTCCTTCTAGAGCAAGCCAGCAGCATATTTTGGCAGGTTAACATGGACAAAACATGCAAGATTTAGTGCCTAAATCCAACTTTTAAGTTTTAGTGGCAATTACAGCATCCCAAAAGGTTAAAGTCATTTGGCATCATCTATCCTTTCTCTTCTGCCTCAAAAAAATATGGGTGACCACATCCAAAATACTGTTGGAAACACATCTTAGTAAATGCTATTTGTACATATTATCTGGGAAACAGATACTTGGCACAGGCTAGAAGTGTGCCAGGGAGTATGGTAACAGACAGACATTGGTTTGACAATGATGGCTGCCAGAAACAGCTTGCAAATCATAGAACTGTGCAGGGACGAAAAGTTGACTGTAAATTATATATCCATCATTTTGGGAACAAAGCCGAATATTGAAGACGAACAGCGCTCTGTCTTCAACTCTTTTACTGCTGACTATGACAGGGAAATCTTGCAAGAACATAGGTGGGGACCTATTCTCGTGCAAGGACTTTGGACTCTGAATACCAGGTGCTCACAGTCCTGAGATATTTGCCTAAGCTCTAAAAATAAGCAGAAGTTTATATATACCCTGGTGCTTACCATTTGCTACTGCTTAGTAGAAGGCAGTTTCTTTGCTTGCCCTTTTGAGATATTTAATGGTGTTCATTCACTGTAAAGGTCTAGAAACCTACTTCTGGGTAAGATTCTACAGATTCAGAGAGAAGATGGAAAATATAAGGAATTTCACCCTGTGTAATATTGTAAAAACTGGAATTCATCCAAAGACTTTATCAGGTGGCTATTGCTTGTTCTAGTGCAAAAATTTCCAATTACCTGACCACAGAGGAGGTGTTTAGAAGGGGACTTATTGGTTTGTTTGCTTGTTTTAATGAATCTTCCCTTCTTATCATTCTGCTCCTGGCTTTGCTAAAGCATTCAGAATTAATGACTGGTCCTGCACTTCGGAGTGCCTAAAAAAGAAGGTACAATAGGAACAAGATACTCTGTATTGATAACTTTGTGCATCTCCTCCATTATCCTGCTAATCCATACCTCGCTTGGGAAGGGAGCTGCTTTTGGTGTGATTGGTGAGATGATTGATTTTCACTTGTGTCTGAAAATTTCATACATTTTTAGGAAATGAAAAAATAAAATACTTTCATGATGGTCTGCTGTAAAACATTGCAGCTACTTGCCATGATGTTGACTTTCAATAACTGAAAATTAAAGGTCTACTGAAATCATTTTGCTCCCCAGTGATTTAGAGACCTAGTCTCACCATAATTTAGAGTCAACTTTTTGTCCCTGCATAGTTCTATGATTTGCAAGCTGTTTCTGGCAGCCATCGTTGTCAAACCAATGATATTTCTTCTTCTCTTCCTCACTTTTTGGCCCTTTTCCCTCATAATTAACTTTGTGAGATTTACAGCTATTTAGGTCTACCTTTCTGAGGGATATAAACTCTTGAATAAAAATACTGTGGTAACAGTACTTTTATTAACCATTTCCCTGGACTTGCTTACCCTGTGGTAATTTTTCATATAGAAAGTTCAAGTGGAAAATGCCTTTCCTCAGTTTATTTTATTTGTTTTAATTTTCATATGCATCACACTCTTTGAAAAAGTAAAACTAAGACTTCACATCCTCAAATTTCAGAGTAAATGCATGTTCATAAGAATTAGGAATATAACTAATTTTATTCATGTACATCCTCTAATAGCAAATCACTATTATGAGAAAATATTAATGCTGTAGCTTTGATCAAAGTCTTTGGGAAACTACAGTTAACTTTAATCTTCTTAGGTTTCTTTTCATGACAAGGAAGTATCCTAAAACACTTGCTATAAATAAACGTTGTGGACTTTCTGCTGCTTTCTCTTCTCTTCATTCTGTGCAAATAAATGATCTCTATTCCTGGGGCTGAAGATCTCTCCATGGTATTTCTTGTTTTGAACTCGTGAAAAGACAACAAATCCATCTAGGTTAAAATGAACATTAAATCTAATGAGGCGGAGTCAGGTAAGTCCTTTGTTTTTTCTTCTGGCCCTGCTTTCACTGGGAAAAGTTGTGCTCTATTTTTTTTTTTTTGTTTGATACCTTCAGCAAATTTCTGGACCCAAACATCAGCTCTTCCCTGAGCTGAAGTAGTATTTAATCTGGTATCTGGGTTCAGGTTTCCAGCATGTGTATTGCCATGTTATGCATTCTGATTGAGAAGGGTTGCTCCAATTGCCATCTCTGAGATTTAAAAACTTGTTCTTTCATTATGACCTGCTGATGCTCATTTCCATCAAGAGAGTGTGATCTAATCAACTGTGAAATAAATCTGATAATTCCACTTTAGGTGGTGCTCTTGCACACAACTTGTTTGAAAGAAATCTGTTCCTGCAGAATCTGTTTTGCCACCAAGTTCAATGGAAACTGTTTAACAGTATATGTTATATATAATGTGACTTAATAATTCTGCTGAGATAAAGATCTGTGAGCCCATTCCTTAGTGACTGATACACTTGTTCATCTAAATCAGCACCTTTTGGTACATTACAGCTTTGATTAGCAGTCCTACAATTATAAAAAGTAGGATGGCTCACCACGATGCAAAGTTATACTGAGAGACAGACTTTTTAATCTGTTTTCCAGCCCTGGAATCTGAAAGTAGGATGCGTATAATCTCCTAAACAATGTATGAATTAAAACTGAAACTCATTCCCATAGGTATTGAAAAATGTTATTTGAATTACTGTAGCGTAATGAAACCTTTGCTGTGAACAATGTCCCAGGTGTGCTAGATGCTGTACAAAATCAGAACAAAAAGTTGGTCACAGGTACAACAGGTTTTGAATCAAAGGGAAAAAGCAACACATTGATATAGACAGATGAGGGAGGAGAAGGAAACAATAAGTCGGTATGATGAGAAGCACTGCCGGCACTACCAACATAACTGCTGTCAGGTCTCTCATAGGCCTTGGAGCAAATGGATTTGAAGGTGGATGTTTACAGAGAGCTCCCAACCATGAAGGGTAGCATGAAAGAAAGCATTTGAGGATGCAACAAATGAGTGATGGGCATGGGCATCATTTGCTGGCTGGAGCTGGGAGCTGACGTTCTGCAGCTGAGTGGGAAATAATATCGTGGGGGCCAGACCATGAAGGGCCTGGCTAGCTAAATCATAGCGCGGATTTGATGCAGCTGAGAAGATGGAATTCAGGGAGGGATTTTGAAAAAGAAGCCATATGGTAAAAACAACACGCTAGAAAAGGGACCTTTGTATTGTGAGTGAATATATCTCAAGCAGGTTAGCATTTGTCAAGAAAAAGGGCTGCTGCAATAACCAAAGCTTGTCAGGATGAGACCCCCAGCCAAAATTACCAGTGTGTGAAAAGATAAGAAAGACTGTGTCTTAGAGAAGATATGCATAGAAATCTGCTAAATCTAAGTACAACTTTCACCTGCCTGATAAATATGATACTTGGAGTACAGACTGAAGTTCTGCTCGGAGAGACTGAAAAAGGAGCAGTGGAGAAAACTCTGTTTTAGCCTGCTGAACTGAGCTGACAGCAAGACATTTAGTAAGTGGTTTTGAAAAGATGGAGATAGTTTTGCTGGCAAGATGTAGAACTGTAAATTAACTGTGTACACCTCATCATGGAATTTGCATTTGTGGATGGGAACATCTAAAGGTGAAGTGAAAAGTCCCTGTACCTGTATAACCCCTCTCTGTCCCCAAAGTTAAAGCCTCTCTGAAAGTCAGACTGCAGAGACAACTAAAGAAGAATGAGGACTAGAAGAACAAAGCATCTCTGTGGTCAAGGGAAGACATGATTCCAGGAAGAAGGTGGTTAAGGGGTAAAGAAAGGCTGAGACTGAACTTTGGCTAAGAGGAGAGGGAGGCCATGGGGAAGGCATTTCAACAGAGAGCAATTTAGAGGTCTAACAAGAGGTTGGGGATGAAGGCAGAAAGCAATACCAGGCAGAGGTGAGTGGGAGGCAGGCATTTTTATAAGATGGGAGGAACTTAAGCATAAGCAGCAGTGACGCTGGTGACTACACATTAAGTCAATTGAAGAGTTCGGTGTGGTCATGTTTGGGTAGTAACACATAGCAATTTTTGTCACAGCAGGTTGTAACTGGCTTTGTTCTGTTCAGACTATGATCCCACAGCAATCAAAAGTGAAATTCATTGATCTAAGATGTATATGCTGTTAAGGAGAACAGATTTTCTAAACTATATACTGTGATATTAGACTGTGTTAGAAATTTAAAGAATAGTGCATTAGCTGTTATGTTTATAATTTCACTTTTTTTTTCCCAGAACTTTCTTGGGAAAACTAGGCTTTGTGGGACCATCTATTCTAGTCTTATTTATATTTCACAATAGTTATACTTAACATTCCTACTTCCCTTAGCACAATTTAAAAATATAATCTGAAAACTGCTGAAAAAAAAAGAAACATTTCTTTCTTGCATAAAACTTCAAAAAGTCAATTTTAAAAAGATCGGTATACTGAAGTTATACAATTAGCAGCTTTCAGTTTGACATTTTTCGTACTTAGAGATGTTTCCTTGAATTTTTTAAAAACACTTTATGTAACAAGTTAAAAATAAACCTTCATGGTGATTTAGTAGCATGAACTGAGATTAAAACTTCAAAGACAATTGTAAATGTGATGCAGTTACTGAACATGTGACTCTGGAAACATCGTTCTATAATATCAGAGTTAAATGTCAGAGCTCTGCATTTACCTCTGAATGGTATAGTTGGCCCATGTTCAATGACACTAAAAGAACAATGCTTCATTGTACCATTTTAAATACATTTTCTTTGTGTTCCCCCTTCTCCCCTTGAGCATTCAGTGCTAAAAAGACCTATTACTGTATGGTAAAAGCATGCTAATGTGAAACGTACAATGAACTAAAACTCCCACCTTATTTCTGGAAACAAAATAATGAACTAAGAAGTTGAGGCACGGCTCAAGATAAGGCATTTGCATGTTGAATAATTGCCTTGATAAACTACTGCTGAATACACATCACTACACGAAACTTAACAATGCCAAATATGAACTAAAACAAAGCTATAATTTTTTTTCAAGTTGCTTTCAAATTCTTGAGAATGGTACACATGCATATATACTTCATTATCTACAGTTTTTTCTTTTCTTTTTGTTTTAGTAACCTACCTGCATTGCTACCTTTTATCCGGGAACACTCCAAGTGCAGTTTCTACAACGATATCAGACAAGAAATAGACACCGCAACATTTCCTTAAAGTCAGCTCCTGAGACAGAGAATTTATGTACTTTGCTGCTTGTCACGGTAAGGACTTCTGTCTTCTTTGTAACTTCTGAGTTTAATAGACAAACGTTTGGAAACAGAGAGAGAATAAAAGCTGAGGAGCCTTCCCTGCCTTCTTCCTTTTGAAGGAGTTTCCTAATCTTCTCTTGGCACCCACATACTGTACATTTCCTTTCCATCTCACAAATTCCTTTGCAGAGTTTTCTATTAGCAGAGGCTGATTTAAGATCATGACATTTCTGCTTTATTTTGGCAAAGAAATCCAAATGCAGATGCTCTTTGGAACCTATAGCTTGGGGGTATTTATCTGTTCCACCCTAGTAAATCAGCACCTTCAAACTCTAGTCTCATATATACATTGGTTTTATACCAAGGTAACTCTCTGTATTTCTGCTGCTTTCTACTGGCATAAATAGGAAGATGGTCAAGCAGAGGGATTCTTGGTTTATTTTAAATTTCATGAACTGTACTCACAGATTTTCTGTGTTTAGCACCTTTATAGTAATACTTCTTACAAGTACCACCTGATCTCTTAGATCCCTACGGACTTTCCCTGAGGCTGTTAGGTTTGTGTAACAGACTGCACATACATATACTGCAGCACATATTCTTGAAATACAAGAGACAGCATAATGCCAGTAAAGTTGACAACACATTTTCTTATCTGCTTCATCCTTTAATAACAGAGTGATGTCAGAACCACATTATTTACTGTCTCCATATGCATATGAGTAAATTGAGGGAAATGAGAAAAAGCCATTTAGTAGCAACTATGGAAAAACACCAAACTATTAAAATAGAATCCAAAATATTAATTATGATGATTTGGTTGTTCAGAGGACTGATGATTCCTGTTATCCACTGACTTCATTGACTCATTTGTGCCATGAGGGCATATTTACTGAGTATCCTTGATTCTTATGGAAGTACATTTTAAAATAAAATATAGAATGTAGGTTCTTTTGATTATACATCATTCTACTCTCTTATAAGTGTCTTGAAAAGCTGGCCCTACCTTGATACAAGTAAAGGATAATGAAAATGACACATAAAGTATTTCCTGTTAAAGGTTTATTTTCCATCCATTCCACCTGCACCTCATGGCCCTCCCTATCACTGGCCTAACTACTTATTGTAATATTAGCAAGCGTAGGAGAGGAAGGAATGGTGCTTGGCTCCTTTCTTTTCTGTGCAAACATACAGCAAGAGTCAGGTACTCACCCCTAACCTGTTCTTTTTTATGGTATATTATTATTATTTTTATTAGTATAATACCTATCCTTTAGCATATTAGTATTATACCTAACCTTTTGAAATTAAGCTGAAATTAGTGCACGGGGCTCTGATGAGCTTCATTGCTGGAGATACAAATGTTACTTTCGTGTTTTCATTCCCTCTTTGAAGTTTTTCATCACAACTGGGAATTCTGGAACTCTGATTCTCACAAGGGCTAACAATTGGCCATACACTGTACTGAACAGTAAAGTACTTCTTCCTGCTACTGCAACCTGTTTTTGTGTGTTCTGCCTTTTCCAGAGGAATGGATTTTGAGATTACATTGCACGGCTGCAATTTCTGCTCTGGCTCACTTCCATGTAAGATCTCTGAAGCTGAGGCAGAGCCTGTAGTATCTTTGTGACTGAGATAATAAAGGCAGTGGAACTTGCACAATAATTATATCTATTTCCGCCATTTACTTTGAATTCAAAAACATAGGAGAAGACACATAAAGCAGGAAGGGAAAGAGTCTTATCCTGAGTTTATTCTCTTTACATTATTGTTCCTATTGTCTGCCTACCAGAACTATTGATGCTATCAGTTGGTGAAAGTCTCCAACCACCAGCCAGATTTCCTGAGAAATAATTCTGCGTATCATTCCAGCCACTATTTTAACTGGCTTCTTTTTCAGTGATTAGCAAATCTGTTCTAGGTATGTTCTCAGTCCAGGTTCACCATGGCAGTATTCAGTCACAATAAATGGTACTGACTAACAGCTTCCATATATTTCAGAAGGAGAAGTCAATGTAAGGGAACATTTTGTTTTGCAAGGTTTGTGTGTTGTACTTGTGTTCATATGTGTGTCTATGTCAGAAAAATAAAGTCAATAAGAAAAAACTCACACTTGACTGAAGAAAGTGATATCCGTAGTGGTTCTACTTTCATGGAAGTCATTTTACACTTCTGGGAGAACCTCAAGACTCCAGAAGAGCCAAGTTTTACTTATACTGAGGAAAATTTGGTTGTGTCAAAGAACAAAATTTCCTTCATCCTTGTGCTTTAAGTGATACTCTAGCTTGCCTAAGTCTGGTGGACTAAGGGAGGAACCAGTAGAATCAAGAAATGTGTTTGCAATACTGAGCATGCAGTAAGTATTGTGGTAGGTTGTTATGTATCATTTGGATTTTCTTAAGCACTGAAGTTTTTATGCTCAAATATCGTATCACTATCATGTAGGCAAAGTAGGCAAAATGTGAGAAATGTGAATAACTGAGGCCAAGTCACAATTTTCTGGGATGAAGTGGAGTCACTGAGCCAGCTGGAGAAGGCAGAAAGCATTTTTCATGAGCTTTGCCAGACAGGCTCTAAGGAAGCTACCCTGAGGCTTCACCAGCAGCCGTAAATGTCTTCACTTGAATACAAGATTTTGAGTATCAGCCCTTTTCAATCATCATCCATGTTGCCATAGATATTAAAAAATTATGAATCAAATACAGACCCCAAAACAACTTGGAACTGACTTAAAAATGATGAAATATGAAAAAAGTTGGGTTTTTTCTAAACTCTTTCTGAGCCTCTAGGTTGTTTCATGATTTCCCTTTCTTTAGCTTCCTTTAAGGGGCTTAGGTTTCATTAAAAGAGAAAGAAGAATGATATTTTATGATCCACCTGATGATGAGAAAACCCCAGAATTCTGGAGGCTTCTGTAAAAGATGAGGGGTGCTCTGATACCATGAAAGGGGACATGCAGAACTGACTCCTCTATGCTCTAACTAGCTGGCCCTTGTGTGAATAGCCCAGGGAAAGAGAATGAAAAAGGTTGTGAAAACAGCAAGTAAGGAAAGGCTGCTCATTTGGAGGACATAAAACCTTCTGTAGCTCCTCTTTCACAAATTTTATCACTAGGTGGGCAAGGGTTGAAGAGCCTGATGATCGTGCTACAGCACCTCTAACGTATTCAGACTTCTGCTGCATAGTTTGAAGCTATCTATCAGATGTTGAATTATGTGAAAACTTATTGTCATGACAAAGACCATAAAAAATGGAAAATGAGACAATTAAAGACCCCGTGGCAAATTTTATAACGAGTATAGAAAATAACACAAAGGTAATCCATAGTATTATCTTTTCAAGGTTCTTCTTAGATGTTGTAAATAGGGTTTATAGTACTAGTTATTTTTTTGCTACTTTGCCATCAATCACCCTGAGGCATTACTAAACTGTTACTTATCTGCTGACAGATAAAACGAAACTTTAGTGCTGATATTACTGAAGTTTTATTAGTGAACACAAAGAGCTCAATAGTAACCAACAATCAAAGAAAAAAGAAACAAACTTTGTTAAAATATACAAATATACAAAGATTCTTAAATTGCTCACCTATCTTTTGTTCTCATGATATTTTTTTATTTAAATCATTTGAACTGAGTGGAAAGGGAATATAATTGACCTTTACAGTTGTCAGTTATAGCTGACGAATTTTGTTCTGTTTTGGTTATATCTGAGTAATAATTTTGTTGTATTGTCACATGATACCCAGGGCAGCCACAATGCTTGGACACATACTCTTACATACTTTATAATGGCTATGTAAATTTTGTAATTTTCTTCTAGGTATCTAGTGTGCCCAAGTTCTGGGTGCAATTATGACTATTGAAATCATTGTGAAAATTTTCATTGACTTTAGGGGGACCTAAAGTTCAGTCTCTGAACTTTTTCAATTGTAAATGCTTTCGGATAGGAACAATATGTTTATTCAATAAGGAAAATATGACAGTATGTGACCAATAATTCGAAATTAAGGTATTTTTACATCACTAATTCTTGTTACTAATTCAACAGATATCTACAAGAATCCTAAATTTCTCTTTTTGTGACTATTAATTTGATAAAAATTAATGAGAAAATATTCATATCTCAAAGGTAGGAAATACAAAAAATAACAATGTATTAAATACTGTCATCAAGGCAGAAAGAACCCTGAGTGTGAGTTGCACTAAGCATAATTGAAATAGGGGCAAATCACTGATTATAGCCATATATGTTATCTATTGGTTAAGGTCTCTTCAAAACATATCCTGCCCTAGACCTTTTGGTCTAGTTCAGCACAAAATGAAGCTGGCTGAATTTCACCATAGTCTGTCTCTGCAAGCATAAATTTTAAATATATTGAAACTTTATTTTTGCTTCATATTTTTCTTTGAATAAAGAAGACCAAAAATCAATCATATATCTAGGATTTAGCTGCCTGAAATAGAGGTCGACTGAATAATAGCTGGCTTGGTATTAAAGATAATTTACAGTGTCAAGGCAAATGTTTTAAGCAAGCAGTTTTTAAAATACTGATTTTAATAAGATGCGTGACCCTGGTGCCTGTTATTTAGTCTTGTACATCTTGCTAAGATTAGCTTTTCTAGACTTGGCCTGCAGAGAAGCTACTATTGTTTACTTCAGCAGCAGATGTACATATTAAATTTCTTCGTATAGCAATTTCTCAGCATACAAAAGTTCTATTCTGCTATTTGATCCAGTGACAGCCTCAATCTGCTTCTGAAAATTAGAATTCTTTTACTAGATCCTTCTAGAAATCAAATTTCTAGTAACTGTAGTTGTTTGTTCATAATTTAAAAGTGAAATGCACATATGATGCTGCATTCCTTAAAACAATATTTTTTACCTTTGGTTTCTGGTGCTTCTGAAAGCATGAAAATACACAAATTTCGCAGACAATAGTAAATTGAGATGCCTTATGAAAATCTGTATGTACAAATCACAAAGTCAAAGGATGTTGCAGTAGCTCTAGTATCAGCAGAAATTAAAGTAAATTCATTTTAGAAAAATTAGATTGAAAGATAAAAAGAAATAAGAATAAGAAAATTGATAAGACAACAATTTGGATAAAATCCTGAGAATGCTGAATTCTGTGGGAGATTTGCCATTTAATTAACTCAGTCAATACTTAGCCCCTGGCGAACAATACTCAAAGAGACCCAGAGTGGCAATAAACTAAATATGGAGTTGTTGTTTGAAAAAACTTGCTAATGTGGGCAGGTTGATACGCTACAGGTATAAATGTCTTTGTTACAGAATTCACTCTAAAATAAGATTCTGTAACTGGTATCTCATTGCACTTCAGCTCCTGTTTCAGTCACATCATTTATTCTGTAGTATAGATGTATTGAATATTTAGAAAAATAAAGACACTTGTCTATGTACTGGTGATTCATGTGGTCTAGGGTGACAAGGCAGTTAGTTTGGATATGCTGAGGACAGCAGCATACAGAGGACTGCACCAACCTTTATATAATCAGTGCTTTCTATCATAATATTTGCAGCACCTATTGAAGCAGGAAGCAGCCTGTTGCTTCATCTTGTGTACTTCTTCTGATGGAGGACTTGGGGTTTCTAGTCTCAGAAATGTGGTTTCCCTCATGTTCCCCCAAAAATGTTGGCCGGTAAGTCATGCTCAGTGCAGCATGCCTTCATGATGACTTTGAAGCCCTTTCCTGGTGCTTACAAGTCCTCTTTCCACATGCTACTTTGCCATATAGAAGCTACATGAGCATCCGTGTGGTGTTGTTCTGAAAAAGGTGCCCATCCTTGCACAGCTGGGTCTTGTTCCTCAGCTAGATGTGCAGTCAGCATACATCTGGACTGCTACACATGTCACCTTGTTTGTGAGCATGTAGAGACATATAAAGACGTATCAGTGAATTACTCTGCACTATCAGTGCACTTTCTGCACAACACCCAGCTTTCGCACATGTAATGCCAGAAAACAAGCAAAACCTTGAAGGTGGACTTACTTGTATGATTCTCAAAACAGAAGCCACATTCTGCAGTGCAGATGACTGGTAATTTTCCCGAAAAACAATTTTCTATAAAAAAGATTTTGTGAGGCAGAAGTTCCTATGGTGATGTAACCTTTAATTAGATAAAATATTCTTAGAGTGAAGTTTATGGTAAAGACAAGAGAACGAAAAGGCACCTTTTTGAGATCCAGTGGATGAATTTGGCCTCTCAGTTAAGCAGTGTGTGTTAAAATGCAAGCCCATTTGCTCCAGGTCAGAAGGATAGCAAAGCCGTGAAAACTTAACAGGACTGCAGGCCTGTGGGACTAGGAATGTACTGTCCTCTTCTTTTACTGAATAAAGAAACATGACTAGAAGAGTGAAATAAGGAAACCTAAACAAATTTTATTTACACATGTATTTTAAAATATTTGGGGACATTTTCTATTGAAAATAACAAGATCCCACAGAAAGGAACATAATGACATTTATTATCATGTCAGTAAAAAAAAGGGCAAGTCAAGTTTGTTCATTATGCTAGAGCACACCTTAACTGATATTGCTGATACTGTTTACTTCCTAGGCCTCAAGAAGTACTGAGTAAAGAATTTCTATATTTTTCTTCTATAAAAGAAAACTGAAAGAATACATTAGTAAATTGCATGTTTACTCTAAAAGATATCATGTGATCCTTCAGTTCATAGTCTCCATGCTAGAGGTACTGAAACCTTATGGCATGTGGCCTAGCTCCTCGTAGCAGAAATAGTCCAGAGCAGCCGTGCTGAGCTCAGCAGCCAGGAATGGCTAGTAAGGACAATGTGCAGTGGAAATAACTATTTAAGATGGCAGAGGTATTTAACAAGGTTGTAGTACCCAAGATATTATGTATTCTTAATTACCACGTCAGTGAGGATTACACCTTTGCGCTGACCAGCTGCTGACTTTGGAAACTGAGTTGCTGACCCGTCTCTAACATTTGAAACCTTATTTTTTGAAAACTGTTGGCTACTTATTTTTCTATGAGGCCTTCAGCAAGGGATATTTAGGTGTTTTGCTAAGAATCCCCTAGAAACTGAACCTAACTGGTGATCCTACTACAGAACTGATTGCCGAAGGTATATAGAATTGACGTGAAAGAGAAACTTGTGACAGTGAGAAGAATCTCTGCTAGACAGGGTGTTCCTCTGACGTGTGAGTACCTGGATTAAGGTGCTGATAAGAACTACAGAAACTGCAACAATTCCTACAGAATTGAGCCACAGGGTTGTTGGTTTATTTGGGGTGCTTAGTCTTTTTCTTTGGAAAAAAAAAAAAAAAAAGATCCTAGAGTTGTATGGGACATGTTGACTTTCTAGCAGCTAAGAAAAAGATTTTATTTCCTCTTTTACCTGAGCAAAAGACAGGATTTAATCTCTTAGATTTAAAAAATGAATGTTTGGGCAATTTGTGTCATGAATCACCTGATTCAGCAGAGTAATCGATAAGAAAGGCTCTTGCACGGTAATTCAAATAATCTATTTCATGCTGGAGCTCTACATAAGAAATATACAAAACAAGTAAAGAGTATAATTTATACAGAGAAATTAATTTTGGAAACTGAAAATGCAATGTATTGCTTGGGACATAACATATTCTGAAGTAACTGTTGATTTCACAAGGAGTTCAAACTTAATGTCTCCTGTTAAGACCATGAATAGATTTAAGTGTGCCTTGTGCCTTTTTTTGACAAGTCAGAAGTATATCAACTATGCCTCAGCAGGACTAGATTAGAGATACGAAGAGCCTAACCTACAGGATGATTTGAGGTCCCCACCTGTAGAAATGAAAATGCATAAATGTCATAACTCTTCCTGTGTTCAGTAACACAGGCAGCTCCAGTGCCGTTCCTCACCCTGCCATGTGCTGTCTGATATGTCTAATCTGCCTCAACTGTCCAGTCTCTTGCTATGATTCATTTCCTTACTATGTGGTTGTCCTCACACACAATTTTGCTACTTTACATAGAGAAGCAGCTCTTTCCTCTGCTGAGATAGAAATACCAGAAAACCCGTACCATAAAATGATAATCTGAAATAGGCAACTTAAAGGAAAAAATGCTTTTAGCACAGCATTTGTGGTAATCAGTGCTTTTCTTAAGGATCAGATTCTTGTATTTATACGCATATGAGCAGATCTTAGTTTTCAATCCTCTTAACAAGGAAAAGTGAGAGAAAAAAAATGACTATGTTTTCAGTGCTTATGGGTGCAGAGGAAAGCTGAAGACTACAACTAAAAGGATTTGTAAACCTGAAAGTCTATAAAGAAAGTTGGAAGGTGAATTTTAACTAATGTGCCCTAGTTCCTGCTCATCTAGACTGGGGACACTCTCTGAGCATATTGCACTTCCTTTCAAACAAGATGCCTGGGTGTCCTTCCATCAGAAACAAAGGTGCACGGTGAAAGAGAGGAGAAAAGATATGCACCCGTGGCTTACCCTTATATAGGTCTGGAATATGGTTGAGACATAGAGGTGCTCCTGGATCTGCAATTTTACGTTTAGCCAGAAATTATGACCACATAGATTGCCTTCTATCTTTTTCATCACCACTTTTCCCCATCACCCATCCCACCACCATCCAATTGCCCCCACATCTAGCACTTGTCCTAAGCACCTTCACACACATCTCCTGACATTGAAACCTCCTTAACATTAAATGAGTTTAAAATTCAAATGGCTTCTTAATAGATGCTATTGAATAGCAATATTGCCACCATTTGTCTTTGATAAAACATCATTTGTCATTATTGCTAAGGCCCCTGTTCCTCCTTCCCAAAGTCTTCGGATAGGAATGAGGTGTTATTGCTGTCTTTTCTCCTTTCCTTTTCTTACTGCTTTTATTTTTTTTCTTTCCCCTTTAGGACTTTCCTGAATGGTATCTGAGGAGGGACTTTTCCAGGGGCTGGAAGTTCTACCTTTTTACTTTATTAGATGTTGAGAGAGAGAAATGGAGATGGTTGGCCATGAACTCATTTCTTCTTATCTAAAGCTATGGCATTCCCAAAGCATACAGTGACAGCAACGCAATGCTTTTAATTTTCTTGAAGATTTTAATGCTGCCCACAGATGTGAGAAATTCAGTTCTTCCGCTGTCTTTTATTGCAGGTGCTGATCTCTTCAAAGCCGACAAACAACAAGAAGGACAATGGAGCCTCTGATTTGGTTAGTCTTCCCAGCTAACAGGGCTGTTGTGCGGTTGGTTTGCCTTTTTTTTTTTTTCCCCTTCCCCCCCCCCCCACAGGAAAGCGTATGATCTCCAGCAAATAGTAATTTAGGCTGGGCACCGTAGGTCTCCATGTGCTCTAGGAAAGTCTTTACAATTAAGCACTAACAAATGGGTTTTCTAAGTCACTTGTGGCAGCATTGTCCTTTCTGCTCCCTGAGGGAAATAGCTTATGGAACCATTTTGTGAATTTATCTGGAGATTTCTGGCTAAGAGAATTTCAGTGAAGATTTAATGTTTTATAGAGCCCCCCAAAAAATCAGACTGCAGTATTTCAAGGAGAAAACTGAAGCATGCCTTAAAATGTATAAAGAAAATGCATGAGGCTGAGGTTTTAAAGAATATTTTTTCTGTTTTCTCAGATACTGTTTTCAATATAAAACCACTTTTGAAACAAAAGAATTCAGACAATATTTTGGACAGCTCAGGAAAGCTATGTCAGGAACTATATAGCTGTACCTTATTTTCCCCAAAACGTGGTTGGAGAGCTTGGAATTTCTTCTTTTATTCAAGGATGTCTGTTATACCGATCTGCCAACTGAAGTCAACAAAATGCTCCCACTGGTTTCACTGTGTGATGGATTGAGCCCTTAGGGCTCTGCGTGGATGTGCAGCCAGGTACTATCTAGTTGTGTAAATGTGTCTGCTTTTTTTCTTTTCTTTTTTTTTTTTTTTTTTTTAACCCACCTAACCTTGCCACAGAGTCACCTAATGGAAAGCATGTAAACCTAGTTTTTAGTAGAATATAGCCCTTGTGGGTAAATAATTTAACTCTCCTCCCCCAAGTATTGTGTTGGAAACAATATTCAGCATAAAGTGATTGTATAGATAGGCTGATTGTAAAGCAAGATTAATATGAAAAGGCAAGAAGTCTGCAATAAAACCTACTAACTTAAATCATCCACATTTGTGTACAAGCATTCATATTTAGCAACAGTCCCAAGGCTGAGATTAAAGCTGTTTGGTAGGTTACTTCAAGGCCTTTTTATTGCTAAATCTTATTATGTCTCTAAAATGTAGAAATTAATCACCTGTCATCAAAGCTACAGTGGATTATTGACTTCTAAATGTCTCTACAAAGTGATTCATGACAGAATGAAACAGGAGACTGAACTAGCACTGAAATTCTTTTTGCATGTGATAAAAAGGGTCTATTAAAAGTGTTTGAACAAATGCTGGCTATTAGGTAATCATCACAAAGGATTTTGTTATCAAAATGTGGTGCTTCTTGAATAACCTTATTCAGATACGTAGAGATTTGCAACACCAATCCTCTAATGGGGAAGTTATCTGGAGAATTTGAATTGTTCATCTGAGAAGCTTGACATTAGGTAAATTGCAGCAAGCTTTTCTAAACTAGCTGCAAACCAGTGATGATGAAAACTGTTTTTCATACTTGTTTCTGGGTATCTCAACTCAAAATCATGTGAGTATTTCAATTCAGAATCATTGGGATGTGACAGGAAAATTTCCTATAATTTGGATGTTTTGGTATATATTCAGTGTCAGTTGTTCTTTGAAATTTGTTAAAAATACAATGAGAATGTACTACTATTAGGAGAAGAAGAGTCTGGCTTTCAGCTGGGTTTCTTAAAAGGATTCTGCTCCCGTTTAGTTGTAGGCATTATGCAGCTGTACGGCTGTGGCTGAGTGGTGTGGGTGCAGATGCACTGTCTGGTGTTTCTGGAGGAAATCTATAGATCCCAGACAGTTCTTGGTAAGTCTCCATTCACTCAGGACCTCTTCTGGGAATCAGAAGGGATGTCCTTAGCAAAGGGAAGCTGATACCCAGATTTCTTCTTTAAAAGCTTTAGAATATTTTTCTAAGAAAATCAACGTGGAGAATGCAGAGCTTCTGGAGGACTAGCTTAGGAATTCTGCTATAAATATTAGAAGACCAGGTTTATGACAAATGTCTTTGGAAAGATACTTTTAAATGGATTTTGAGAGTGTGTTTCCATCAGTCATATTATTGGTCTGCAGGGTGTGTCTCAGCTTTCTGCTTTCTGCTGGGGGAAGCTGGCTGAAGGCTTCTTCTTTCCCAAAACTTTATAGCATGAGCTTTCGCACTCTTTGCAGTCTGACAAGTATACCCCCATTTACGGGTTTAGGGGAGAGACACTGAGCTTTCACTTAGGATCAATTTGTTGTCTTATAGCAGGTAGAGGAAATGAAGGAAGATTTATTTAGTAAAACTGGAAATTAGACATTTAGGTCTAAGGCTGGGGAAAGTAGAGGTTATAAATAAAAAAAAGATGAAACAACATTTTTTTTTAATCTATGTGCAACAATAGAATTTTTCTGTAGCTGTTCTTAGTATCCCATATCTGAAATGTGTCTTTGCACATGTCTTAACTGCTAAAGGCAACAATCTGGAATTCCTGCAGTTATCCTGTCTTATGATGGCTAAGTAATGAGAAACTGCATCTCTGTCTACTCTTGCTTCTATTTTCTGTATTGATTTTTACAAAAGAAATGGTGACATTGATGTGGATAAAAATGAAAATGCTTCTGATACCACAATGTGGAGTCAGGCAGTTTGGACACTTAAAACCTTTTTCTGTGTTCAGTCTGTTCTGGTCATATGGAGGGTTGTGTGTGCATTGCCTATGTTTATCTACTTCCTGTGTGCCACAAATGTCTCTTTTAGGGAGCTTTGGGTACGTAAAGGATTTTCGGTCTTTGCTGTTAGTCAGCTTGTTGTTTCTCTCCTCACTGTCCTATCTGGATTGCTCATTTTGAACTCCTGAGGCCTTCTTATGACTAAGAACATTCCTCAATGAATTATTGTATGAGATCTCAGGTGTACAAACATGCTGTGCATATGCTCACAGTCTTTGCAGAGACCCCAGGTTATTGGTACAGTATAAACAAGATGCTCTGCCTGCACCTACCAGTGAGAGCAAACACTTTCTGTTCTTGCTCCTGCCTCCTCAGCTCTGACATTTCTATGTTTAATAACTAAAGATAGATTAAGAAGTTGTTGTCACAGAGTTTTCTGAGAGTGTTTGCAATCTATCTGTCTGATGTACGCTTTCAACAGTCACTGTACCAACTGTGAGTGTCACAGAACCATAAAAATGTTGGAAGGGAGCTCTGGAAGTCATCAAGCGTGACCTCTTGCTCAAAGTGGGACTATTGCCAGTTCTGGAACAGGTCACGAGGGGCTTTGGATAGCTGGGTCCTGAGGATCTCTGTTGATGGAGATGCCACAACTGCTCTGGAGAACCTACTCACTCTTGCCCTAATGTCCATCTTGAATCTCCCAAACCATGACCATGATGTATGTTGGCCATTATTAGTGTCTGCCACTGACAAGAAGAGTCATCATCATCTTTGAAACTGCTCTTCAGGAAATTGTGAGTTGCTGTTAGGTTACCCCTTAGTCTCCTTTTCACTAGGCTAAGCAATCTCACTTAACAATCTTTCTTTGCAAACTGCGCACTCTAGGTCTCTGACCATGTTAGTAGCCCTCTGCTATCATCTCAGGATCCCGCTTCAGTTTCTGCACATCCTTATTGAACTGGGGGCCATGGACTGACACTGTGTGTCTGGGTGCAGCCTCACCAGGGTTGCATAGAGGGGGACACACTCCTCCAAACGCAGCCAAGTGCATGATTTGCCTAATTCACAATGAGACAATGCTGCTGGCTTATATGAGTGGTGTGTGTTGTGAAAATAAGTCCCTTTGGTTTTCAGCAAGACTGTCCATCGAGCAGTTGTGTCTTGGCCTTGCTAATGTATGGGGTTATTCCACTCCAAGTGCAGAACCTTGCAGTTTTCCTTACTGAACTTCACCAGCTTTTTGTTGGTCCAGTTCTCAAGTTTCTCAAGGTCCCTCTGGGTGGAAGTTCAGCCTTTCATCATGTCAGCCACTCTAAATTTGGTGTGATCTGTAGATTTGCAGAGGGTGCAATCTGTGTCATCACCTGTGTCTTTAATGAAGATGTTGAAAAATATGGTCCCAGATTTGACCCTGGGGTACTTCGGTTGTTACTGCCCACCAGCCATACATTGAACCAGTGATCATCGCCTTTTGGGCCTGGCAGCCCAGCCAATTTCCCAACCCACCTGACAGACCAGCCCATGCAGTATTGCAATTACTGCAGGGTAATGCATCTTTTGGAGAATATTTTTCATTTTAGAATTGATAGTAATGCAGAAATATCAACCACCTAAAATATGGTAGGTGTGGCCAGTGTTGAATTCTGAGTCCAAGTGGGCCTCATACTATAATTGCTGCACTTCTAGTTAACTTCTGAGCCAAGTAGCAATGGCTCCTGCCTCATTAAACTGAGCATGAATAACCTTGTCTTAGTTTTCTATTAAAAATATATATATTTATGAGCTACCCAAGTAGGTACTCTGAGAATGTTCCTTTTTTCTTTCTTTTTTTTTTCCCTAGAATTTGGGGGCACTATTAAGATGAATATAAGCTTGCTCTGGACTTTTGGGGACTCATCTAGTCATCCTAAAATCTTCAGAGTTAGTATTTGCAAATACTTAATATTGCATAACTCTCTTGTAACAATGCTGTAGAAATGTAGGTGAAATAAAAAAGTTATTAAGATTCAGAGGTGACTGACACAGACATCTTAGTTATCAGCTTACTAATATCTGTGGCAAAACTGAGAAATTCATTTTCTAGAAATACAGCTCTCTACTTTTTGAAATAGAACACTGTAATGCTGTCTGAAAGACCTCATACTGATGATTCCAACTTCTTTTGCACTTTTAGACAGAAGCTGGAAGGATTCTTCATTATTTTGAATCATCATCTATTCCTACTCTTATAAATACATTAGAAATATGTTACTGCTTATCTAATGAAGATATGATCTCTATTTTAACTTGTTCTTTAATTTTTACTCAAAATGTTCTTAAAAAATTTTGTCAACACAAAAGCTAAGGTGCGAATTCAGTAGTGGTCTGTGTTTGCATGGATGCAATGACATGACTGGTTTAGGCCAGTTTGTAGATTCCTGGCTTTGTCTCCTTGCCACTCCACAGAATGGCTAGAGATCTTGGCTTAAAATGAGTAGGCGGACTAAGAAAACCTTAATTAATTAAGAAAAAGAGATATGGACCTTGTAATTATTCCCAGTTCTTTTAGATTCTTCTGTACGTTTTTCTTCTTGATAAGATCCTACTTTCCCAACTCTTGCAGATCCTACTCTCCCAACATCTCAGCAAAAGTGAGGAAGAAGTAGGAAAGAACAAAATGCAAAGTACATTTTTCTTCTCATAAGTGCCCTCTCAGCTCAACTGTAAAAACACACCTGTGGAACAGGAAAAAAAACAGCTATTGGAGAAAGGACTTAAGAAGAGCAAATGAAGATGATAACAAAGGTGTGAACGATCCCCCTGCTGTGGCTTTCAACACTGGATGGATGTACATGCGTACGTGCGTGCGTGCATGTGTGTGTGTAAAGGATGTGCTTGTTCCCCTAAAACTGCTGTATACCAGCCATGTGATTGTATTTAAAATTGTCTGTGTTGAGAATGACAGGAAATCTCCTTTCCATCTTGCATAATGGAAATCAGAAAGGCAAAAGCTCCTTGTACTATATTCTGTAATGCAAAGATTAGTTAATATATGTATGAAAAATGGAACAGTGACACTTGTTAAAATTATGGTTTTGTATTGATTGGTTTTAACAAAATTCTTGCAAAATATTTTGTGTGAGGCTTATTTAGTCACATTGTGATCTTTAATGTATTGGCTACTGCATATCATGTAAATTTTTGGGGAAGAGAATTAGGAGTTCAGATTCACAGCCACACTGTGCAAACTGGAGTTGCTCATGGGGCGAAAGGCATTTGTAAGGCTGCACTAAATTCTGAACCTTAATCAGAGACCAGATTTTCTATTAATCAGTAGAAGAAGGTAGGCACTCCAGAGAGCATTTCAAAGCCCCTCCTCTCTGAATCACTCCTTCCCTCCCCCCCCTTTTTTTTTAAAAAAAAAAAAAGTAGCTAGGCTCTTAACTTAGACACCTATCTTAGTACCTTGAGTTAAATAGCAGGAGTGTCCCTCTCAGACGCATCAGCCTGAAACAAGAAGCATGGATCTTTGCCGTATGAGGGACATTCAATTCACACATTTTTTTCCTCAGATCCTAAAATGGCAGCTGGGAACAGGGTTTTCATGAGTCTCTAAACCACAGTGATCCCTCTTTAATCATAATATTCCTGTCCTAATCCAAATGTACCAGCTTTGCAAAAAGAATCTGCTGGCACTGCAGCACAAAGGTGTAGTTCATGGATGACTTTACTGAGTGTAAGGGTATTATGCTAGTGTAAAATATGTATAAGTGAGATCATAATTAGGCTCATTAGCTTAACTGACAGCTACCCTAACAACTCATAGTAACATGGCATCTGATACTTAGATGCATGTTTTATTAGATAAGTCAAGGGTGGGGTTGTATTTGTCTGTTTACTCATAGTTCAGTAGCTCAAAGGAGAATTTCTGTGAATATGCTGTATAAATTTATGCCCCCTGAGACACATTCTCCATTGTTACCCCTACACTAATCTACTGTAACATCTGTGATGTCTGATGAGTTTCTTGTTCAGAGAGTGGTGGTACCCATTGGATGTTAGATTTGTGGAAAGTAAAATTTGTCCCCTCATCTTTAGATTGTTTTTTCTATTTCTTTTCAAGTTAACTTCTTGTTTCAGTTTTGGTAGAGTATTTAGAAATCCCCTAATCCATTTGTTGAGCTACATTTTCACTAGTAGCATATGGATATCTAACAGGTGGAGGAGACACTGTATAAATGAGAATTTGCCTGTGGGTCTTTTCATATTTTAGCTTCTGCAAGTTTGGCTGTTATGCTTATTATTCTAAACTCAGTTATTATTTTATTCATCTTCATCCAGCACATTTCTGATGTGTCTGAACAAGTTTAGAAGATTGTAACAAACTGGGAAGCCCCCATGCACAATTTTATTCTTCTCCTCTTATTAGTCCTCCCCATCTCTTATCCTGTTGTTTTCAATCGTGATGCGCTTTTAGGTGTGGTACATTTTTCTTGTCTCCTGCCAGACTACCTAGGCTCAATGCCTTTCATCGCTGATCTTTGTAAGCTAGCTGCCTTGCCTCAAATTTAAGTCACCTTTGGGATGTTGTATACTTTCCTTGTCTCTTCTTTGGAGCAGGAGAATGGTGGACAAGACTCTGAATCTCATGAATAGCTCAAAACAGCTATTGACCTTACTGGATAGGCTGAATAAGATGAGTTAAGGACTACTTTGCATTGCCAGGCTGATGACAAAACCTGGTGAAGCTGATCCACTATCTGTACACTTGTGTACAGCATCAAGCACACTATTGGGACTTAACAGACAATAGACTAGTGGATGCCTTAAAAATACCTATGACAAAATTTAATACAAGAATTGAAATACAGGGTAAGTGGAAAGGTGAAGTATTGGTGAAAGTCTTAAATCACAAGCTGACCTTTTTTTTTACCCACAGGACTTGCTGTTGCAACTTCTGTGCTGCTCCATGGTTGCTTTAATTTATATGACTAATGACATGAAAGATGTAAAATCCGTAAAAATACAGTGTTTGGCTGCTTAAATTAAGTTTATGAGTTTTTCTTAAGCCTGCCAAACAACTTAAATATTTCATGGCTTTCACAGGCTACAGTTCTAATATTTATAACTCTTGTGTGCAGATTTCAAAAATTATAATTACAACTCCCAGGATCCCAGATATAGCAGATGTTCAATATTTTGTACAATGTTGGCAGAAATGCTTTTCATGCTCTTTTTGATCTCACTACCCCATGTATTGTATCTGCTACAACAAGCTGTTGATAAGAGAGTTTATTGTTATTTCCTTGTAAAAGACTCTGTAGGGCAGATTCAGGATGGCGTATAAAGGAGGATGAATGGGGATTCGGTCCTAATGAATAATGAGGAACCCTGTGCAGTGTATTCTTTCAAATACTGCCCTATTAAATGGCATATATGATGGCCTTCATCATGTAGATCCACGTAGGACTTCTGGAGTTAGTGTGACCCTTTCATTTTAGGCTATCCATCCTTGCTCCATTCCCCCTGTATTGATGGATCACTTCATTTCCCATTCTCTTTTAGGTATTCACCCCCACGGAGCTTGTGTTCCCTGCATGAGGGTACAAGAATAGCCTTATCTGAGTCAGATGCCAAGGCCCATATATATATTTTAGTCAGAGAGTCAATGTGTGAGATAAAATTATGGCACAGACTCTCTGATTTTTCTAATGATCCACTTGTACTGTGCGGAAGAGAAATGGGCTTTAAGCAGCTGGGCTTGACAATTCTTGTCATGTTTTACTTATATTGTATTCCTCATTATTGTAATTGGGCTTTTTCTTATAGCCATATTGGGTACTCTGTTAAACAGTTAAACTTCACTGTCACTCAAACGATTACCTCAAATTTATAACACTATCTATAATCAGACTCTACTCTTTACAGGCAAATTTTAATGCAGTCCAAAAAAGTGGAAAAAAAATCAAGTTACTTGGTTAATACAACATCGTACAACATTACTGTAACTGCATAGCAATAACAAACAGATGAAATCATTGTATAAAAGAAATTAAGTAATTTTATTTATATTATCATTTATTTAGGCCTCACTTAGAAATGTACAGAAGACATTAAAATTCACATGCTTTTGAGGATATTACCTTGTAAAAAATTCAAATTGGGTATCTACTCTTTGATTTTCAGTATTACCTTAAAAATATCTATGGGAACATAAACAATAGATTGAAAACATAATGAAAACATAATGAAACGTGAAACAACATATTTAATGATATTTGGATGTGTTCTACTATTCATTTCCATAGTGTAACTATAAGAAAACCAACTTACTATGCTTTTGAGGAGTGACTTGGGTTGAAGTTTTTTTTTTTTTTTTTTTTTTTTAATTTTATGAGTTTTTCAAACACGAGAAAGAAATGTTGCCATTTTCTGTTTGCAAGAAAGGGATCTACCAAAATGGCATTGGTACTACAGCTAAAATCCAGATATAAGATGGATCCAATATGACAAACCCTAGAAGCTTAATAAGATTGTCTGGAGCAGATGAGGACTATGTAAAATGACATTTCAAAACTGGTGACTTCAGATCTGATAAAACTACTCAGGAGGACAATCAGCTATAGATGATTTATGAAAATCAACATACAGAGCATTCTGTCACTTGGAATACCAATACTCAGGTAGTATCAATAGAATTAAAGTTGTATTACTTAGGAAATGTTTAAGAGTACTATATATAATCTGAGTCTAAAAGCATGGTTCGAGAGACAGCACAGATCACTGAGGAATTTACTTACATATTTTGTACTTGACTGTTAATGGGATACATGGAAATCAAGTCTGCCTTACGGAATTGTATACCCAGAACCACAGCAAAGCATCTTGGCGCTCTGGCCAAACACCCTTTCACTGGTTGCCCCTTCTCATGGCCATCCTTTGAAGCCTCCTGTAGGATCAAAGTGCCTTGCTACCTTTCAGTTTGTAGGCTACAAGCGCTCCTTTTTGCTCCTCTGAGCTACAGCAGTTATTTCAACAGACAGTGGACACCAGTGTGCATCTCTGCCACTGTACTTTAGTCTTGTCATTTTAATATCCAGTCTGCTTTACAAAAGCAAAAGACAACTTGTCTTCTGAGCTGGGAGCATTGGATTCTTTTGAAAACTCTGTGTTACACAAGCATTTTTAACCCTGTGTCTCTTGAGAAGATACATTGCCATCCACAACTGATGCAGGGGAGTTACTCAAAAGCCTGTAAAATTAACAGCATAGCCGGCAGTGGACTGAAAATGCTAATTAATGAGGCATTGTGGACTGTGGGATGAGGCAAGATTCATTATGTCCTGGATCTGCCACTTAATTCAGTTCTAAAGATTTTGTGTTTTAATGTAACTGGACCTGTGTATCAGTCTGAACTTTGTTAAACAGTCTGTTCAGAGAACAGTTTCACGTACTTTTTCAGAGATCAAATGCCTTGCAGAAGCCTCTGATTTACCATAGACAAAATTATTATTTATGCATATCATTAAACATCCCATGCTTCACTCTAGTAAATCCTATTCTTTCCACAATTCATCTTGGTCCAATTCTAAGTCACAATTTTAAGCTGATTATAATATCAGAATTTATATTTGACTATACTGGGTTTATTGCTTGATTGGAGGAAAGTTTTTCTGGGATGCTGGAGTAGAAAAAGCTCAGGTATCTTCAGCAACAAAGAGAGTAAAAAAGTACTTTATCTAAGATCCAGTCCCATGTCTTACATCAGTAAGTGATGATAGGAGTTGACATTTGGAAAGGAATGACTCATGTTTTGTGGCTTTTTAGTATTTCAAAATGTACTTTTTGTTGATGCACTAAATTTTTTACAGCAGATTTCTCATTTTCTGCCAATTCTATATTGGTAATACAAAATACGTGCTGTACCTGGGGAAGTCTGCAAGTTCTGTTTTATCTTTGATTACTGAAAATGCACAGACCTGAAGAATGCAGCATCAGCCTTGTGAAGGAGGGCTCTGCCTTCTACTTGCTGTCAAAAAGACCATCTGAAATAAAGTAGATGCAGTGTTTCTGTGCAAACAATTGAAAATGCAGATGACATTCCTTTCTCCCAAAGTGTTGTAAGCATGCATTAATTTTTGTGAGATTTTCTGACTCTTTCAGATATCATAAAAAATCCAATCAAGGAAAAAAAATCTTATTTTTTGGGTGGGGCTTGGATGAGACTCAGTAAATGAGGCATAGGACTGTATTCTGAAAAAGGAGGCTAACAGGAAACACAGAACAGCTGCCTCATTTGTGAAGCATTGCTCTTTTTGTAGACCAAATGTGGCAATTCTTCCTATGGAAAAATATTATGCAACTGTTTAATTAAAGACTCATTATAATAAGCATGCCAAAAGAAACAAAGCTAATTTTTTAGACTTTCATTTCCTGACTTTTGATGACTCCTCTTTGCAACCCTAAAGTTAAATTTATTATCAGAAAAATAGCCCTCTAAACCCTGTCTCCCAAATGGGTAAGCTAGCATAACCAGCTATGCCTGTTTCTTCAAGAGGTATTCACCTCTTCGCAGAACATACTCAATTGTTGCAGAGCTTTCACATTCCTTTGCTCTGGATAGTAATTAATCATTATTTTGCAGCTCTTTTTTAATTAAGTGATTGATGATTTCTGATGTGTCAAGAGAAAATGAAACAAATGGAAATCAATTTGAAAATGAAGCTGGAAAAAAATAAACAGCATGAGCACCCAGGGTACTGAGGATACGCAGTACGAGTGGAGGAGGAAATATGTTTTTACATCTGATTGAACCCTTCTATTATTGTAAGGGCAATAGTTAAAAGTTAGAACCACAGCTAATTAAAGTCCTTGTGCTGTCATGGCTGTAATCCTAGTTTGTGTAGACTAGCTTGTTCCTCACGCCTCTGATTATAACATAATGAGTGACAAAGCATTATATGGCACAAGGGACATAGCTGGAACCTTTAATTACTAATATCCAGGGTTTTTTAACATTCTTTCTCCCTACCCTCCTCTTCCACCTCCACTCTGAGCCTGTAATGAGACTGATGTTGAGTGTTACTTGACTCTGCTTTAACATATTTTCATTGTTAGCTTTAACAGAAATGTTGGGAATATTTATCTGTTGTGCCCAAGAGAGGGACTACTTTATATGGTAATGGGTGAACTCGCTTACTCTGAGAAACAAGATTAATATCTCCCAGAGTGAAAATGGGAAGAGTTTTGTGTGTGATGAACTTTGGAGAGCAAGTAATAGGAAGCTCATGAATGCAAAAAATTCAAATGGGGCTGTATCCCATGGAGCGAAAGAGAGGTGAGCGGAGCCATTGTTGGCTTGACAATGTGACCCTTAAAGGTAGAGGAGCAGAGTCAGTTCAGGATGTCAGATGCATGTGGTGCTTTCTGTTTCTCATAACATCTTTGAGAGAGAGGTGAAGAAAAACAACAACAAAAAAAGAGTAGGGTCACAGAGACCGCTGCACGCACCCCAGCTAGAAGGCGAGCAAAGGCAGGAAAAGTGCAAAAGGGCACTGAGAGGGCACATTTTTCTCTTTCTAAGTAGGAGGGTAGAGGTGACGAGCAGCAGGAGTCTCATAGTTGTGGGGGCAGTGATCAGCAGGAGGAAGGGAACCAGCTCTGGATCGAATGGGAATCATCAGCAGGCCAGTCAAGCCGTTTCACCATCTGCAGTGTGCTGCTGGGAGGCCTGGCTGCCTCTTTTATCTTTGGGACCTTGTAAGAATAGCTCTGAATATAGATAACTGGGCTGAGAGACTGCAAAGTTCTTCAATTCAGCTGTGATTGCTTCAGCTATTTTTTTTTCTCTCTTCCAAGGTAACCTAAAATTTTCATGGGAGATTTGAATCATGCTTTGGAGAAAGACAGGCTTAATATGCCTGTATTTGTCTTTATTTCTATAAGCCAGCATATTCTGAAAGTTCCTGCTGACCCACAAAACTAGTGCCTAGCTTAGAGGAAATTCGATTCAAACCATTCACTTTAGTATTGGGATGATATTATCAGTGGTTTCACAAGAAAAATTTCTTTAAATGGCTGTATAAATCTCATAAATGGGAAAACAGTTGCTCTGATTTGTACTCAGTATAATGGTAGATATTCTGTGAATGAGGAGATTACTTTGCTACAGGGTAGATATCAGATCATTGACATTTAACCCAGGGACTCTTGAGCCTAATAGGAGGTCATTGACGAAAACGCATTTCGGAATTTCAGCTTATCTTCTTTCTGATGGAAACTTATATCATCCGAAACAATTACACATATGCTGCGTGTACATGCACAGTTGGCATAAAGTTGCACACAAAGAGGACTCTGAGAGCATCCTAAATTGGAAAAGTCTACAATAATAATAAAACTTTATCATTGTGTGTCATTGGCAAAAGATAGCTTAGTGCTAATGGTGGAGAAGATTTGAAGGACTGAAAGACTCAGGGGATCTGTAATAGACAGTGAAGTCTCTCAGCCATAACTCATTGTTTCAATCAGCCCAAGTCAGCTGCAGACAGAAGTCATGACTTGACACCTGACTGTGGTAGTCAGCGCACAGCGAGCTGATGTTCTTTCAGTCACATATAACAAAAAACATTACTGGTAAGCCAAATCCTGCTGGCCTTGCCCATCTGAGGATAGAAGCAATCCCACTGCAGTCAGAGGGACTGAGAGGGTAGTTAAGATGTGATATTAATAGTCTTAGTGGAGTGAGGATTGAATAAATAAGCATCAAACCCCAGGAAGCCTCATTTCTATAGACTTATGGCTCCTGGCTGATGTCTCTGGGATCCCACAACCCGAGAGCTTTCCTACTTGTTTTTCTTGTGGTTGGAGCAGTCATGCAGCTTTCTCCCATGTGGACTCTCCACTGGTTTTAATGAGGATAAGTTCCTCTAGTAAACTTTTCTTTATTGTAGGCACAAATGTTGATTGTTTTGCATCTGAAAGTAATCTATGGGAGCTTAATGTTTTTGGAACTAGTACTTTTTTGTCACATTTGATTGAAACTACTAGTAGCTACAAACATTTGGGAAGTATCCAGGTGGTGAGGATTTGCACTAATAATGCAGATTAGATAGGTCTTTCTTCTTTTGGGGACTAAAATAAAACTGCCAGTTTCACAAGTCTGCAAGTGTATCAGAAGGGCACAGTGGGAGAGACTGAACTTCCCTTGATTTTACTGTGCCTTTGTATGGTCTGCAAAGTTTTTTTCTGATGTCTAATTCAAGTGGAAGAGCATGGAAGAACTTGGGGTTCATCTCAGCGTACAGGAAAGGTGAGTGAAGTAGTTTTAGCTAACTTGTGTCACTTTGTACCAAAGTGGGGTAAGTGTACATCTCATGATAAATGGTGCCTGCAAGTTGATGAAGCTATAGTTTCTTTAACCCTTCAAAGTAGATTGCTCATTCTTACCCTTTATCTAACTTTAATCCTGGGGAAGTAAACTGAATCCAGAGGAATGAGGAGGGAAAATGAGTGTGTTAGGCTACCTGGTTGAGAAGGTATCGGGTAAGTTTCTGACAGGTCACTTTAAGCCCTTCACAATGGCAAGTTTTCTGATTGTTAATGAAATCACCAGAGATGAATAGCATCCGCTTAAATTCTTACCAGCCAAAAATTACAAAAGGCAAACAAAAATCTAGTAGCTTGTTTGATAGCCCAGATGTGATGTTGTAGCTAAAGACCATGAGAAATGGCAAAGTAAAGCTAATGGCACAAAAAGGTTTGTATCCAATAGCTCTGGATGCATAAAATATAAAAACGGAGCTAGACAGTGGCAGCATTATATGACTTGATCAGACTATGCAAAAGTGGGATTTTGATTAGAGAAGGTGGCATAGAAAGGGAGAGTTTGGAGCTAGCAAGAGAGATTGAATTCAGCTCACAGACTTACAGCTAAACCTAGTCACACAGGAGTTAGATGTCTGAACTCCTATTATAGCCAGGTAGCGAATCAACAGTGGCCTCTATAGAGGTGTCTAATGACATAGCTACTCCAGGATAATTCACGTGTCACCGGCTGTCTCTCCAGACATGTGTAGGTCTTCTATAGATCCTATGTTATATCTGCTAATCCCGAGCAGTTGTCTTGGGCTTTGTATGACAGCTCAAAGAGGCAAGAGGCATCTTTGCTTAAGGAGCTGAATCAGGTCCTTGTTCTCCACTGACTATATTGACACCTAGTTCACATGTAGATACCTAATTTAGGTGGCTGCAACTGTGAACCGATTTCCACCCAGATGTCTCTTTATCCAAACCAAGCAACCAGCTTTCTTGGAGACAGGAGTTGAGCTGGAAATTTCCTAACTAGGGTGGCCCAAGGGGAAAAGAGAGTGTTGTCTGGTTGCCAAAGAAACATCACTCAGTGATATTTACTTGAATACAACGCAAAACTGAGGATGTGAGCTCAGGTTGTGAGTCGATGTAATGCTAAGCTGACTCTGAAAGAGCAGCCCTTGTTCTTTGATCCGTGTACGGGCTTCTGCTACTTCATTTGTATTAAATCAAATGGCCATGTATCTTCGGGGTGAGTTGATTCAGCTGGCTGAGCGGACTGAACTTTTTTTTTTTTTTAATTTTGTTTTTTATTTTTTTCCCACTGGATCACCCTGCAGTGAATCCCCCATCCTGCAGCCACATGACCACTGAAAGATAAAAAAAGAATGGAGGAGAAGACATCATCCTTTTCTGCAGCAGCTTGGACTTGCACTGGCTTACCTGTAGTGTTAGCATTGGCCTAAGACATTGGAATGAAGGGAAAATAATTTATAATGTAAATCTATGGCTTGTGTCTAATAGTTGTATTTTTCCGAATTCATTCTTTGTCTCACATACACTTAGTATTTACCTGAGGGGGAGCATCACCTCTTAGAATTGATGAGGAAAGTAATTATTTTTCCACAATTTGTCAGGTAAGCTCATGTGTGTATATGTTTCTCTGTGTGTGCATACAAGTGCGTGCGTGCATGTGTATGTGTGTGTGTATGTGTTACCTTCAGGATGCCTCTGTAGGTACTTGAACCCGCTTATTCCTCCTGGTGGTCATACCATTGACCATGTAAATAGTGAAGGCAGATATTTTAAAATAAATGCCATATTTGATTATTAACTGTCTTTAAACTTCAGTGAATTATCTAATATGTAAGGTAAGTATTTTTAGCAGTTTAAAGGCATTTTTACCCTTTACTGTAAAGCTCAATAATTGTATAACATTTGCATTGTCCTTTCCACATATGTTCCCATTCTCATTCTGTCAGTATCTGAAATATTTAAAAATACAAACAAAAAATACATCATTTTCTTCTGTGTCTCTATTCTTTACAGGTCTTGGGGCAAATAGCTTGATTATATTAAGATTTTTGTTTATGTTTTAAGTGTTTTGTGAATCTGTTTGAAGAAAGTATCAAAGGAATCCTGAATAAATGAAATGAGATTTGATGTAGCAAAAAGAATCTAACAGTTGTGATTTGTGTTTCTGTCTCTAACCAAAAAAGAAAAGCCCAAGGAAATGAGATGAAGCCAACAGCTCTTAGCTTATGTCATGCTTATTTATCAGTATCTTTTTTATAATTTGAAATGAAAAATCAAAGATGTTATTACAGCTGTTGGAGTAGTGCTTTTGGGGGAGAAAAGGGGAATACAAGAACCAACATTTCTTTTTGGGTAAGATTTTAAGAATAGAATAATTGCCAATTTAAAATTCAATGTTAGTTTTGAAGCATACACTTAGGTACTTAAAAATTTCCAAGGCACCAAACACTTCCCCAGATTCAGATAATTTTGTTATGTACCTATCAATCAAACTTTGGACCCAGACTGCTCAGTAAAGAATGTTTGCAATGATAAATAAAGGTACACTACAAAGCCTGAGGTGCAGAGGATGCAGTCAAGGCTTGAATATATAAGAAAATAGACCTTCAAATCTGTTGTAAAATAATTATTTTTACTGCAATTTATAACTCCCTCTCTTATTTTCTTTTTTCTTTTTTTTTCTTTTGTTAGCTAGATAGCCTACTGCTTTTACAATATGTTGATCCCTTCATGTGCTAGAACATATCTGAGGAATAGAGTTATGCATATTTTCATCACAGTGCTCTGAAGAACTCTTTTAATCATATTTTGTTCACTGGTTTTGGGAAAATTTCCATAATCTTTGTTGTTAAATTGATATTTGATAAATTGGTAATCATGGCTATCTTGATTAAAACATGATTAAAATACTCTTTAAAGTAGGGAAAAATATGTATATTTTGGTGGCGTAAATTGCCTATACATTTTAAGATCATTTAACAGGAAATCAGTTTCAACTCCTGAAAAATACTTAGTAACATATTGCATATTATTCCACATCATTATGCTCAGCTGTGTTTGCTACAGGCATGGGATTCAGGAGCACTTAAGATCCCCAAAGTGTTGAAGTGCATGACTGTCTTTTTATGCAAAGAACTGTGTTGAGTTGAGCTATATGAAATCATATAGAATCACAGAATTGGTAAGGTTGGAAGGGACCTCTGGAGATCATCTAGTCCAACCTCCCCACTCAGCAGGGTCACTTAGAGCATGGTAGACAGGACTGCAACCAGGTGGGCCTTGAAGATCTCCAGAGAAGGAGACTCTACAACCTCTCTGGGCAACCTGGTCCAGTGCTCCGCCACTCTCACAGGGAAGAAATTCCCCCTCACGCTCAGGCAGAAGTTCCTGTGCTTCAATTTCTGCGCATTGCCACTTGTCCTGTCACATGGGACAGCTGAAAAGAGTTTGTCCCCATCCCCTTGACACCCTCCCTTCAGGTACTTGTACACATTGATAAGATCCCCCCTCAGTCTTCTCTTCCCCAGGCTGAACAGGCCCAGCTCTCGCAGCCGTTCCTCATAGGGCAGGTGCTCCAGCCCTCTGATCATCTTTGTAGCCCTGTGCTGGACTCTCTCCAGTAGCTCCATGTTTCTCTTGTCCTGGGGAGCCCAGAACTGGACACAGTACTCGAGATGAGGCCTCAGCAGAGTGGAGTAGAGAGGCAGGGTCACCTCCCTCCACCTGCTGGCAACACTCTTCCTCATGTAGCCCAGGAGACCATTGGCCTTTTTGGCCACAAGGGCACATTGCTGGCTCATGGTCAACTTGTCATCCACCAGGTCCTTCTCTGCAGAGCTGCTCTCCAGCAGGTCAGCCCCCAGCTTGTACTGGTGCCTGGGGTTATTTTTCCCTAGGTGCAGGGCTCTGCACTTGCCCTTGTTGAACCTCAGGAGGTTCCTCTCCACCCAACTCTCCAGCCTGTCCAGGTCTCTCTGAATGGCAGCACAGCCCTCTGGTGTATCAGCCACTTCTCCCAGCTTGGTATCATCCGCAAACTTGCTGAGGAGGCACTCTGTCCCCTCATCTAGGACACTGATGAAGAAGTAGAATATGAAGTCATAAAGTATAATCTAAAGTAGTGAATGAAGCTGGACAATAGCTGGCTGTCCTGAGTTCATCATTCTCTGTCCCATGAACATGTAGCTATACAGAGTGGCTGAGTTTCAGCAGGAGAGACTGAGATTTGAACCATGCAGGAGCCAATGCCCTAGAGGTCAGGAGATGGCAGACTCGTGCGTCACTGTTATCCAGTTATTTTGGGAGGATCTGTCTATTCTTCTTTTGTGACCACATCTACAATCATAAATTAGCCTTGCCATGATGGTGCAGCCTGGCTCCATTCACATGGCAAAAAATCCACTTCTCTCCTTCCCACTCCCCCAAAACCTACAAGATGACCATGTTTAACATATAGATGGGCAAAATATCTCTCTCTCCAAACACCCCTAATTGTCATTGCTTGGGAGAGCTCAGACCCGCGGTCCGGATCATACCAAAAATTAATACTGGACAGGGTTCAACCATGCACTCTGGCTCCACTAGCTATCATCCCTCTGACCACAGTTTTTGTCTTGGACAGTTGAAATTACCAGTTGGGTTTTGGGGGTCTTCCCTGAGCCAGCTACATGGTCCTCCTTAGCTGGCAGGATGGTCAAAGGAACGTGATGCTCTTAAGAGAGATGTATGTGGAAAAAAAGAGAGAATCCCTTAAACTGGGAAACTGTAGGAAGTCCCTGGAGGTAGAGGGGAGGAGATGCTATTAAGTCAACTGAAAATAAGTTAGCAAACTAGACATCAAAGTTCCACTTGACCTAAACTATCAACAACAATGAAAACTGTGTACTCACATTATAGACTATGCCCTTATGCATGGTTTTCTGTATAGAAGATACTGTATCAGTCACATTGTAAAAGACCTAGATCAACTTAAAAAAAATAAAACCCAATAGAATGATTACGGCCGCTGCATAGAATGACAAGTATTATCAACAAAAATTAATCAGGCGCATCTTTTAGTGAACTCAATTAATAATGTGCAACAACAGGGTCTCTTTTCTTAAGATGAAAATTAATTAGTGGAGGGAAGGTCACTTGGAGATGCTGACATCACTCATCAGAATGCTCTGGCAGCTCTAATTATTTGTCTTCCAGGCTTGGGTGATCAGAAATTATTGCAATACCTGAGCAACATTTTGAAAAAGCTTTGTGCATGGCTCTTTTAATTAGACCTGGTATTTGATTAATGCAGTGGAAGCATTTAGATCAGCCTCTTATCATTGAGTGACTTAGAAGTTTTAGGGAATTACACTCTGCAAGACAGGGTCACTACAGTAGATTTTTAATTCAGACTTTAAAAAATAGCTTTAACAATTTAAATGCACATAGATGTCATCTTCTTCCTTTACCTTATCATTATCTAGAATGAAATTATATATTTTTCGGCATCAAATGAGGTAAACTGCATAGTGCATGAAAATGTAATTTGTGTGTGCATAATAACACATGATTTACATTTATATCTATAAATTTTAAATCACCTGCTAAATTTGTGCGGGCTGGATTTATATAAGATTATACCAAAGCAGAACACTTTGCTAAACTGTGTAATCTATATTGCACTGACTTTTTATTTATTTTGTTTTTATTTATACTCAGAAACACACACACTTGTGTGTGTGTATAAATACATTAAGAATGATTTCCAGTTAGAACTATGTGAATAATTTAGAGAAATTTTCAAAGTCTTCTAGGCTAGGCATTGACTCTTGCTCTATGGACCTTATCTTTTGGTACCGGCTGTCCTGGAGATGGAGTACAGGGCAAACATAAAGAATGTGAATATTATTAAATGCAACAAATGCATCAACAAGTAAATGAAAAGATAACACAGTCAAGAATAAGAGGGTAGTAAGAAGATAGTAATAAAAATAATGCACATCAGATATCACAATTAAACAATAAAAAGCCACCATGGACATTTGGGGATCATAAACTCTATTAGCGGGTGGCGTCCATCTACTTTTTGTACCTCTGAAGACCTACCAGTTAGTCTGGAAATGCAACTTTTTTATTCTGTTCATGGCTCATCTCTGGCCAACAGATCTATTTATCATTTCAGAATGCTCATAGACTCTGAACTTCTAATCGGCTGCATGTTACAAGTATTCAAAATCTGCAAAATGTTTTGTTCATTATTACAACTTATTCTTTTTACTGAATGATGCTTACATTTGAGGCAAATACTGAAAACTGATTTCATTGGGAAATTGGAAAGCAAACCAATAACATATTTTCCTCTTGTTTCTAAAACAAAGTAAACTCATAAATGGGCCTAATTCTGGAGAAGTTAATGTAATTGTTCTGGCTGGGAACTGGATTTGGCCCATTATGTTGTATTCTCTCTCTGATTTCCTCCCAGCATGATTTTGTTATGACACAGTTCTAAATCATAAACTTATTCACTCTAAGAGACTATAAAATAGAGTGATCAATTTTTATTTTTGATGTATTTGGTTATTTACAGCTTCATTGTCCAGATAGGGAATATACAGCACTGATATACCACCACTGACTTCAACAGAATTATATACCCTTTTATACTGAGGCTTAATTTGGCAATAACAGCTAAAAATGAACATATCCAGAAAAGGCAATAAATTGTAATTTCTCATAAAACTCTATGAAATGAATTGTCTGGAGTCTCCTATTACTTAAAGTTCTGAAAAAAATTATATTGTATTTTAATCAGATATGGTTTGTTAGTATCATCCAGATGGTAAGAGATCTAAAAATGACTTTCTGGGTGGAAGGGATAATATTCTAAAACAAAAATATTACTGTGGAAGAAACTTAGCATCAGCCAAGATTGTGGAAGATAGTTTACCTTGAAGTTTATGTTGTGTTAAGTATGTTTTGTTTTGTTTGCCAGTTGAGCTGACTCTCAGGATGAAGGGGAGTGTTACTATTACCCGGACCTGGAAAAAAACACTCCCAGCAATTGATTTCTCATTGTCCACAAGTGCTATTATCATAAAGCAAGTATAGTACTTTTCTGCAGAAGGGTTATACTAAGAACTTGATTTTAGTGAGATTTTAATTTGTTTTATGCGGTCAAAAATTAGTATTGAAATATGGTCTCATTCTACTAAATGAATATGTATCAAAAATATCAAGAAGATTTTCATATCCAGCTAGCACTTTGACATTTATTTTCCATGAGGGCAGAAGCTCTTTCTGGTAATTTCATTTAAGCTGACAATATACACAAATTGGGAACAGCTGTTGGCTCTTTTGACAATGCCCTGGAAAAATTCACAAACACTTATGAGGCAAATTCTGGAAAAATTTGTATTAAATAAAATAGAACATAAACACTCCTCTTTTTGCATCACAGGGCAAACTGCTAGAAAAGACATTAAGTGGTGTTAAAAGTGACCTCTTAAAAAAGAGAGCAAAGCAAATAAGAACATGGCTAGAGAATGCAACATAATTTCTGTTCACTTATAATTTTGAGTAATTTAAGAGTGAGCCTTGACTTGTGAACCAGTTAATTCCCTAGCCCATCTAAGTCTGATTGCTTTGCCAGTAGAAAGACATCCATATTAGGCTTCATTTTTCTCTCCTACCAATCTTAAATTAACATCATTCTCCCAGCAGTATGTGGTCACACCTGTTTGCATGAAACCTGTCTCACACGTAGCAGTGGAAACCATCACACCCAGGTAGGGACATGATTTTGCTGTTACTCAGAGGAGTCTAGCGTCATGTAAGATGCCCTGCGGTACCACCCTGACCACCCACTGCCATTCCCACGTGGTGTGGCTCCTATGCCACATCTGATGGCCCGGGCCAGTGCAGATGTTTTGGGGTTTGGGGGTTCTTGCTTCACGTGCAGTGGGTTCCTGTGCTAAGGCAGCAGAATCCCACTCTCGACGGACAAGCTTGGCAGCTTGTCCGACCCACTTGTCTTAGTATCTGTTATAGTCCTTTAGGCACTTTGGTAGGGTGACTCCGTTCATCCTAAAGTGAATGAATCTTTTTCTTGAAGCAACTGTTTTTCATCATTGACTTCAGAGCTTAGATTAGATTTCAGATAGTTAGCTAAAGTTAGATGAGATGAATCCCATGCCATACCTAAGCCTATTGTTATTATGTAATGTACCTGAGATCTGAACTGGAGAAGAATGAAAATTCACAAGCAAATGTTAAAAAAAAAAAAAAAAAAAAAAAAAAAATCCAACACCCCAACACCCTTTCTCCCCTTTCACACCCTGAAATAAACCGGTTATGGAAAACTCACTGAGCTGTGCACAAAACACTGAAAAATCCTTGCAAACTCAGATTCTTTTTATTGCAGTTTTATTTAGCAGTTTGTAGTCATTTTGCATTTAGAATTACATTGTATGCCTTTATTCATTTGTAGTTCTCTTATTAATTTCTTTTCCTTATCATTTATCACTGAAAAAGGTAAACTCCTAGGACTTTATGGCTAAACATTGCTCACAATTTATTTAGGGAAATTCTGAGATAACATCAATCTCATTTTCCATTAGTAAACCAGAGAATAGAATTTAATCTTAATAATGCAGCTAACTTCATAGGCACATGACAATAAAAAACAAATGCAGAAAACTGAACCGGAGTTAGTCAAACACTTGGATTCATTTTACAATCTATCATTATTTTTTATTTCCCACGCCTCTTTGTTCATGAATAGATAAAATATATAGAAAACTGAACTTGCTGATTTTCTATACAACATAGTTGTGCACAAAGTATTGTTGCTTCCAGATTTTAATGTCCTAGCTGCATTTAGCACGTTGTATGAATGTTCATTTTGATGCTTCCTCGAAGTATCTATGAAATTTTTTAAGGGGTTGTTTTTGCTCATTGTTTAAAATGAGTTCCTTTGTACCAGATGCCTGGTGTAATTTATGTTAATGTTGATTAACAATATTTGAGGCAAATCATGATAAATAGATGCCCCCCCAAACATTATGCATCTAGTTGTCTAAGTAATCTGATGAGTAACGAATCAAATTAGCACAAGCTTTGCCAGTCTTGAGACACAGGTCTTTATTAGAAAAAGTATACATCATTCTAGCTGTAGTATTTCTTATGCTTATTATTTTAATCAAATCTGAATCACGAAATTGCTCATATGAAATTTACTGCCTCTGGAATCCCAGTTTATCTCTGCTTCTGGAGGGGTAAGCTTTATTTTGCTTTCTTGCAAATTCCAGATAAAAAGAACTCTATATTTACAAAATAATGCAGACCTCCTTTGTTAAAAAGGCCCTTAGCTTTCATAATAAGAGTAAAATTAGATTTTATCACCTGTGTGTAAAATACATAGAATCTCTTCTTGAACTACATTAGCAACACAACAATAGCGTGAAGTTAAATTTCTGTGTTTTGATTTTGACCACCACAGCAAATGCTGTTTGAAGTACAGAGGGAAAGTATGCATATATATTAAAATTGAGCCAGTATTGCATTCTGTAGCAATTAAATAAATATTAGATGAATTCCTACTACCCTTTGTTTAGCTATATGGGGCTCAGCTGTGTTGCTTCTAACCCTAACTACATCACTTCAAATTACCAGTAAATTAACAGAGTAACACTTTCAACCTCAGAGCAGATTTGATCCAAATAGTATTTAAATGCCATTTCTGTTCCTATTAACCTAAAGATCGGCATAGCAGATATTTTCGTAAGGCTGCCCAGCAATACAGGGCATTAATGGCTAAGTTGTGACAGCACTTTTCATGATGATTTATGATTCAGTGTTTAACTTGATTACTCCACTGCTGACTCTGAATACTATTTCAATTAGTGCACAGAAGGTCACATCACAAATATTCCTCTATAATCTATTCCTATTAACACTAATACACAGAGTAACCAAATCTTTTCACCCTTGTTGATTCAAATCATCCATAGCACTAACTGCAGGCTTGTTTACCAGTTTACTGCTCTGGACATATCCAAAATGGTAATTTTCAGTCCTTTGAGTATCATTAATAGCTGTACCGTGACATCGTGAATAAAGCATCCCTCTGCTGCTGTGTGTGCATTAATAATTATCAAAGGCTCAGATATATTAAGCGGAAGGTACACTTTCAAAAAGAACTCCAGTCTAAATCATTATTTCACAGCTAATTATGAAGGGGAAAATAATGAGAGAAAACAGTTAAGAAACATAACAGGAAAGGTCAGTAAGTAAAATTCAAAGTAACGCACAAAACTAAGACACTGGAACTAGGGAGCTCCTTAAAGGTGGATCTGGGAGTCCTCGTTCGTATCTGATTTATTCCTGCACGTGCCTGTGATGTTAGATGCAGCATTACCAGCAAGTTAAGCCTGAAAACCCCGAAAGGGAAGTCCATGACAGGTAGTTGCCTCAGCCAGGACCCTCTTCTCTCCCAGGCCAGCTCTTGTTTGCTGCCTACCTCCAAAGGTGCTTGCAGAAGCTCTGGGGTGCCTCAGCCATCAGTGCGAAGGGCTGCCAGCTCCTCCAGTTCTTGCTCCAGCCTCCTCACTTTTGACAGCATGGAGCAGTCTTGTGTTTATCTCACACCTGAGTTTCTCTGGGATCAGTTTGCAGCAGTGGACATTTTTGACAGTCACAGGGCTATTCTCCCCCCCCCCCCCCAAAAAAAAAAAAAAAAAAAAAAAAAGAAAGAAAAAAAAGAAAAAACACAGTAGTAACTGCCTGCCATTTTCTTTTCAAAATGTAGCCAACAGTTTTGGTGCTATTAACTTATAGTTCAGGAGTCAAAGCACTCAGCTGGACTATGGGACACTGAAGTGCAGATCATGCAAATCCTTTGAATACAAGAAATGCCACTCACGGCAGGGTGTCCTATCTTACTCCGAGGAGGACATTTCTCTCTCCAAACTTCAGCCACCCATATGCTACAGCTCTGTTCTGACTTATCTCTGTCTAGCCCCCACCCTTATAGATAGCTGAGACAGGAAGAAGACTTTGAGGGAATGCATACTGTACTAAAATAATTTCCAGGTATTTAGTGTTAGTTTAGATGCCTACAGACAGCCTAGGTACTCTGGTCCCCATCCACCACTCCAAAAGCGTGCATACAGGTCTCCCATGCTTCCTACACTGTTCCTGCTACATCTGCATGTCTTGGGTCCTCTAAGGCATTTCAAATGGCAATAGGCACCAGTGTTTAGGCAACTGCATCCCACTTAAGAATCTCAGCTTGCGCTTGGTCCTCGTTAAGTGAGATGATGGGCCGTGGGTAGGTGAGGCCAGGTGATGCCTCCAGCTGAAGGCCCGTGTTACATTAATAATTATGTATTTTTACTGGGCAGAAAGGGAGCAGGATTCCCTCGTTTGATGAACAGGACATTAACTGAGCAAAAGGGTGGGACTATTTTCCAGTTCATGTTCCAAAGACTACTGATGCATTTAATACAAGTTGATATCATGTTAATATTCAAGTAGGATAAGGCACTCTTATGGGAATTAGGTTGAATTTCAAGCCTTTGAAGAGTTTTTAAGAGGTAAATGCAAATATTAGTGTTGTTTTGAAGAAGAATACATTCTCAGTCTTTTTTTTTCTTGAAGAAGGCTTTTTGGTGGCTCTGTGGAGAGACAATGCTTTGAATTGACTGTCATTAGTAGATGTAACCACATTAATGTTTTACTTCAGATCAGGAATACAATTTCAAATAAGTGTCCTGGATGTTCCAACTTTACGTGTTGTAGTTTGTATTGCAGGACAGTTTTAGAGCGCATGAACTGGATTCCCTTCTGGATGAAACTAACCCAAAAGATGTGGTCTAGGAGCCACCTAATGAGCTCCAGCTGCTTATGTGTGTTCATTCTGAGGACCAGACTAGAACAAATCTAAAGAAAAATCCCCTAAAATCATTACTGTTTACATTGAGTCCTTATTACCAGCTGTTCTGCTCTATAGATTTTTGTTTTATCCTGCACAACCTACTTACCATAACCATTTAAAATCTAAGTAGTAAACTTGTAGAAATCACCCTTTCTAATCAAATACACCACTTTGATTTGGGAGTAATTAATACTTTGATCTATTAGCAATGTATTCACCTGGAAAGTAATGAGTGTTTCAAAATTGAATTAAGTTACTTCATTATTACATTCATTATTTTGCAGGTAAGTTTCTTTTTTTTCCCCCCCAAAAAATATTGCATTCACAGCTAGCTTACACAAATCTGTTGTTAATTTGCACACAGATGTCACTCTCTGCAGGACATAAAAACAACGTGGAGATAGCCAGCAGTACTATTTGTTGTTGCATCATACTTACAGAAGCTGCCTGGCTTTCATGTACGCTTTTTATAAAACAAAAACATACTCTCCAGACAGAAAAAGTACAAAGTTTGAATGTGCTGCTTACACATATTTATGGAGATATCTATTTATTTGCTGTAGTGCATATAATCTTTCTGAAAACCACAAAACTGCTGAAAAGGGAAGTGCTAGAATTGCTTCTAGAGCAACGACAATGTTTCCTACTGAGCTACAAAATGTGCTTGACTACCGTTTTGGACAATATTTTTAGGGGAAAGAAAAGATGACAATTTATTTTCCTTTAAAGGAAAGGGAGCTAGTCAGAACTAGCCAGAACTTCTAGGATCTCAGGGTGCAGAAATACACAAATTTATCCCTCATCTCTACTGCAAGAATTTTACTTCTAGCGTAAACAGTGTAAATGAATATATGAGAGTATAACAGCACCATTTTTCTGTACTCACCCTGAATTTGTGTTTATAGCATGAACTACATAGTAAGACATCTGGAGAAGTATTAAGGGAATAGAGTGTCCTAAGATCTGCAGATTCTGTTAGAGAAAAGCTCTGCCCTTGTGTAAGAGGAGGTCTCTTTTGATGCATGGAATATAAATAAGGCTATACACAATGTTGTTACATGTATAACTCAAATATCACATTATTTCATTTTCATTTTAGAATGCAGTTCACTAGGCTTCTTATAGATAAGAGTACCTGGATTTGGGAAGGGGCCACTTCTACACGCACTTGAGTGTTCATGAACCAATTTGCATGTATTATAACACTCCTTTTTGGTAATAACATTGCTAGCGATGTGTCACTTATACAACATATTGTATTGTAGTTTTAAATAGTGTTCTGAATTTCTGCCCAGGCTAATAAGATATGAGTTGAAAGTCTATCAACATTTTCTGTGGATGCTTCAAGTCCTAATACTTCTATTTATATGAACCTTTTCTTCCCACGATAAATATAAAAGAATGCCATAACAAAAACTCTTTCACATCTTTTGTACCATCTGTGAACTTCCTCATTGCCCAGATTCCTGCTCTTTGTTGTATGAGGCAAAAATTTAAAGTGTCCAAGTGATCTGAAAAGGGATAAAATTCTACGTGAAAATTGTTATCTATGATAGTTGCATCTAAATGACAGAACTTAATTTCCTAAAATAACCACTACAGTTAAGCCTTGGATGATGGTGGGGAAAAAAAAAAAAAAAAAAAAAACACACAACTAATCAAACCAGTATTCTTCAGTATTCTTTTTTTTCCCTTTCTCAGTGCAAATTCTAAAATATTTTCAGACAATTTAGCATTGTATCTGGCATGTACCCAAACTCGATACCTGTAACATTTCTCTAGGAAAGGAATGAGCATTTCCTGGGGTAAAGCAATTCTCATTGCCTCTAAGTGAATGCAGAGGCGTCACTTGATGTAAGTATATCGAAAAGTGCTGGTCCTTTTTTTTTTTTTTTTAACACACATTTAACATTTAATGCCATCCTTATGGAAGGTCATATTCTTTCTTTAAAAGATAAGCCAAAATTTTCTGATGTCAAAAGCAGTCTGAATCAACACAGAACAGAGGGAGTAGAAAGTGGAGAAGGGCAGACTGGAGGGAACTTGTGCAGAGGTGGACAGAGGAGGAGAGTTTGATAGGAATAAAGAGAGAAAGGACTGTCACAGGCAAAGCGGGAGAGAAGCTGTGGGTGGACAGTCCCGAGGACAGGGAAGAAATGTCTCATCTCCACAGCCTGAACAGAATTACTGAGTCGCAGCATTCCTCATTTGTACGGCAAATGGCTGCACAACTGACAAATCTGGCATCTCATTTGCACCGGGGTGGGAATTCACAAAGAATAAGAATTTGGTTTTGCTCTTTCACTGATGTGGATTTGAATATCCCAGGCTTCCTGACATGGCAGAAAATGTCCATATGGTTTCATATGATGTTTTTTTCTGGCTTTGTTCATTTGTTTTTGCTTTTTTTTTTTTTTTTTTTTTTTAAGGGGGAAATTACATACATAAATGATGCTAAAATAAATTTGGAACTGTTTTATTATATGTCCTAATCACAAATACAATAAATATATGATACATGATTTTCAAAATTATTGGCTTCCAGTACTAGCACTGGTGAGTTCTAGAGCTGTGGGAGAATTTACAAGTGATGTTGAAAACCTTTAGAAATTCACTTTTCTCTAATATTTATATAATGTTATGCAAGAGTGTTATGCAAAGATTGGCAGATTGGCATCAGGAGCACAAAAGTCTTTGGAACTGCCAGCGCAGAAGCTATTTTAACGACCCTCACTCAGGGTCCAGAATTAAGGTTACACATGGAATTGTGGTTTTACTGTTCTCCAAATCTTATGTGTTTGACTTTGGGAACTAATTTTTCTGTGACTCAGGTTCTGTACATAATTTTTCTTTCAGTTGTTTCTGGTGTGGGGAATACCTCAGCTGAGGTATGAGAGTTTGCCTATCTGTTTCCAGTCCTCTCTAGAACCAGGAAATTGAGAGTCATGAAAACTGATTCTGAAAAAAAAATTGACTTTCTCAGATCTTATACGTTCAAATTGATTTAAGTTTTAGAACTGCATCATTCTTACTTATCTGGTTTCTCTTGCTCAAACCTAAAAGTAAACAAATGCATGAACAAGTGAACAACCCAAACCTTCCTTCTAAAACACGAAAATATTATCTGCCATCAATGTGGTAGTGTCCTAGGGATATGTAGAGATTGAATTAAAAGGAAAGATCCTCTATCAGCTCCTTTTTGTTTGTGTATTGTTTGTCGTAGGATCCATTTATTAGCCTGGAGATAATGTGACAGTTGACTCTAGCAGTAACACGGTACTCATTAGTAAGCTTGACAGGGAGGTGCCAGCAGCTACTTGAGATTGTATTTTATCAATCTTCATGGCTCATTTGGGAGGCTCACCACCCTGTGATCTACTCCCAGCGCTTACTGGGACAGGGGCGAGCAACCATGAGCACATCTACGAATGGAAACTTACACAAGTTTTATGCGACCAAATAATCGGTTCTTTGTCAAAAAGTGACCTGAGTGAGACACTTAGTGTTTTTAACGCAAATTTCCTAGCGTTTCTATGCCACTTAGAATAGTTATTTGCAGAATTCTCTCAAAGAAAATGGAAGAGATGGGTACAAACAGCAGCCACTCTTCCGGCCGTGTCATCAATCAAAAGAAACAGTGACAATAGATACTTCGCAGATTTGAATGTTTGCTCTCTCTTGATGTTTCCCATGGTACTTTGGTGGATTATGATCACTTTGAAGTAATTTAATGCTTTCTTTTTAATTCTGAGTTGGTATTGATTTGCAGCATAGTGATCCATCACAGTGATACAAGTCCCAAAATGAAAAGATTTTGAATCATTCCCTCCACAGTCATTAAAATGGAATAAATACTATGGGATAGAATAAAAATAAAAATTCAGTAGTTTTCTTCTTTCCTATCTGCGTGCCAAGTTTTTCAGAGGTGTTAGAATCGTATTTTCTCTACTTCTAGAAAAGATAGCCATATATTCATAAAACAGACACAAACCAATATTCTTATTTATTTGCACTGTTCAAGAACTAGTACTTTGGGTAAAACTTTAAATATTACAAGATTCATAATAAAATCGCAACTGTTGCAAAATTAGTGCCTGTTGTGTCTGTCCTGGTGAAATATTAAATGTTAATTCAGTTTTTTACTGCTGCATGATAGTTATGTCCCAGTCAGGGAAACAGAGTGTCAGCTTTTGTCATGCAAGAAGTAATGTTTTAATCTGTTTAGGATGTTGGTGCAGTATGAATTACTGAGATACCATATGTCCTCTGAAACACATGGCGAATTCATCTTGCCTTAAGAACAGCAACAAAAAAGTGTTTGGCTCTGTATACTCTAATATTGGGCATTTTTAAAAAACAGAGTGCTTGCTTATGTGTTGTATTTCTCAGTAAGTTTCACACGCTGATTAGGAATGAGAGTACAACAGTAAAGAACAGGTCCAGAGCAGGCTGACTTTACCCATTCAAATCCTTTGTTATGTATTTATATGCGATACAAGAGTTTTTTTTCACATTTCAAAGTACCTTATCCACATGTAGTGTGTTTCTATCTGCAAAAAAGGTCATTTCTTCTTCCAAAAAAAGATTGTATGCTCTCTGTACCAGATTAACCACAGATTCTTATGGTAAAAAAGAGAAATGTCTGAATTCAATCAGATTCACTGAATAGAGAGCAGATATAGAAAGCAGCATAACTCAGGGACTTGAGCAAAAGAAGGAGAAATGAGGGTTACACACCAGGGAAAGAAAAACATAAGGCTGGACTCCCGGTTAGAGAGCAATCATGCATTTAGAAGGAGAGGTGAGATGGGGAGGGTACTCTAGAAGCTTTTGAAAGGGAAGAATCAGTCACTCCTTCAACAATGAATGCTAAAATATGCCTGCAAAATAAAGCATAATAAATACAGCATCCACTACACATCTAAAATTATAGTCTTTGAACTGATTGTGTTTTTTGTTATTGATAATTCATCTGTTGATACCATTTACATATTTGGCTTTGACAGTCCACAATTACGTATGATCTGAAAGGAAATCTAAGTTTTAAAGCTAGAAATCAACATGTGATTGAATTCTCTCAACAATATTGTTACTGAAGTAATGTTAAGCCTGTAGCAGAAAACCATCAAAACAGGAAAATTCACTGTTAGGGCTGCACCATGCCATATGTCCTCTAATACCTAATTACTACAGGGGCACAAAAAGCAAGTCATTAAACTTGCACCCTATTGTGCATAGGTATTGGAGGACATATGGTGCATTTCAAGTAGAAGTACGAAATTCCATGCCTTTATTTTATTTGTGGCAACTGTTTTTAACATAGGAAACTTCTGCTGCTATTTTGGTCTTCTAGGAAAATTTCCAGGATTATAGCGTTTGATGAAGATGATAAACCCAAATTTCTGGAATTTGCAATAGCTATTTGCTTTAAAGCTGTATCAACCTTTTTTAGAAAGATCTAGAAAGTTTTATATATTCAAAAATATTGACCAGATTTTTTGCCAATTAAAGAAACTGAGTTGTCACAGGATTGGAAGAAGGGTGCTTTTATGGAAGTTGGTTAAATGATGACAAAGTGTAGGACTTATTAGTCACTTTCCACAATAGACAAAAGTCCTTTGTGAGATATCTCCAACAATTGATTGGGCCAGTTTTATTCAACATATTCACCAAGGATCTGGATAAGGTAGTACACCAAGAAATGTCTGCAGATGACACCCTTTTGAGCTGTCAAATGCTACACCAATGAAAGGAACTCTAGAGGCCTCAAAAATCTTAGTGGTAAAAACAAGGATCAAGGGCTTCAATGAGGATAAATATATGCCTTCATGATGCTGAACACAAACTTGAAGTCGGAACTCTAGTAAGGGCAGACAGTCTTCAAAATCATTGAATCTATATGCCAAGCTGGGGGGAGGGGGAAAAGAGAGAGAAAAAAAGCCTTCAAAACACTGGTCTTTACCCAGGAAGGGTCAGAAGAACAAGACAGAAGCTATTATTTTTCTCCTCCACAAAACTTTGGTTGTTCCACGTCTTGAATATTGTGTGTATTGTGTGTGGTCTCTCCACAGCCTTATAAAATGGATTTTAGGAAAGTATAAAGCATAAAGAGATAGAGTAGCTGATTTATGAGGAGAGACTAAAAAGGCTTGTATTCTTTAATTTGGAGAGGAGGAGATTGAGAATGATGCAACTGAGATTTACAAAATCATAGAGTTTGCAAATGCAGATCTGATGCTCACCAAATCTTACATTACTAGTTCAACAGGTTACTCATTGAAACAGAAGGACTTCAATTTAAAATATAAAAGAATACTTTTTCCAGTAGGGTAATTGACTTTTGGAGATTTTTTTGCCATGGAAAGTTCTGTGGTAATGTTAGCAGATTCAGAAAAGGATTGCACAAATTTGTGAAGAATAGGTCCAAACAAACCGTACAGAGAAGATGTAGGGACGGTATGGATGCTGAGAGAGTACAAGGTGAATAGACAGCAGACAGTGGCCAGTCTTGTATGTTGTCCCTCCGTAGCATCTCCTGAGGACACTATTGGAAATGAGAATGGTCACTGGTCTGATTCTTATCCTTTCAAAGTTGATTAATTTAAGTTTGTACATACCTGAACTTTTCCTTTATAGATCATCTTAGAATTAGCATACATCAGAAATATCATAAGAAAGTATTTCAAAGTGTGATTTCAAACTTGTTTTGCAGATCCATTTAAAGAGAAAGGTAGCTTAAAATCCAAGCTTGGGAAGTTTGCCATTATTATTGTTATTATTATTAGCGTTTTACAGCCCAAATCTTTCCCTATTTTTAATTTTATTCTTATTTCTCAATTACAAAATTCTTATTGATGTTCACTAGGCAGAATTTGCTTCTTTTTTGTTAACTTCTGAGTAGTCAGTGTTAAGTAAACCATAGAAAACAATACTGATGACCTTTATGGCCCAGGGGATCAGAATGTAAACTAATCTAGCTAATGCATAGTTAACACTGGACAAAATACTAAAGATGATGTTCAAGCACAACACTCCAAAACTTATCAGACAGCTATTTAGGAGTAAAATATAAGTAAAGACTCCAGATACGGTCTAATGCATTGCATCTACCCACTCACACCACAGTAGATATTTGCGGTATCCCTACACTTCCACTTCTCCCTGTTTTTTAACATCTTTATGAGTATTAATCCACTTAATACTCTCCATTGACATTTTCTGGACATACATCACTCCTCTTATTCTTCCCATCATTTCTACATATGGCAGAAGAAAGGATACATTTACTTTCCATGGCAGAATATCCTTATTATAGGTTTTATTAACGTAAAAGAAGAATAAAAAGGAAAGTCAGTATGTTAATGTCTCTTTGAAGTACAATACCGCAAAGTAAAAGTTGTGCTATTTAAACAACCTCACTCCTGTATTAATCCAACATCTCACTCAGGTTCTGTTTTCAAAGTATTTTCCCCGCTTGATGCCCTGATACAGACATTTGAGAAATAGTGAACAGCAATATGAACTTTATGAAATGTCAGTAATTGCTGTGTATGCACATAAACTCATTATTTTAAACAAAAGAGCCTCCTTAGATTTTTTTTCCACAAAATAGGTAAAAAGATTAGCTCACATTAAGGTCCAGTGGCCTGCAAAATTAAAATTGTTGGAGCAGAAAAAATCTCTGATCAGATATTTTTAAATCTGAATGATAAGATCAACAATGGGCTTCCAACAAAATTTCAGAGGTTGGGAATAAATCATATTGTATCTCAGGTTTCTGAACTTTAAAAAGACTATTTTAGAACTCAGCATCAAAGTGAATAACTAGCAATCATATAAGAAACAATTTACTTAATGACATTAATGCATCCATAAAGTTAAGGCTCCCAAAGCCCTGCTTCAAGGCTTTCATAAAACCTGGACTGTCTCCAAAAGTTTTTCCCTTTTGCCACTGTTTAAACATAACTTGCTAAATGCATACACATGTACATATGTACCAACAATACTGATACTATAAATGTTTAGATTGCTACTTTTTATTAACATCAAAAAGTTATATAGAGAAAGAATTGAGTATAAGTATCTGTACTGAAGACACTGTGGATAGCAAATGTCTGTGAATGCGAAAATATGAAGGCTTTAAGTACACAAAATTTATTTTCGGCTTCAGAACGAATAAGATTTACCTTTCATTTGCAAAGGTAAATTTTCTTATAAATTGCGTGTCCAGCTATGTCACTTGATCCAAGTCCTCCCTGCACTACTGGGATGGTGGTGAGACTCTAGCAGAACGCTGGTTTTCACTGTCTTGTTAATTCAATCTCTCTTTTGATATTAGTCATGCCATTGCATACAAATTCTTGCTTGCTTATTGTTTTTCATATGGTTAGTTGCTACTAATCCATAGAAAATAGATCATACAAGAAGAGGTAGCACTACAAGAGAAGTGACTGCTGATGCTGAGAAGGCAGAAACATCCTGAAAAAGTGCAAGCGGCCAAAGAGAAGGAAATTCTTCCCACAGGAAAGTTCTCTTTGTTTTTATGATATTGATTTTTATTACGCACCAACTAAATGTCATATTAAAAACAAAAATCAGGTCATGTCACTGTACATTATGATCTTGGATAAAGGTTACTAAGTAGATATTGGAGATAGCAATGTCCTGATGCATAGAGAGTCTCAGACAAGTAAGTTGCAACATGTTACACAGTTTCTTAAAAAGATCAGCAGCATACAACTTAAAATTTAAGCAAAAGAATTGCTTGTTAATCCAACAAATGACTATAAAAAACTTAGCAAAATGCAAGTTTATTTAGTCATATTATGGGTAAGATGCCAAAAACAAGTTTTCCGTGTCTATTATTGTTGTCTTTGGCTGCTTGAAAATGCAGTTGGCAAAACAAAGCTGTCTGAAATCAAAGAATACACAGACTTTCAAGTATTCAAATGCTATTCATTCTTCAGCTCATCTATGACAAACCTCAGATTTGTATGTATGTAGGGAGGAGGGTGGCTTGTCTTTTTGTTTGTTTGTTTGTTTGTTTTCAGGGTTTGTTTTAATCTTTCTTTCGCAATTTGCAGCCACAAAAATGATATTTTCACATTTAGGAACTGTATTTTTGAAACTTTGATAACTTTGGCCCTATCTTTAAAATGAAGACTGCAGATGACTGATCTACTTCATAAAAGAAATAACTCAAGCATCAGAGAGTCTAGCCAACATTTTTTTTTATGTTGATTTATGAGGTGGATATTTCAAGATGCCTTTAAAGTGTCTGTTTTACATGAAATACTCTGAAAAATACATTAACCTTTGAGGTGTTTTAGATTGTTGGCCAGAACCACCAGTCACCTTTGACAATGGACTTTTTCTCCTGAACAGTGTTATATTCTCACAGCCCAAATACTACAGCAATGATTTTTTTCTTGAATACTGTGATGTTATCTCAAGCTTTATTTAATATCTGTTTAGACATAAAATCTTTGTGTTGGATGAACTGTATGCTCTGTATCAGCTGGAACAAAGGTGCTTAGGAACCAACAAAAAACTGTCATGCTAACCTGGCAGTTAGCTAACACTTGCTAAAGAACTGTTCGGTGTTGAAGTATTATTTGTTATGAACACTGCTCATGTAGATCACACTGCTTGTACGGTCCGGATGCCTTGGATAATCAGAACGACCCGAGAAAGTTATTGCAATAACACAACTATAACTGGTGGTGTGGCTACTCTGTGGTTTCTGCTTTCCAGAGGACAAGCTATCACTCAGCAAAAGAGAAAACAGGCTGCAAAACGGATGCTTTCACTTCTCAGGTAGTAAAGGCTTGTTTAACTATATCAAGTCAGTATCATGAGACAATAGAATAAGAGGAAGCTGTGGAGATTCTTAATTGTCTATAGACATGAATCTTATATCCTCCAAATGAATCTACTTCCTAGTATAGTACCTTCAGATCTCCATAATTTCCTCTATATAAGTCCCTCTACTCTTGCTATAGTGTCCTCAGTCCCTTCCAGTGTGCTTGAACCTCTGCCTGGGCAAGGGCAGCCCAGCAGTCACTGATTCGTGGTACATGTGCACTGCACGTAGTCATATCAGCACATTTGCGGCTAGCTATGGACACCCTTCGTAGGCCAGCCGCTAGATCTTAGAAATTCTTTGTAATTAATTATCTTTTTCTCTGCTTGAGACAGAGAAACCCAAACTTGGTTCAGTTTGCCCAATGGGTTGTCAAAGGCCAGGAGATGTCTAGGGCTGAAGGATGAGTGGACCTTTATTTAACCACAAAAGCATTTTTTTTATTTGGAAAGCAGCATAAGCAGCTAGGAAGAATGTGGTAAGTGAAAGAAGGGCATTTGGAGGGATTTCTTTCCCAGTCCTCTTGGTTTACGCTGTCTGACTCATCAGACCAAATTTTCTCACTTTAAAAATTCTTCATGTGGTTCATGTGCTAATGAAAGTTTCCTTTAGAGATTTCAAAGCCTTTCTGCTGCACTCATTTTAAAGAAAAAGTGCAGGCCAATTCACCTGAATGCTCTGGTCGAGCTGAATTCACTCATCATGTTAAAGAAATCTCATTGTTAGTGTGAAGTTTTGAGATCGTGACGAGCAAATTAAAATGTTCTATCTAAATAATAGAAAAGACAGCATCTGAGGAAACTGTTATCCTTGCTTTCTATTTTTGTTTTAATTGCATAATAAACGGATCTGCATTTATACTATCTTTGCCTAGGTCTGACTCAGCCCTCCTCTCCTAGAACGCTTTAGTTAGCTTCAGCCAAATTTCTGGAGTGAAGTATAGCTTTCACAGATCATGAAATCTGTGGATATGTGCAAAGTTTAAGAGAGAGACATGTTAGTGACCCAGATGAAGAAAAGATTGCAATCATAGCTCAGAGAATTCACACAAAACAGATATGCTTTATATGAGTAGGAAAGCTTCATTGGAAATGTAGCTTCTGTAATAGTAAAAAATACCAGTTGTGACACAAAAATCCACAGGAAATCAGGCTTGTTTAGTTCCAGTACTCTGCAGAACTACATATGAGTATTATTAAATCTGATACATGTAAAATGTGCATGATTCCTTTAGCTAGATCAAGACAAGTTTTATTATTCATTAAGCCTGTAGTAGGAAAAGTGTGCTAGGCACAGCATAAATGGCTAAAGACAAAGTTTTGCTTTGTGGAGCTAGTAGTCCTCTGTCTACAGAGGATTTACTACAGAGATTTACTATTGCAAGTAAATCTGGATTCAACTGTGAAATCTGTAAAATGATGCATTTCCAATGGTTTGCTAGAAATCTTATGCTACATTTCCTCCATCATTCTTTCCAGCTCTAGAGTGACCTGACTTTACCTAGCAAAACTCACTGTCTCTCAAGCCAAACTACTGAAAATTCCTGGTTCCACAAAACATAAGCTACCTTTGTGCCTAAAACAGTGTGAGTGGAAAATAAAGCAAAAAGGCTGAGAAAAGCTTCTATTTCACTGCATTACTTCTCCTCATTTTGAAAAGTCACAGAGGACTAGTATCACATAATTTTTAACTACTAATGTGGTTTAAGAGAAAGTTTCTCCATCTGGCATTTGGGTATCTGAGCTGGGCAGGCATGAAGAAAAAGGGAGGAACCATTCCAGGATGTTTTGTAACATGAGCATTTCTTGGAGACTTTGTTAGGGTCATAGTGTTACGCTGCTTATTCGCCATTTATACGCATTTGATTTACTGCATGGTGACTGTTACTCATTGCTTTCATTTTTCTTTTAGGAGGAAAAAAACTTTCCTTGTCCTATTCACCTTGTTTTTTTTTTTTCCTTTGACATCTATAGTGCACTTAAAGAGTCTGAGCTGCCATGTGCTGTTGAAATAACAAATCTATTCATTTAAAGGTTTTTAGTGTATCTTCAGTATTTTAAACAACAAATAATGCAGACTTCAGTGACTTAACTAAACCTCAGCTTCCTCATAGGCATATCATTTGAGCCAGATGGACTGAATAATAGTCATGCTTTCCAAGAACTGCAGTTCCTTCCTGTTAAGGGTTCTTCTGTTTTAGAATTCTGGCCCAGCCATGTTAATTAATATTTCCAAGACACTACCCGAATAAGTATTAAAGAATTACCCATCTACTATCTATGAATATTTTAGATTGGTCTTGGTTGATGAAAATATACTTGAAAATATACTATCTAAAATTATTAGTTTGCAAATTAAACATTTTCTATAAAAAATACTACTTCTTCATTGTTTCTATCATGTACATTATACTTTCTGAACCCTTTAAAAAGGGGCAAATCTGTATTTGGGCTGATAATGCATCTAATCGCTTCCTTCAATGTATTTTAGAGAAGCAAGTTACGCATGTTCTGCATGGAAAGCCTTTAGGTTGAAAAGCAGAGGTTCTAATGGAAACAGCAACTGGATGACCCAGTAGCAGTAACTTGGACAATAACAAATGTGTTCATGTTTGCCCCTGTGTTCATGATTTCTCTAAGATAGCAGAGAATGGGTTCTGCGAGCCATTTGAATGATCGCCTCCCTGAGTGGTTCACTAGACCAGTAATATCACAGCGTAATTCAGCATACTCTAATAATCGTATCTGAGACCTCTGGAGGTTTACATTTAAGAGGAGAATAATACAAAAATACCAACCAGAATGTGCATATTTTTAAATGGTGAAAGACTGTAAAAAATTACTTCCGTAATGAGCTAACATTTTCTTTCCCCACGTGAAACACAAGCAGAAATCATGATAAATAAATACAATGTCAGGTTAGAAAAAATGTTGTAGTTTCATGTTGTTGGTTTGCAAATTGAATTTTTACATAAAATTTACACTAAATGGAACCTCATTATACAGTGATGAGGTCCAGTATGATCCAAATCATTAAAATCACTGTACTGCTTAATGATTCACTAAGTGGTACTGCAGTGCCATAAATTTAACACTAGTTTCATGATTCAAAACACCAGACTGAGACACCAGCAAATCGTAAGTGGATCATTAAATTTACAATGAATGTCAGAGATGAAATAAGGGGGAAAAAACACTTTGAGAGATAGGGATAATATGTGCTCTAAGGTGACATCCATCAAGATAAATGATCTTATACCACTTGTGCTTGGATAATAATGGGGGGTTGTTTTTTTGTTATTCTTCATTTCATAATTTCTAAAAGGATTGGAAGTCTAAGCCCTTTAAGAATTAAAGTAGCTGTCATTTTCTGAATACCTTGTGATCTATTTTATTTGTATTTATACAATATACATATGCTGTTACATTCTTCTCTGACCCCATTGGGCCAGATTCTCCCCACAGCAGGGTCACAGTATGTTAAGGAAAAAGTCACTTAATTGAATAGAGTTGCCTTTAGATTATAATAGTGTAAATAAGGGTATAATTAGAACCCCAAGTGATTAAATATTAATTTATGCTTTTTTTTTGTAGTCAGGGCTTTCTATTATCATAAAAGAAGGTCAGTTAAGGAGGAAGTTCCTATAATGATAACAAAGCATTTCTCTTTTACATTTCATTCTTCACATATATTCTAACTTATATATGTAAATACAAAAAAAGTTATCCAAAGGAGCTATATAGTCTAATTCAAGGTAAAAAAAAAAAAAAAAAAAAAAAAAAAAAAAAAAAAGAGAGAATACTTCAACCTTCAGTTCTTAGAAGACTGAATTTTCATTTTTCCTTTGACTAGCTATTTCATTGTTTTAACTTTCTTCCAGTAGTGATGCTCTCTCATGGAACAGACATCATCAGAACAGTGATACCATGTTAACTGTGTTGTTTAAAACCAACATATCTTAAGTGAGGTTTGATTTCAAAATAAGAATTACACTTGGATTTTTCAGAAAAAATAGTCAATCATACCAGTATGACTTAATAGCAGAATTTATAGTTCTATTCAAAAAGATGTAAATTGAATAGATATATTCTTGAAGATATTCTTCTCTCTGTGGTATCTGTCAATGTCATACAGGGAATATGGATTCAGAAATTGTGTATTTAGACAGGAGAAAGCATACAAAGATTTTACAAATTTTGTCCCACTGTATGACTCAAAACTCCATCTTCCTTCACTGCACTGAGACGCTAAACGCAACAAAAGATAGGGCATAGATGATATGAAAAATAACACTTCCTGAATATAAACAGAAAATGCAAAAAGTGCAGAATGCAAAAATATGAAAAGTATTATTATTTAAGAAGTTATATTCTATTTTAATGCCAACCTAATTAGCCTATAAAGCATATTCAGAATATATAGAACCTGTTTTCTCCTTTCCTTCTTTTGTGTTTCCTTCTTATTATGCAACTAAAAGTATAAAAATAGATATTCTTTTTAAGAAAACTTGGCTATGCAATGATTGTGATCTTGAACCCACTCTCAATCTAAATTGATGTTATGTGCAGTTAATATAAGTAATGGTTAAGAAAATACAGTAGAAGTCCATGGAATCAGTCTCTGTCTTTGCTTCTCCCAGCAGCACGATTCCTGATAAGGGCTTATGCCCCCCATTTTTACTGTTCTGGCTTTGTGAGCAAATTGTTTCTCCATTGTTTTCCTGAGCTACCTCTTTTCCTTTCAAAATGTGAGGTTTCTGTCACTTTTCTGAATCCTCAGCTCCTTGTTTTAATTTAATCTGTAGAACTTTGCATCAATCCACAGAGACGATAGCAGTCTCAGTCCACACTTTGCATGGTGGAAGAGTTATTCATTTTATTACAATAAGGCAAGGGTAGGCTGCAGATAATTCTTGTTTCTGGATCAAGTTGGAAAAGAAAGATCTTGGGGGTCCATATACCCTTCTTTTGATCACACAAGAATTTAAGCAGTGGAAAAGAGCCCAAGAATCTTGAAGGAGTGAAAAAATATTTTACACACCTACTTTTAATCATGACAGTAGTATCTTACTAAACAGACTCTATTTGCAAATATAGTATCTACTGTAAGGAGGTTGCAGGCTTTTTGCACCCTGAAATTGTACTTAAAAACAATATATGTCAGCCAATTTGGATTTTACATTTTTTTCTCTGCAATAGTCTAGTAGAAGTGTAAAGATGAAAGGAAAAAGAATGAATTTACTTTCAGACACAGGAAATGCTACTGAATTTGGATAAGTGAAAATATTGAACTTTCACTGGGGAAAAAAAATTAATGATTTGAGGCCCTAGTGATCACACAGAGGATTCAGACAATTTGACAGGTATGAATTTATCTCACTTGTGAATGAGTAACCTTTGGTAACTCACTTGAGACTTAAATATTCTGAACACTTTGGAACACTTCAAAAGACACAGTTCATTTCTGTCTCTATCAAACATCTCCTTTGGTTACTTTCAGTTTACTGAGTTTTTGCTTTGCAAGTTTGGAAAATTAACATAATAAAAGCCTACCAGTGAATTTTAGTCATGTGAGAATGAAGCTAGATTAACTCTCTGATTGTTATAAAGTCTACACAACCTTTCTCATATCAGCAGAGAGAGGATCCATTGATCTTCTCCTCTAAATCTTGCTTCAGTCACACAGGGAAATTCACCTCACTTTGAAAATATGGGGATATATTTTCAAAGCAGTGCGTCAATATATTCAGTGACTGACTTCAATCTAAACCACATTTTGTAGAGCTGAAAGACAGAGAATCTGTTTTGGCTCAGTGGTCTAAAATTACTGCCTGGGGAGCTGGTGCCTCAAGGTGTACCTCCAAGAAGTTCTGTATGTCCTCAAAGAGGCAGAGAGCTGGAGGTGTATAATAGGAGTGCAGGTAGCACATGCCAGCTGATGCTCAAAACTGTGCATGATTGCGTTATAAAGGATCACAGCTTACTGAGTTTGCTTCATCCATGGATAAGGTCCATTAACCTTGCAGATGAGGGTAACTTCACTAAATTCACTAATGGATTATCTCCATTTTAGTCACTGAGTATCAGCTAGCAACTGTGACAGATACAGAGGGATTCAGTTTCTCATCTGAAATGTGCGCTTCAAAGATCAAAGGCAAAAACATGTAAGGAGCAAGGAAATTAGAGCTTGAAGAGAGGAGCAAAAGGGGATCAATGAATAGGAAAGTTATCAGTGCTTTAAACTGGTTTGTGTATATCAGGGTTAAATGTTGTTGTGTTTAGTTAAACTTGTGATACTGTTAAGATCTGGACAACCTGTTCCAGAGTTTGATAATCCTCACAGTAAAAACATTTGTTCTTAGGTTTATATGGAATCTCATATAGTTCAGTTCATTCCCACTACCTCTTGCCCTTTCACTGGGCACCACTGACTCTGTCTTCTTTACTCTACCAATTAAGTATTTTTACAACATTGATAAGATCTCCTTGAGTCTTCTCTTCTAGAGGCTAAACAAGCCCTCACTCAGCCTTTCCTCATATGTCAAACATGCCACAGAAAATAATGTATCTGATAGCATTTGTCCTATCTTTAAAATAAAGGAAGACCCAGAAAAGCTCCCTCCAAACTAAATTGAAGACCATTTCAAAGATTTTGAAAAAAGTATGTAATAGAAAGAGAAATGGTCCAAGAGTGAAAAATAATTGAGTCGCGTTCAACCTTTTCAGTTTAATAACTGAATTAAATTTCAGTGAATAATTTGACTTTGGCGTCTGCTGAGAAAGGCTAGCCTTAGATAGAATGATTAGAGGGAAAACCCTAAATTATTATTAAAAAAAAAAAGTTTACTTGTCTTTCAACTTTAGAGCCTTCCCAAGCTTTCTCAAGTGAAGTTGATATCACATATTTCCACTTCTGTAAACTCATTTCCTTGTCTTCTTAGCTCCTGTGTTCTGCATTCTTACACAAAATCACTGGACCCAGTATAAGCTCAGTTTCCACACAGTGTATATCTGAACAAGCCTGGGAGCACTGAGTTATTACCACTCACAGGAGCAAGTCACACCAGGCCACTTACTTCATGGTAACGGACTGTGTACAGGTTCTTTATTCCCCCGTTCATCTGGCAGTTTGAGGTTATTCAGTCTTTTGTAGAAGAATAATAAGCTGTTTTGCATGTGTCATGGGGCAAGACCTAGAAGACTGCCAAATACATTAGAGCCTCTGTTGTGTGCTGCCCCAGTAAAGGAGCATTAGGTGGGCCAGACCCTGGGACTCTGAGAAGAAAGAGATCCCCCAAAATCCTGTAATTCATTGTGTTCAAGTCTGTCCCTGACTACAGCAAAGCTTGCAAAACCATGAGATTTTAAAAGTCGAGATTTGCATTTAGGTATTGTGTCCATCCCGAACAGCTAACAGACAAGGACACTTTTCCATACTTTTGATTCCTGTGGTCACAGGATCATCATTTGTTCTCACAGTTAGAAACACAGCCTGGAGCTGATATTCAGCTTCTAATTCTAGAAATCTAAATGCAAGCACAAACATGTGAGTTAGGTAACTAAGCTCCTATCTAGCCAGCATTATTAATGGGTCTTGGAGAGTTCTTAAGATTACCTCAAAGTAGCAAATGACATTTGGTCAGATGTATAGCCCTCTTGCTTGTACTGACTAATGTTCAGTTGGCCATAATGAAAATTTATGTATATGCACTGGCATTTTGACCACTTAAATTTGGGTTTTACAATTTGAGCTGAACATCTTTTCGGGATTTTGACATCTGTGTTGTGGTGGCATCCATTTGGAAACACACTGGCATTGCATGTAAGGTTTCTCCCGACATGATATGATCCACATAGAAAATATTCACATGCTTTTCCCTCTCCCTATTCCTCCCTTGTCTGGAGCTGAAGAAGTCTACGCTGCGGATCTCGAACAAGTACACTGGTGACAAAACTCATTTGTATACACCTATAAGTCAGTTTTGAAGTCATATTATTCATTGTAATGATGTCTTCATTGGGCAGCAGTGGCCTAAGCTGAGCTGTTTTACTTTGAGTGATATGCATCAATGCTGATGTTCCTGTTGTTACCTGAACAGCACATCTGCTATGTCTGACCTTCTAAAACCACACTAATGAGACAAGTATGAGCTAGGTGACTGAAAACAGCTGATACACGTGCTTCCTAGACCTGATGCTCTCTCTGCTTTATCTATACTTCCATAAAGTGCTAAAGATAAAAAGAAAACATGTCACTCACCTGAGAGGCACTGTAAGCTTTCCTCAAAAACAATAGTGTAATTTAAACAGGTTAAATCAACAATAGAAATATGTATCTCCTGTCAGCATTATAACAAAAAGTTTCTGTATTTAGAGTGCTTTGTAAAGTAGTCAAATGGCATACAGTATCTTAACTAGCAAAAAAGAAAGACTTATCAATCACTTTTATTATGCTCCATCTTCAGATGACATTTCAGCTCTCTATTTAGATAGGAATCATTCTACTCTACTCTGTAGAGCATTGTTTCTTTAGTCTACCCATCTCTAAAGCCTTGTTATATTTAATAGGAGTATTTCTTCTTACAGTATAATTACATTGCATGTATATAATTAGACTAACACTGCATTAGACATTGATTGACAGGACAAGAGGGGATGAAACGTAACATGAATAGACTTCATGGTAAATATCAATGTTTGGTTTATGGCTGTAAAGAGATTTTAAAAACTACCTTAGTTAAAAATGCTAATTGTGAATTATAGTAATTATAGCATCACACTACAACTGTCTAACTAGCTGGACTGCATCCATGGCATGAAACTAGTATATAGAGACAAGGAATTACCTGACTTTCATGGAATACATATATTCATTTATTCATATGTTTAAGAGTTTTCCACATATACATTCCAAATTCTCCAAACACAACATATAATTTTAAAATGATATCTTATAGAAATATATATAAAATGCTAAAAAGGGGAACTCCTATGAACACTTTTAATTTCAAAATGACTTCTTTTAATTGCTTCCTACTAACCCCTCATAGCTGTATGAGCACTCTATTTAAAAAGCCTAGAACATGTGATTGAAGGTAACAAGATCCAGTCTGATCAAGAGAGAAAGAAGATCCCAGAGCAAAATAGATCTCAAGATCTATCTTTGCTTGTGTTTTTTATTAAAGCAATTATAAATATTGCCTAAAAAAGAAATTTGTTCTGTACCATTTTTAAGTTGTGGCCACAGCCTTGCATTGAACAGGCAGAGCAAAAAAAAGTCTGTGTTATGAATATTCCATTAATTAGAAACATTAGCTAATAACATAGTAAGGGCTAAAAAAAAAAAACAGATACAGATCAACTCCCACAGAGGACGTGCTGCTGTTGTTAAAGGCACAGATATGTAAGTACAAACATTTGTGGTTAGTTTTGTCACTGTGATATCTCCAAGTGAGCGAAGAGGCATCTCACACAGACAGAAACATTTCTATTTACAATTTTATTGTTCCAAGAGAACATTTTGAACTTTGCTCCAATCATTTTATAGCTAGTGAAGCCAAGGTTTATGTGCCCTCTTAGATATGTTGCTTAATAATCCAGGCTACCAAATTCTACCTTTTCTGGGTTGTTCTGGATAGTATCATATACTATGATTTAACCTGGTAGTGACAAAGCCATAGGTTACTGCAGCAAGACATAAATCCTGAAGAAAATAATGCAAGCATCTTAAAAAGTAAACATGTTGAAGAAAATAAGATAACCCTCTTCGGCTGAAAGTGATACTGGATAACCTTTGAAGTAGCTGGAAATCAAATGACATGCCCTATGCTGAAAACCTTAGTCACTACAAGGAGGAGGCAGAGGTCATTAATTGATACTTACTTTTACTTTCTTTGAATACTGGACTTAGTTTCGGTCACCTAGTTCTTTTCTGTGAGGCCATTGATGCACACATCACTCCACGGTTGTTTCACAGCACTGGTAAATTAAAAAAATGAAAATAGGGAGATATATGCTGCTGGTATCCTGGATATATCATGCTTTCCGAGGTGTTCTCTACGTTGCTATGGAACGAAGGAAACCGGTGCTTTCTGGTATTCCTACTAAAAATGTGCTCAGAGCTGAGGGGCTCTAGCCCTGTCCTCACGTATCCCTCTGGATACAGGAACCTAGGAAAAGCCTTGTGGAGATGTAAACTTGATGTAATGGTTCAGCAGAGAAGGCGACTGGTCAGAAAGACACAACATCGTCTGAAACTCATCTAACAAGGAATAGACATTCAGATAACATAATATCTGGCATTATTGATAGTCAAACTGATTGAGTCAGTCTTGTGGAATACCGCTATTAATAGAGTTAATTACTCACAAAGCTCATTTTCTTTTCCAAATGAAAGGTATGTGCCAAAGCAATCAAAACATAGTGTGGGCTTTGACCAAATGTGGACATCTACTTTGTCCACCTGTGAATTTGCTGTCCAAATTCCTTTACAAGCTATTGAGAATACTGCATATTTTCAGGATGTGATTCAGCTCATCCAAAGTAGACATCTAAAATAATGAATTGTACCTTGCCAGTGTCTGGTGCTCTCCACTGTCTGTAATGGGGATCTAACCTAAAGTTTCTTTGAGTGGAGTGATATTGTCTTGTTTACCTTTGAGGAGGAATTGATGAGAATCTCCATACTTTACTGTCCCACACTTACCTGCTGGTAACTTAGTGTATGTTTATGAGTCTGGTGTCATAGGCAGGAACTCAAGTAGAGAAGAAAAATTCTGACCTTCATAAATTGTCATGGATTTTTTCTTCTTCTTTGGCTATCTGTTTTCTCACCTGTGATCTTTGCTGGAAGAACCAGAGTTTCCTTTATTAGCATTTATAAATATACTCCTACTCACCTGTGCTAAGTTTAAACAAATTACTTCAGATCAGTTCACTTCTTTGCAAAGTTGCTTTGATTTGAATATACCTGTGTCTCCACTGCTAAAACATTTTTTTTTCTTTGTTTCCCCTGATGGAAATGTACTTCACCGTTAGAAGTTTTTGGAACATTACCAGATCAAGGAACATTCTCAGCTTAATTCCTTCTAAGTTCCCTCATAGATGTGTAAAAGGAACACTGTAAAAAGCATATTTGAAGGCATTTTCAAGCTTCTGAGAACATAAGTAATGGGAAATGAACCATTCTTCTGAATCAACACAGGATATTGAAAGTGAAATGAGAGTACACAGTAATCATGGGGAGGCTGCCAAAACTAATGCAGGATCATAAAGGAGAAATAGGTGTGAAACCGATTGCAGAAGTGAAACATCAAATACATATCTCTCCTTTATGGTGCTGCATTCAGAACTAATAATTTTCAGTATAATTATCTAGTAGCAATAGCAGATACAAAGTAGTACATATGAAGCCTATGTATGTAAAAATAAACAAAAATTACACTCACATTGGCCATGTCTTTTAGAGTGAAAGTGTGCCTCATAGAATATTTTCATTCAAAAATGAATGTATTCAGTACACTTAATCAGGGACAAATCTAGAAGAAAAAAGTTGGAAGGAAGTGCATAAACATTTACAAGGTCATGATTAAGTGCACTGAAATCGGTATGTATTAATTTGACAGCACATATTACAAGTCACTTATAGAGTAAAAAAGAATACAAATTAGATAAATAGGTTATACTGGGATGGTTAAATTAAGTTTCTGCGGAAAACAAAATAGCTCTAGTGCTTAAATATCTGGAAGATGATTATTTGTAAATAAATAATGTGTAGAGAATACTCCTAATAAATTTGGCCAATCAGATTTACTATTCTCTCTGTCAGCAAATATTTTGGAACAATTTCAGCACAATGTTCCAATTTGACATCTATCCTAAATCTTCAGCATCTTTGCTCTTCTTTCTCCTCCAGTTTTCTGAATTTGTGTGTTTGTAAGTTAGCACCTAATAGTAATGAACGTTATAGGCTTTTTCTATTCCAAGGACACTTACTTAAATACGAAAACAGTCTTACAATAATGCCAAAATACCTCAATCTTGTTCTGTGAAAACTGTCATGTGAAAGAGAACCTTCATTTTAACAGTCTTTTGGTTCTTATCTTCTCACTTAAAATGGCTAGGTACTGCTGTATTACACTACTTGTACTTACGGTTTTGTGATGTGAACTTCTGTTCACTAAGGCTGAAACTCCTGGTAAGGTCAACAGTAGCTATTCCTGTCATTGCATAAGGACTTTCATCAATAACAAATATGAATGGATTTAAATAAATGACGAAAAATGGAAGGCATATTATTGTTTTAATCCCTGGCCTGCTTGTTCTCTTCCAGTTGAAGGATTTATATTGTGAGATTCATTTAGAATGTCAAACAGTCCTAACAAAATTTGGATTTATAGCCCAATTTTTGCCTAATCTGGCAAGATACTAAATAACTATAATGAGGTCTGATGTGAGAAGAATGTATGAGTGCTGTATGAGAAAGGATCGTTCCCTAACCATGGCAATTAAAATATTAGGTAGTTAAATAAATCATGTTCTGCTTAGTATATTTACATCTTTTTAATGATATATCTTTACTATGAACAGTTAAAATAATGTCATTAAAGCTGGATCTGTTTGTTAAAGTAACTACAATTCTCAATAAGATGTAGTCGTTTCTACAGTTGGAATATTCTAAAACAAGGACCATGTTCCTGTCAAGGCAAATTAGGTCAACATGGCGAAACACTGAGTCATGGGATGATGAAACATTAAAGAGTACATTATTAACTGATGTCTTTTTCATTTTATTTTTCTTCAGTGACATTTAACAAATTGAATGTTAAATGCTGAGAGACACAAAAACGCTTTGTTGATTATTAAAAAACAGAGAGAGGGAGAGTTTCTTCAGCCGATGTGCAATGCAGTAATATCAAGCCTGTTTTAGTAATAGATTTTAAAGGAGCTACTTGAGGTCCCTCACTAGCCCCTACCTTCCTAGATATGTTAGAGATTTATCCTCCAAAATATAGTCCACAAGAGTTATTAAGTTTATTTTATACATAGTTTACTCAGTTACTTCAGGAATCTTAAATTTTGCCTTAGTCATGTCCCAGAAGGACTTTTTAGAATGTCAGGATTGTGTAAAATGAAATGCAGCCATTCTAAAATCCACATTCCTCGGAAGGTACCTCTCTCTCATCAGCACCTATCAATGTCTTGAGCGAACAACAAGATTTTTCCATGTTAAGTACTGTAGTAAGAGAACTGGTAACGTTACCTAAAGAGCTAAACATTAACTGAATTCTCTTGATGATCTGCAAGAGTGAATGCCACATTCCAAACATTACGAGGGCAAGAAAAGTTAACATATTCTGAGAAGAGAGAACTCTCTCCTTAGCTGCAAACCAGAGAGGATAACATAACTGGTTGTATATAACAACAAAAAATATAACAGGGCAATGAGATTTGTACATAAACTTTCAGGCCTCCAGCCAAGGACCAAACAGAGCAGCCCGAAAACTCATGTTTCAAGAGCACATCCATTATATTTTAGATCACTTTTATATAGGTTATGTATTATTCAGTTTATCCCAGCAGGTCATAAACTATAGCCATGTAGGTTGTAATGCACTATGAATGCTTCTTTGTTAAACACTTGGTACAATGAAGTAATTCAAGGGATTATCACAAAATGTAAATCATGCAGTCAGGATATGTCTTGCTTTCTTGCTTATACCAACAATATTTATAATTAGTGAATTATGGACCATGTAACATCTCTTCTATTAATTAAAAAAGATGCACATAATTCTAATTCTCGATACAGACAGATTGTGGGATTTGCTCACTTGCAAAGAAATGATGGAATTTGAAAAAGTGCATAGGTCTCCTAACTCTACTCTGGCCCCTCCTGACTAGATCACACTTTTGAACTATAATTTCGCTGTGTGACTAATGTTATATATGCAATGCTAAACAAGGCACTAGGGGCATGGGACAAGGGACATGAAACTCTGTGTCTGGATTGTAATTATTTACCTCTGTGTGATTCAAACCTCAAAATACCCCGTTACACCCCTATGCTTAAACTATACATTTGTGTACATATCATTGGCTCTTCTTAAAGAGGTTGCATTTTCTTGATTGCCAGCTGTTTTGAAAGGAGTAAACATAGGTTTTTCTCCCTGCATTGATGAATATTTTGGGAATGTTTGTTTCATATTTTAAAATAAAATCTGTTTACTACAAAATGCATAAATAACTCCTGAAATACATTTTGAAGGTTTTTTAAAATAGAATAATTTCAGATTTATTTAGTCAGAAAATGAACAAGATAAAAGTGAAAAGAAGTCTTGAAATTAGTGATGAGGCCTCTTACATCTGAATGTGAAGTGGCTTGTAGTCCCAATGTCATTTTATGTAAAGTGCTTAAGTTATGTTTCACTGTTCAGGAGTCTAGCCATATATGATATACTGTTATTTTCATTTTTAACTCCTTCCTTCTGTCCCAGTTCTTTCCCCCCTTCACCTTGCCTCATCAGGATGGAAGATCCTAGCTCTGAGACCTTGTGGTACTGCAGTTGCTTCCTGGAAACAGTAATTTCCACAGGCTAGAAGTAAGGTTTGAGGAAATTAGGATCATAGCTTCAGATCAATCATGTATGTTCAAAATTCATGAGTTTGAAAAATAGTAAGTATGTAAATGGGGGTGTAGAAAGGATGAGGGACATGTGGCATTTGGGATAAAAATATATATTTGGGGATAGATGGTTGGAGAATGGTGATGCCAGGGAGCATCATGCTGGCAACCTGACTTAGGGATGATGGCCACATAAAACTTTAAAGTGCCATTCAGAAAGGAGCTTGACGACATCTGCTGTGCTTAGATCAATCTTTTAGGTGGTGAAGAATATAGTTGCAGATGAAGCAACTGATTGTAGGTTTCACATGTCCTAGAGAGGTGACTTAGGAGCCCTTGAGTAAAAGAGCCATCACCCTTACCTACCTTCTCTTGAAGAGAAGCCTCCTCAGATAAGCCTCTGCCTTATCTTTTTGCTCAGAAAGGGAGAAGTATCCATACATCCTGGAGATCTTCCAGGTAGACAGTTCTGAACTACAGAAGGCATATGTGGTGCCCTCTAGTTGCAGAGTAAGCTGCTAAACTCTGAACAGAAATGTAATTCAAGATCTATTTCTTTAGCAATACCTCAAGCTTTGTAAGTGGCTGGAATGAAGGGACTTCCTACAGAACTTGCTGGCTGCTGTGAGGCAGCTGTGGCTTCCCACTGAGTTATACTGTTATTCCCACTGTGACTTGGCCATATAATTCAGGACCCTGATACCAGAAGAAAGGTCAAGCAGCTTAAAAGTTTAAGCATTACAAATCCCAGCACAGCAATGCCCAACTCATTTCATATATCTTGCCCTTAGTATCTAATGCATACATTTTATAAGCAGCTTGTAGGGCATGCCGTCAGAAAATTTCCATTATGGTCAGTGAAACAGCATGGTTAAAATCCTGTGCAACGCCTTATAAATTTAAATTTAAGCATAAATGTTCTGTAACAAGATTATTGTATCTGATCTGATGCTTGGGGAAAGCTCACTCATTTTGTATTGTCAGCACTTGGAGCAGTCATTGATGTATTAAGCTTTTACACAAGTCATGGCATCTTACTTGAACCAACATGTAATCGCAGGGGATTTCAGTTGAAAGAGCAGATGCAAGGTACACATTTATAACAGTGAGGGCAATCAGCTTTGCAACAGATTAGTGAAGAATATGGTAAATTTTCCATCACTTGGAGTCCTTTTATCAATGTAACATGTCCTTTTAAAAGAAACAACCTATTTCAAGAACACTTTGTTAGGTTATATGCACAAAGAGGGAGAAGGAATCGACAGTTTTTATGCAGAAAATTGTTTTAGATAAGCAGTTTCCCCCTTTGTTTTTAGATATTTATGCTAAATAAGGTTATGAGAAAAAAAAAAAAAGAAATGATAGTGGTAGAAAATACTGACTCATTTCCCACAAAACTATTAAAACAGAAAGTGAGCTATGACAATATCATCATGAAATTGATGTTTTAACAGTGGCAGCTCTATTAGAAAATCCACTTTGATTCTAGGCCAAATTCTGAAAGGCCTGTCTCCATGGGTGTGCACACAACTTTTCCTCAAGCAAAAATTTGTTCATATATTTTAAAAATATTGTCATCTCTGCATGTGCATGATGGATCTAGCATTTACCTACACAGGGAATAGAATTTTCTGAAGCAAATCTCTTTTGTCAAAATAGGCTTTGCAAGCATAAGCTGTATTACTTACACATGTGAATGCTTATGCCTACACACTTGAAAGCCCCTTTCACAAGGGGCTTTAGTCTATTAAATAAGCACACAAATTAGCAAGACTGGTACGGTTCTCCAGTTGAAAGCTTTCCTTTAAAATAAATGTAATATTTTACTAGAAGTAAATGGAGACTCATAGCAAGTGGGTTGATAAGCAGGACTGAGTTGGGATAGATTTGTAGCAATTGATGTTTTGACAAAACTGGAGATGCTGAAGCAGGCATTTTTAGCTCAACTTAGCTAAAATAATAAATTGCAGTAGCCCAACCTAGACATGACAAAGGGATGAATCAACTTTTCCACCTTCTTCAGGAAAAGATTTCAGGCTTGTATTATACCTGTGATGGTAAAAAAGGGGTTTGAATATTACATGAAGATGGCTGTCAAAAGGCAGGTCTTAATTCAATATCACATCAAGGATTTTCATGCTGACAGGGAGAATAAAATGCTGCTACTCCGAGAAAAATATTATAGAGTGATAACTGCTCTTTTGTATTCTTTTCAGAAGTGAGCAAAATGTCCACTTCATTTATATTATGATTTATTGAGACTATACTGAAAATATCTAACTTTTTGGAAGCAAAATATTCAGCTGTATACTAATTTCAGTGTAGAAGTCATGCCTACAACCTACTTTCTTATGGAAACATTCCATATATAAAAGACTGAAGGACCTACCAATTAAGAACTTTGCTACAAACTTCAGATTCTAAATATTGAAGCCTGATGTCACTTCTAGGGCTATGCAGTATTCCTTAAACAGAAAAATTTTCTTTCTGAGGGGTGGAGTTTGAATCACGAGAGTCATAATTTCTGTTAAATAAATAGAAAATGAACCGACTTAGAAGGCCTATGTAGCTATTGCTAGCTTTGGCAGCTCAGGATAAGAAAACCTCAGATTTAGGCAGGCCTTGGATGACCTTTAGTTATGAAAATATACATCTATATATTACCAAGCCACGATGTACACTGAAAACTAAGCTGAAATTGTTACTGCTTTCAGTAAAATCTGTTCTTGCTTTTGTTTTTCAGTTGCTCTGTGATGATTCTGCCCTTAAGATTGTATCACAATGAACATGCAGTCCTGGGCCGTTTTAGTCATTCTCCTTTGTCTTCCACTCTTGTTACTATATGTGAGACATGAGGTCTGGGCTACTGTAGACTGTCACAAGACTTCTCGACCTTCTGGCATTGCTCTTTCTAATGCAGCCTAGGATGGCATCGGCCTTCTTTGCCATGAAGTCACAGTGTTGACTTCCATTTCAGTTTGTGTCCACCAGGACCTCCAGGGTCTTTTTTGCTGAGCTGGTTTCCAGTCTGTCAGCCCCTAGTTGATGCTGACCCATAGGGTTATTTCTCCACAGATGCAGACTTTGCATTTTCCTTGGCTGAGCTTCATGAGATTCCTGTTAGCAAAATTTATTATATTTGATAATAATTAAGGTTATGTGCCTAATCTAACTGTTAATATATCATTTTACTCTAATACTGCTCAGTGTGGTATCAGTCATTGCATAGTAAATATCACTTTGCTTTTACCATGTGTTTTATTGACATAGACTGGTAATTAAAAATAAATCAGTAAAGCAGGGATACTTCTCACCTGATTTAAGTATTTCAAGTTAGCTAACCAGTCCAAGTTACAAGCTTAGTTATAGACTCAAGCAAATCTAACTTAGGTAAGCAAAGAAGAGTTAGGGGAAAGGAAGACCTGCAAAGCATGATTCATTCCGTCTTTAGACATACATCTAAAACACAAAGGCTGAATCAGCTGCTGGAAATCCTGTTGCTTTTGACAGATTGTAGATGGAACCTGCATGAGCAGTTCAGATTTAACAGCTAGAGACACGTGAGAAACAGTCACCCTAAATAAGGAGAAGCGAAGATGTAGTGTCATATTGACCTAATACATATGATAGCTGCCTGAATTTATTCATTGGATAACATCCCAGCATACAACACTAAATATTTTCCAGCTCTTACTCCATAAAATGCTTTGAAAATAATAATGAAACAAAATGCTGTATAAGTTTACTTTAAGAGTAGTTGGGGGGGCCCTAATTTTTAAATGTTTGAAAATAACACAACAATGTCTTTCACTAAGTTTTAAATGTTTTAAAATATATTTCATAATTTCACCTGGCCTTACACACTAAAATATGCTTTCTTCAAATTATCTAAATTATCATCCATACTGGCATCCAAAGACTGATACATTGCTGCTCTACAAGAAGGTAATAAAGAATCAGGTTACATCTGTTTTGATTTTCCTGTAAGGAAACACCGATTGCCCCATGTCAGAAAAGATGTACTGTAGATATTCTTCGGGGAGTTTACTTGGCATTTGCAGAGAGTCAATAGAGAAATAAGATCTAACATTTCATTTATAAAACATGAATTCCACTGGGTTAGAGACATCAGGAACGATAATAGGTTTTTACTCTTATAAACAGAATATTCTAGCAAAATATTTTGCTGCCTATCATTAAGAAAACAAAAAACTCTGCTGTCCCTTGTGATTTGGGGGCTCATACTCGGAACGCAACAAGATAGAATTCTGCAGCGTATTGTGTGCAAATGCTCAACTGAATTTATCAGGGAATAATTAAATACAAAAGTTACAGTAAGAAGCCTCACAGGTGGGGAAGGATGTCTAAATTACTGCATTTTAACAAATTTATCAGATTCACAACTCTTTTTCTTCAATTATTTCCCTCCTGTGAATAACTGGACTTTTGATTTGACTCAGTTTTACCCTCATGTTTATCTGTTACCTTAGTTGTCTCAGTTTGTTAAATTTGACTGTATCATTCCTCGTCCAAATCATACCTTTGATCATGGATACCTTCAGTCAGCATTTGGATGGAAAAGATATGAAGAAATGACTCATTCTGCTTGAAAGGACAGTACAGCAACTTTTCTGGAAAAAAAAAATAAAGTAGCATTAATTCTAACAGCTGTGCATGCTCTAACTGAGCCATTAAAGGGTTCAGTTGATCCACTCTACCTCCTGCTGAATGAAATACTCCCCGGCCCTTCTACCCCCTGATTCCCACTACATTTCTAACTCTTGTCTTAGTATCCCCAGTTCCCCCAGACCAACATGCTGATCTCCCAGACATGCCTGCCTTCCATTTCAGCAATTCTTTTCCCCAGTTGTCACCTTGTTCTTGCAGTACACCAGTGACACTGTTTTTATATTTCCTCCAGGTCCCTCTGATCTGCAAGCTGGGCACATGGTCTTTAAACAACTGACCTTGAGGTACCTAAATGTTGATGAATGGCAAGGCCTGTCCTGTGCCAGGTAGACCACAGAACTTGTTCTGTCCCTTGACTACTGGCAGGCCAGAAAAAAAAGTTAATGCTATATGGCCCAGTCTAGATTTGTTTGCAGAAATGTGCTGCTGTGCATGCCAGAGTCAATCCCTCTTTCATGCTCATTAATTTGCTCTGAGAGAGTGGTGAGTCTCCTCTTCTTGTGCTCCTGGAGACCAGGGAGCAGACAGGAGCTGGCATGTTTTGGTCAGTATGCAGCTAAGGTGTTTGCTCAGGGAAGGAGCTCAGACTAGCTTCATCTCAGTGTAGTCTGGCTGTATATTAAAATCTCAGCTACAGCTGAGGCGATAAAGGGACCCAGGTAGGTTAATTAATTAATTAGACATTTTCATACTGGGAGTTACAAGGTCTTTCAGGTCCACAGAAAACACACGAATGATACCACCCTCTAGGATAATGCATCATGACTCTTTAGCTCTGTGACTACACTTCTACATGGCCCCTGTCTGGATTTCTACTATTTCTGGTGATCTGTGCCGATCAAACAATACTCATGAAGTACTTTGACAATTCTTATCTCAGTCTCTGAAAAAATAATTTGCAGTTTTTAAATAACTCCAGCTTGACCCACTCTCCACATCCTTACCTGAAGAATTAATGGTAAAGCATCTGGGGAAGATCTGTTCAGAATCAACCCATTAAAAGTTAAGAAGAAAATCCCTTCTCAGTCCTCTTCTGTTTCAACCCAGTATTTTCTCTTTGCAACCTCTTTTTTTTTTGGAATAAAATCAGATGATGTCTAAATAAATAAAGAAAATCTAGGCCTAAAAGGCATCAGTGTTATGCCAGCTCAGCGTACCATTTCTATTAGCTGTTTTCAAGAAAGTTTGAAGTGATACATTTAAAAAATTACCAAGAACAGTGCTCCTGAAATTCAGATGTGAGTGACAAGCTCTGAACTAACACACTGGCATTACAAATCTTTCCACTTCACGTGTTCCCTCTTGCTCAACATGACGTCACACTCACTGAGAAACAAACTCTTCTCTCACATTCGGACACAATCATAGTGCTACGGTTGGAAGGTGAAGTTTTGAAGAGCACCATAATTTACCATGGTGCCAATTCTCTGTACTAAATTAAGGTTTGCAGTGAGAACTATTGAGAAAATTAGGATGCCAATGTGAGAAGTCTTTGTTTTAGTAGGTCAGAGTATTAAAATTTTTCACTACCAGTACTCAGCATTAGTAGATGAGCTGCTAGCATCAAAGTGGATACAGAAACTGAAGGAGCTGGTTAGAACCTGAACTAATCTTCAAGCTGCAGTGGACTTAGATAGTGCTATATTTTGAATCTGGGTGGAAAGTTTTGGCTTAATTTTCTTTCAGGTAATTTATGTCAGCCCACAGTTACATCCTACAGATTCATAGATGATGTATGTTATATATTGTGACTTCCCTGAGTCACATATTATCATGGAAATGAGGGAGCTTTGGATTTTATTTCGGCTGAGTTTAGCCTAGTTTCTGCAAAAATCATTTGCTTCATTATGTGTTACATCAATGTGGAATTCCTCTGAAACTCTGTGATGATGAACGTATGTCACAGCCTGTCAGTCAGTTGCTTTCCCAAGGCTGCCTTGGGTGGGACTCCTTCTCTGAAGGGGAAGGACTTTTCTCAGAGCAGGCCCAAGCACTAATTTTTGCCAGCAAGCCAAGATGAGGCAATGTAAGACAGATATTTGGTAAGTACGAAGTAAAATCTAATTTCAGACATTTTTCCCTTTAATGAAGCATTATAATTCTACTTTTATAATATTACATTAGCATAAAGAAGCACTTACAAGGAGACGATCAGTATTAGCAATCATTTCTATTCTCCATAATAGTTTATTTACATAGTGTAGACAAAACAGATAGTTGTGAATAGATAGTATTTTGTTTATTGCATAGCTACATTTCTCTCTTTTTGTATTTCCAGACCATTAAGGCTGTCTTTAGGCTTAGGATCCTTGCATAAAAACTTTGTTAGCTGCTTCAACCGACAGCCAAGTGATGTCTTTGTTTTTTGTATTAATGTACTGTAATCCTGCAACCGAGTTTTTGTGCTGGTTGAATCTTTGTGTGGTTCCTCCTAAAAGGTATAAAAAGTGAATATTTTGTTATGAAGGTTTATGCTTCCTGCTTTAAGAAAGGAGTTATTATTTTTAACAGCACCAGGAAGGGGAGGTGCTTTTTGTCATAAAAGATGACATATACTGAAAGATATGATGACTATATCCTCACTCTTTCAGAGTTTTTTGTTTGTTTGTGTTAGCTCAGAAGTAGATTGTGAATTTATACAGATATTTACACATATAAAAGCTAGACTTCGACATCTGGTCAGCTCACTCTTGGCTTCTTTTGTTACCAGCTAAGATAAATGGTTACTCCCAGGGGACTCTGTTTTAGCAGTACGAAGGGAAGGATGGAAACTGCTCCAGTAAGACATTGAAGTGAGATCTTATGGTGAATAGCTGTGACTCTGTCAAGATTAGTTCTTCTAGGAATTGTACAAATGGAGTTTAACTTTGAAATACTCTTGGACAGTATATTTTTTTTCTAATTTTTCCTTCTAAAATTTGTTTGAATACTGATTCTATTGTCTACCTTTTTAGTGGCTAGGTACACTTAATTTTTATTTTTTTGCCATGTTGCAAAGATGCTGAGTATTTTTCTGAGGAGAATGTTTCTTCAGTAGCTGAATGGAGGCAGCTGTTCTAAAGGGTGCTATTTAATTGCCATAACATGTATTGCAGTGCACACCAACCACCACTTGGGACAGCAGACATCACTCAAATCACCTGTGTTAGATATTATTTATGGCACTATTAGAAAGGTGGTATATGGGACATAGATTGTCACAAATGTGTGAAAAATAATATCTATACAGGAAAATTCTCAATATTCATCATTTCAATTCCACATCTTTCCATGTGGTTCCCATGTATTAGTTTTAAAGAATTTTATCAAAAATCAAAGGTATTTTCTTTTATTGCAAGTAAAATCTGCTCTTTTTCCTCTCTACTCCATTTTTGGGGCACTTTTTTCTGGAAGAACAATAGCAATATGTAGTCTCTCTCTCTCCCTGCTGATACACCTCACAAATTGACTTATTTTTTCATTACTAGAGTCACTTGTAGGTTTCAGAAATATTAAAATGTTTCCAAAGCTGTCAATAGCAAGAGGAATTACAACTCCGTGTACCTAGAGTTTAGTTTTGCGCTATCTGTTCTTGTCTTTTCCTTGGGCCTTGTTTTGAATCCTTATTAAAGCTGAATGTGTCCCAATTACTTCACCATATACAGGGTCCTTATCAGAATAATAAAGTGTCCTACGACTACCATAGTTTGCACTGTAGTTTGTACTGCGGCTTTGGCTTGTACTTACGCTGTAACACTTACTTATTTTATGTTTTGCCATAAGAGTGTTATACTGCTTGTATACACACCATAACTGTAAAACATACTGTGCTTCTGCATTCATTTAAAGAGCAACTACTTGATAAGTACAAAGTAATTAAGCAATAAGACATGACAGGCAGTGCATTTCTGGGGAATTATTGCACATCTCCGATGCCTTGAAAGACAGGAGGCTAAAGGTTGAGTGACTTCAGCCACCTGAGAAGTGCAGTAATACCCCAGAAATGCATTGCTTACCGTGGTTTATTGCTATTATGAAATGGAAATTATGAAACCAAAATAGGAGGAGAAGATTAGATCTGTGCATTGCAGAGGATTACTTATGCGGGTGTGACATCACTGCCAGCTCCATGTGTGTCTGGAGAGTTTTGAAGCCACCTCGGAACTAGCACGTGAGCACCACGACTCATCCGCTACTGCTGCTTCAGCACTCGTCGCTACCGATTCCACCCAGGCCAGCCCCCAGCGTTCCCCCACAAAATCACATCTGTATTCTGGGGACAGACTTTGTCTCCGATACTAATCACACAGCCTCGGGGGGTGTGGTTGTTCCGAAATTATCATACCCCCTGGAGCATTAGAGGCATTTGGTTGCTTCCTTGCCTTGTAACACCCCAAGGTCATTATCTCATGATAATCACATCTCCTGGAGCTGCCTTATTGCTTAAGTGTAACACTAAATTTTAATTACAATGAAATAGAGCTCTTCTGGTAGTTTATACAACATCCTGCCTGCACAAAGCCAGATGGAAATAATGCCTAGCTTTTACTGTAATAGCATTTGGTGGGCTTGTGCTCCAGTGCAATAAATGATTATGTTTTTGGTGGGTTTTGATGAGAAAATCATTTTGAACTAAATTTGCAGCACACTACTATCAAATTTAATTTGGGCTCTCATTATTATTCTGATTTGTTGTAAATTTAATTCAATTTTAAAAATATAGTGAAGTATCAGTCCACTGATAACTTTCTAAGTCTTTGATACTACTGACATGGACTACTGAGTTCTGCTGGATTTTGTTGAAGGTAGAGAGTATAGTATTTGGCTCTTTAAACATTATTGTCAAATAGTCATCAATAAAAAGTGTCCTTTGCAATGAAAATTGAGATAATGAATTTCAAATATGATTGAACATTTCTTTTCCTTTTAAAAATCTCTGACAAAAGAATAAAATTCATATAGTGTTCATGTTTCATGTGACTTCTTGTGTTTTAACTCCTTTCAGCTCTAAAGTTAGAAATGGCATCACACAGGCCCAGCTTTACCTTGATAGGGGTTTCCTAAGAAAAGTTTAATTTTGTAACAGAATTTAAATTTTTAAGTCCATGAGGTTCATCTCTTGTCAAACTTAACCACTTACATATATACTTATTTATTAAAAGCTTAAATTATTTCCACCACAAGATTTTTAAATATTTTAAAATAAATTTTTGCTTTGGATAAATATTCCGAATACTATGATATTCTGTATTTATCAGTCCTCCTAGAGGTTCATACACTTGTAAATATGGAAAATGCAACTTTTCAAACCAAATAGCTGCAAACATATAACAGCCTATTCTTTTTTAATGGAAAAAGTCCAGTAATTAAAAGAAAAACAGACAAAATTAAAAGCATCAGCTCTGTTGCCATACATCATACTATCTGAATGTATTCATACCTCTATTTAACCGCTTTTACAGAGTTTTGATCCCAGCTGGAATTACAGTTGTATCTTGGGGCATTTAGACAAAGATGGTTGCTGTTTATTCTTAGTAAATATCTTACTATAATACAGGATTTTTTTCAGAGAGTTTTCAGTGCTTTGAGTTATTTTCCTTCTGTTGCTCTTTTTTTCAGATATTTACAACAAAGATAATAATATGAGACTATGAGACTATTATGAGACTATTCAAACTATTATAATCTTAAATTTGTCATGTTTTATTTTGTTTTTTATATTTCTGCTTTGCGACTTTGTCAGTTAAATGTTAACGTTACATTTACCTCTTGAAAGTGCATGTTCTGACATTTTTATCCTTATTAACAAAATTTTTATTTCATGACAATATTAAATTAGCCTGAAAATGAAAATATGCTCTGCTGTGGATCACAGCTGAGGTACTACTTAAAGTGCTGTACAAAATTTCAGACAGATATTTTTGCCTTTTCAAGTCCACTAAATACAATTTCTCCTACCCAGTGACACCTTCTTGGAAACCAACGACCAGTTTGACCAGTTTCTAGCTGACTTGTTAGGAATGTATATTTTGAAGACATTAAGCTTCTACATCTTTTATAAAATAAGTGTCTGGCAAAGAAGAGAGATTTTATTAGAATTCCTAATGAGGAAATGAGGAAGTATTTCCTAATGATGAAAAAAGTAATAAAACATCCTTTAGTAGATCTCACACTATTGATACATGAGAGATGGTTGAAGCTAAATTTCATTAGTTCTACTTCTGGAGGACCTAACTGTTTAAAATTTCTGAATGTTTTCTTTGAAGAGAGCCAAAGTCTTTCCTGATTTGCACTGATATAAAGTCAATGAAATCAGTAAGCCACTTCAGGAAGAGTTGGTTCTAGTCCGTGGTGAGAGAGATCTGCTGATTTCATTAGCGTTATGCTGATGTGGCAAACAGGAAAATTTTACCAATACTTCTGATACAAACAAAAACTGACAATAAAATATCAGACAAAATTTAATCAGCTTCCTACTGTACTGAAATTCTGTTGTCACTGACAAGGGTTTCACAGAATCACAGAATGGGTAAGGTTGGAAGGGACCTCTGGAGATCATCTAGTCCAACCTCCCTGCTCAGCAGGATCACCTAGAGCATGTTAGACAGGGTTGCATCCAGGCGGGCCTTGAAGATCTCCAGAGAAGGAGACTGCACAACCTCTCTGGGCAACCTGTGCCAGTGCTCCGTCACTCTCACAGGGAAGAAATTCCCCCTCACGGTCAGGCAGAACTTCCTGTGCTTCAATTTCTGCCCATTGCCTCCTGTCCTGTCACATGGGACAACTGAAAAGAGTTTGTCCCTGTCCCCTTGACACCCTCACTTTAGGTTTAATATATTTTAGTAGTATTGATGCTGAACTATCTAAGAAAGACTGAGAGGAGAAATTTGGTATTTTTAGTACCTTGTTAAGGATTTAAAAAGTAATTGTACAGTATTAGGTAACAAAAGTATTAACTGTTGCACACAGCAACCACTCTGTGAATATTTCACCCTTACCATAGCCTCTTATCTTGTTCTGCTCTTACACATAGGTCATATTATGCAGTGCTTTGTGCTAGTTTGACAAGAACTAATGTGGATACTTAAATATTTTAAAGGCTGCACATTTCAGAATGATAAAATACTCAACTGATCTTCCTTTTCTGTTGAATTTGTGGTTAATGATAAAATAATTTAAGCCTTTTTTTGTCTATTAGTGCTTTTAACAACAAACACTAAAAGTTCTTTTGAGGAAAATCTTCAAATAAGGCCATGCAACAACACTTTTTAACTACAGTTGTTTTTTATTCGGCCATAAAATCTATCTTTCATATAGAAACCCACTTACATGTCTTACTTCAGTGAAGGTTATTTGTAGACTGAAGGTCTTTTCTTGTCAAGATATGATGAATACCATGTGTGAAGACAGAAGAGCATCAGGACCTGTATTAGCCGGAAAACCCACTGATCTGTGAATAACCTAAAAAAGAAAACCTGAAGATTAGCAACGTCGCTTTTAAGAATGATCCATCAAATTCAACAAGCAGATTCACAGAGATGAATCATCTAGTTCCTTTTATTCCAACAATACAGTAAAGGTTATTTCCCTTCCTTACAAACAGAAGTTCTGAAATACAAGAAATAGGGACTTGTAAGTCTTTTTTAGTCATAAGGCAGTGATTCTACATTTTTCATTCTGTGTATTTTTTTAACATTTTTCCTTTTTTTTGATATATTGAAGTAGGTGTGGTTTAATCCATCCAGTACATAGCTCAGCTGTGTGATTATTTCCCATTTTAGATGATATTATATTTTCTGTAAAGATTAAGTCCTCAGTCAAAAATTAATTATGCATTTTAACTCAATTTTTATTACTTTATCACAACATATCAAACTATTGTTTTCTTCTAGACTGAAAATCCAACAAGAACACTTGATAACCTTCTCCAATGTCTGATAAAATAAAGGCCATAGAATTGCCCTGAACCCTCTCCTCTCCTCGCCCCTGACCCTGCTCCTGCCCTGGATATTCAGTAATATCCATTAAAGAAGAATCTATTGAAACTCCTGCTGAACCATTAATTACCCTTACCATGGAAATTTGGTAATATTTCAGAATGTCACCAAAACATTCAGAAACTCTTGTTTGAAGATAGAAATTCTGTCTTCAACTTCTATCCATTGTATGTTTGTGTTGACTGCCAGACTGAAGAGTTACCTACTACGCAATTCCTACTTTAGAAGTAATTTATTTTAGGCTGTGATAGTCTCTTAAAGATGTCTCTTCTAAACAGATGGAGATGGAATTTTTCACTATAGGCCTGTCCCTTAACTAATTTATACTCCTTCTCTCTGGTTTGACAACGTCTGTTTGGACATACTATTTCTGGCTTATAAAAAGATGGCGATTGATAGATGTTTAATAATTGTGTTATCAAATCTAAGTCAATAGGTTATTTAGACTGAAATCAACTATAAAAACAGTCCCACCATCATTGATCAACATAAACAATGTATAAAAAAGAAACAATGTTACCTATAACTGAAACTGCTTTTTTGTTGTTGTTGACTTTGCATTCCTCTTTCAACAATTATTCTAGCTGCAGAGAAGATGATTGTTTTTCAAAAGGCAGCTGTGCCAAATCAGATAAACATGGGATTCTCATGAGAATTTTGCATCTCATCTATGGGTGGTTAAGGTGAAAAATCACCTCAACTACTCAGATATTTGAAAAAGAACTTAGAGAATTTGAGGATTAAGTTAATTTTGTAACTTATGTATTTGGAAAACAAACAGATTACCTCCAAGGAGCACTTTTTAAATTCTAGAAAAATTGAAGGCTTTATAATTATGGAATAAATGAATAAAAAGTTAAACAGAGTGTTTGGGATTACAATGAAGTATATTTTTTAATAACAGGAGAACGGAACAGTCAGTGATGGGGTCATGGGAAGCAATTACATTTTACTGGGATTACAAGCAGAGAGAGAAATATTATTGGTTTGCTTTCATTAGCTGGCATAAAGATATGATAAGTAAATTTAAATAGATATATAATACAGATCTCTGTAAACTCGAAAAGGTCCTCTGTTTGTGCTTACAGAAGATGCTCTCCACCATGCAAGATAAACATTTTGCCCCTATCAACACTGAAAAAATGACATTGCTGTAGATTTCTTTTCTGGCAGGGAAAAGGTAACAAGTGTGACACAGCAACCCCAGAGATGCCAAACTCGGGACCACTCTTCTTTGTTTCTAGTGTTTGAAGGCACAAAGATTATGAATTCCTCAAGTTCTGGGGGAACTTACAGAAGTTAAAGAAGTTGTCTTTTCTGGTAATGTACCACACTTCAGCTAAGAGGTCAACATTTGGCTCAGTCTACTCTTGCATGCATTCTCTCCTCAAAATAGTCTCTCTAAAAACAAACAAACAAACGAACAATTTTTATTTATATCTTCCTTTCCTTTTACCCATGTAACTCCAAATTTTACCAGAGGCAATAAACTTTTCAACTATGAACAGGAGAATTAGAAAAATTTTTAGGATACACGTAAAGACAAAGTCCATTCTCTTCCCTTTAAATAGCGAGTAATTATTTATACTGTGAGATGAAGCTTTTTGATAATGTTATTTATATAGTAATTTTCATTATGCAAATTAAACAATAAAATAGCAGCAATATAACATAGCTAATGATTTATTGCTGCAGGAATGAGAACCTTATGGCTTGAACCATCTCAGAATATTTTGAGTAACCTTAAGGGCATTTGAACACTTAACTATCATCCATTTAAAGCTCTTAAAACTAATAAAACTAAGCTAAACTGAAAAATTTAATCTGAAGTATTTGTAACAAATTCTCTATTTAGAGGGGCTTCAAGGTGTGTATTTAAAATTTCAATTTTTGAGAAGACATTTAAATATTTGCTTGTTTTGATATCTTTCTTTTGACTAAAAATACTGTTGTTTGTATTGACATAATGAAACTGAGTTCTGCAGTTTCTGCAAAATAAAGACAGAAGAAGGAAGTTCTACTGATTTTGTGAAGCTTAAATGTGAACAGGCCTTGAAACATTGGTCCTAGCAACAAGAACTGTCATAAATCGTACGTGAATGCAGAAGAAGAGGCTGAAAAATTGTGCTCAAAAGCACAACTGCAACAAAGTGGAAAGCACCAGGTTAGAATTTGGCAGTGAAATGCTGCTACCTGTATTATTGATTTGAACTTGAGTTTAAATAGCCACCAGTTCAATTTAACACCCCATTCTGATGATGTTAAAGCAAACTCACCACTAAATAAAACAGGGAGTTAAAGAGACATGTCGCTTGTTATAGCCAAACAATGAAACAATTTAATTAAGTGATAATGTTTCTGGCACTGGCATATACAAAGCAGTAAACTGCTTTTGTGGTTGATTAAATGCTGAAGTGAAGCAGAGTCTTTCTCACAGGAAGGAGCTGCCTCTGGATCTTCCCATCACCCATGGATCTCTCTACTTCAGTAAGGTAGCAGATCTCACTGAAAAATCTCCTGCGACTATCTTTCGGTGTGTTGTGAAAGCAGCTTTCAGAGGATCCAGGAGATCAGCACCGACTTTGCTTCTATTCATTTTTCAAGTCACTGTACCTGGGAGACGTTCTCAAGGTGGCGTCTCACCCATTGGTTACTTACTCTCTGCTTTCATGTGCAACACAGTAAAACTACCATAATTCAAACTGGAAGACCACCCAAAAGAATATATATGTTCAGTGATTCATACAATTTTGGGCTCTATTCCTACTTCTTCCCTATAAATTTTGAATAGCATGGGCAAATAAATCAGAAATTTGGCACCCTGGTTTCCTCCACCCATAAAATGCAGATACAAATGCAGAATACCTTCCTCTTGCTTTCTGAATGAGAAAAGGAGCTGATTTGTTTATAGGAATGGAAAGCACTCTTATATTTGGCTCTTTCTTTATGCTGTCTTACTGTTCACTTCCTGCATTATAATCAGGACTACAAGTGCAAGAATTTTGATGCTCACTAATATTAATAGCAATATAAGGATATTTTGAATAATCTCATTCTTGTTTTTTCTCTGTGAAAATCCCAAGTTATTCTCCTTACAGTATCTTATGCAAGACAAACGTGTCATTACAACTTGATTCAGCACACAAGAATTTGGAATAATGTTGCCATTTGACAGCACCCAAGTTTTCCTCTGATTTTCATATCTTTTTCCAGAAGTTCTCCTGTTGTTTTGAGGTATACTTGGGGTATTTGGAAAATGAAGGAAGAAATAATTTCTATTATAATTTAGGAAACATAACTTAATAATGACCATTTTAATTTCATAAATAGAATAAAAATCCTGATTCAAATCCTGAAGATCCTGGTTTTAATTCCATAGAATTTTGCTATGTGCTGTTACAGCATTTTGATGCAATGTAATTTCCAAGGAATATCCTTGGTTTGGTCATTACATAATTCAGTACAATTGAGTCTTCTGGGATGCTCAGCAGTTAAATTTTTATATTTAAAATTCTAATTGATAAGTTCCTAGGTGAGCTTTTAAAATGCAAATTTATCACATCTACCACCTCCATTCCTCTTTTGCTCCCATGATCATCAAATCAACCACCATCCTGTCAGTCTAGGCTTCCTTCAGATTCGTAACTTGAATTGAAATCCAAATGGCTCTTCCAACAATTATATCTGACAAAAGCTGGTATTTCTATACCACAGAATAGCACATTCAACAAATGGCTTCCCTGGGGCCCAATCTCCATCTTTAAACAAAAACAGTTCTGGTTCTCTGGAGACATTGTATTTATTGAATGTAAATGTCATAATATCTTGACAGGTGCTCAGGCTTGTCTGAATTTTGTGATCTGAAGCGGTACTATCCTTGTCCCTGCCCCACAATTAATCTTATTGTCTTTGTAGGGTCTCAGGGTCTATCTGCCCAGATAACAAGGGGCAAAGTGACCTGTCAGTTAAGCTTAGAAAAGTGCTAAATCCTGAAAGAGCACTTAAATCCAGCACTTAGAAGGCCTCCTGTACAGAATTGCCTTTCCTACCTTTCAACACTTTCCCTAGATAAGATGATGGAGGCAGGGCAAGAGAAAATCAAAAAACAAACTTAATAACACCTTCCCTTCCAAAGACCATGATTTATAACAATATTGTGAGAACATTCTGAGCCTATTTTGTGCTGAATTACAGTATACCTTTACAAGTGGCTGCTAAACTAGGAGTTCATGACGATAATACTTGTGTTGCTCTCATACTGCTTCTTGTGCTGCCACTGAAATTTAAAATGCAGTACATACCAAATAGATCTATAAATTTATATAGTAACTATCCCAACAAATGCAAACGCATTCTTAGTAACCATAAAATTACCTTCTGTTATCTATCACTGGGTGAATTATTGTTTCATCACTTAGAACAGCCAGCAAAACTGAATAACACTGCTTGTCTACCCACTATTTCACTGTTATATTCAATACAAGTGCCGCAGCTTACAGGGAAAAGGATAAACACAAAAAAATTAAAGCTGGATATATGGTGTGGTAAATAAGGGTCATGTTATCAGTTTTGCACTGAATGTAATTTTTAAAAGTCAGTATCCACCTCTTGAGCTTTTAATTTGAACCACAAATAAATCAATATAATTTTGGTCCCTAGATATGCCAAGCAGATTCTTACATTTATGGTGCATTCCACTGTCAAATTACTTTCATTAAACACGGAAACAGAATAAAATACACAAACTGTATAGGTTTTAATAGGGTTCAGATGCAACCGTTTCTTTGACAGAGTGCTGGGGAGGGTAAACTCCACATAGCTAATAAAACTGCCTTCGTTCCCCCTGCCTGTTGAGGCCGGAATGGAGGCTCCTTCACCGCTGTCACCTGAAGCGGTGGCCAGGCTCCGGCACGAGGGCAGAACTCTGCCGTCACAAGCGAATGCCAAACCTCCGTCCTGAGGACTCCTGGCAACCCCATTTTCCCTTCTCTGGGCTGAAGTTTTAGCCATGAGCAGTCTCACGCATCGATCAGTGAAGAGACAGAAGCAGAGCTACATGATTTATCTGACCAGTCGCAATGAGTCACCAGAGATACGAGCACTGAAAACTCAGAGGAAGCTGTTTGTGATTAATCCACACAGTTTAAAAAAATACAAAAGGAAGCCATTCAGTAATTTAGTGCATGTTTCAAATAATTATTGCCTGGCCATGTATATTACAGGAGCAGAAAAGGCTGAATTCATCAGCTGAATTATTTTTCATTAATTATTTGCTCACTCTAGTTAGCACCACAAGTGCTCTGCGTGAAGCTAGATCTGAACTGGTACAAGAAGAAACTGCTTTTGAGAAGCCTTTCAATGGAATTGCTTTTTTTAAACCTGCCTTCAAACAGCTTTGTTTTAAGAAAGACATTAGGTCCTGGCATTTGGCTCTCAGACAATGGATTCCCAGCACATATTTTATCTAGATTCTATTCCCCAAAGCATTTGTCGTGATCTTGTTTTGCTCAAAAATGTGATAATAAATATTTCAAGCTGTATTTTGCAATTTATCTAGAGCTTATTCATTCAAAGTGTGATAAGAACCTTTTTTGGTTTTCCAAAAGTGTAAATAAAGCTTGACATCAGTCAGAAATCTAGGTCTTTCAACATTAACATTTGAAAATTGTGAATTGTCTGCCACAGAACTTTGATGATAATGGTCTTATAAAGGAATAAACAGGAAGGTCAAGCCGCCAGTGCCTTGTATACAAAGAAGAACTAGAACATGCTGTCTGAATAAAACTAAAAGTAATGTTAACTGATCTGCTACAAAGCACCAGGAATAATTTAGCATTTTAACCAAGCAATTGAAAGAGCAGATGAATACTTTTGCTTCACAATAGATGGCTTAGACATTTGGCAATGAACTTCCATAAACTATACTTCTTTTTGTTTTAATATTCATGTTTATCATCCAAATAGCCTTTTTTTGATAAATTAGAAAAGCTCATTAATAAAGCTTGAGACAAGCTCAAAGGATGGAAATATTATCTCTGACATTAAGATAAAATGCACATTACCAACCCTATTCTGATTGTTTGCTCTAATGTGGTAGCCTTGGATTTGCTGCACAGCATCCGACTTGTCCTTTCAAGCCTTTCAAGCCGTACCTTTGCCTTATTATGGTCACTTCTTCCTCTCTTTCTGACTTTGTTAACCCAACTGTCCCTTCCCAATTTCTTTCTGCATCCTTCTGTTATCCTTGCCTTAGTGCCCCGTACACCCTGAAGTGGAGTTGAACTTTTCTTCTTTTTGCTTTCTCTCATTCAGATCTCTTTAGGTGCAGATTTTTAGAAAGATTAAGAAAAATGGCAGAAAAATAAATTAAAAATTTTGCTTAGCATTCTCACAGCACTGTTGTAGCTGGTAAGTCCCTATATCCCTTGTTTCACATAAGCTGCCTATTAGACCAAGCACCTTACAACAAGGAGTGACTCCATGGGAGACAGTCAAGATACTTACACATAAAAGTTGTGTGGAAAGTGCCCTGGGCCATTGAAAAAATGTCATGTGCAGGACTTCCAGCAGTGATGGAGCAGCATCAACTGACCAATTCTATACTGGAAAGATACAGTCTTGATGCAGTATTTTGCATGATGTTTTGTTAAAAATTGCATTCTAAAATACTTTTGGTACTAAAGAAATACAGTTATAGAATGGAATAAATTGTGAAAACAATAAAGCAAGTAAAGAGTAAAAGCAAGAAGGAAAGTGTGTTTATTATTTCTGTTCCGGTGGCGCCTGATGACTCAGAACTAGACTGAGGGCTCCACTGAATCTAAAGAACAGCAACTGGAGAAAAAAAAAGTGAGGAGATTTTACTTGACTTTTCTGAATGGCAAGTACCAAGAGGAAAAGCTTCTCATATTAGCAGTGGCCACTTTGTATAACAACTGAGTCTAACTTCTTCATTTCTTCATTTCTTCCTCTTCTTCTTCTTTCATATCAGACCAGCACAAAGTTGTTCCACTGATTATTCTGCCTCTCCCCAGCAAACCTGGTCCTTTACTTCACCAAACCAAAAAAACTGGGAGATGATTTTTTTTTGTCTAGTGTACTGAAACTGTTCTGCATCAGTCCTAGAAGACAACATACCTCCTCAGTTGGAAGTGAATAGTTATTTTTTGATGAAGTACTTCAGTAACTGGTAAAAGTGAATATTCTTTTCAACAGATTTACCTCCATTTTTTTTTTTTTTTTTTTACAGATTACTCTCTACTTTGCAGATGGATGGTAGCTTTTCAAAGCTAATCAATTTGCCTAGAGTCTTTAACAAGATTATATTTGTAAAAATAGCAGAACTTCTTGTTTCTCCTCCCAAAAGCCTAGTGATTATGGGGGAAAGAAAAAAAAAAAACAAAGAAAGCTTTATGATGTCTAAATATATCTCAGATGCATTCCAGAGTTAACTGATTTCATTTTGATGACTGGTATTTCAAAGAAATTGACTGACACCAAAATAGATAACCAGATAACCCAATTCATGATAACCTGGATCCCAGAAATGTATCAAAAAAAATCCATAATTTAGTCTATTTATACCTATTTACAGTTGTTGCAAATTTCACAGATTAACAAGCTATTTAAGAAAATGAAATGCTAATTCAAATGATTCAGGGACTGTCATTGTAATTGTAAGAATCCAAACTGAAAGGTCCAGTTTCTACCATGTTTCCAATATTTTCTCAAAAAATGTTTTTTATAAATCCTAATGTTAACTTTCATTTTTGGCTGTTCCCATTTTTGCCCTCTCAGAGTGTGAATGTCTCTTGTGCTTAGTAACGTTAACTGAACAATGGAGAAAATTACACCAAACAGGAGCCACAGAGGTAGGTGTTGTGTTGTGTGTAGGTAGGACTTAGCAGTTAAGTTAATATACTTCATTTTATGGTGAAATCTTTTAAGCTAACATAAAGTTTGTTCCTAAAGTGTATACAGCTTTTGTCAGTGAATTCAAGAATTACACCTGCTCTGTTCTCTTCCAAGTATTCAAATTTAACAGAGAAGCAATTGTTCACTCTAGGTGTAAAAGGAGCCTTCAAGACATGCACTAAATATAGGAAAAGGGAAAAGATTTTTGTCTGTTTAATGGTCTGTTCATTTAGCTGTATTTCAATAATTTATTTCAAAATTGATCAACTTCCTTGAACATAAATTCTGTAGACTGGGCTATATAAATAGGTATTTCGGTTGCCAACTCTATGACTCTATGTGTTTCCAATCTGCCTTCTACTTTTCACCTACCATTCTGCATGCATTTATTGGGTCTTCATTTTAAGTTAAGCAATTCAAATATTTTCAATACTTGTTAAGATATTTTTCCATTTCTTTGATCACTTTTTTCTGAACCATCTGTTCTACAAAATTATCTTTGAGATAGGATGAACAGTACCGCACAGTATTATGGCTGTATCTGTATCAGTAAAACAAAAATTTGCACAGCATATCTCACATCTATATAGCAAAGCTCTCTTGCCTTCTACTACAGAGTGGCCACCTCAGACAACCTGCTGAAATGTTCCTTGGGCCAAAATAATCTCAAAATAATGCACAGGCACAGTAGCATTATTTGACACAGTTTGAAACAATACTGTAGACTGCACTAACCAGTTAATATGCATGATCATGTGTCTATTCTCTGGCCCACATCTTGACTTTTTCCAGTTTATTATTATGAATATCATCGAGAATTTCAAGTAAGAAAACAGCACTGGATAATACATGCATATACATATGAACACACACACACACTTTCCATATTATTCTGAGTATCATTTTTTTCCTCTTCTTAAGGCACATTTCATTACATGAAATTTCATAAAAATTCATAGAACTCTGTTATTACAAAATAGAATAGAGTTCTCTGTGTAATATTGTCTACTGTATTCAAAATTAGTATAGATGTTACACTATCTAGTATTCTAAGATCACACAAAGACCTGGCATATACCCAAAGTTTATAAGTAATGCAGAAACCTTATCTCAGAATGTTATCAGGATGAAATTGAAAGGTAGATTTGTAAGTGTTAAGGTATTTGAGAAGAATTTATGGCACTGTGTAAGTTCACGTTCTGTTCTCTCTTTTGACTCATCTTTCTCACCGTCTTAATTTGCCTCTTTTTTTTTCAACCACCAGTTACATTCTGTCTGCTTGGAGCTTTCTGAGGGAACGACTAATGTTTTACCTATTTTTTAACAGCAGCTATACAAAAGAGGCCCAACCTACACTGACCTTTGTGAATAAAAAGAGGAAGATTAAAAGCAAACATGAACCACATTTTCAGATGAATAATACTCAACAGTGTCACTGAATATGGATTGCAAAATGCACCAGCCTTTGCCTATCTCCCTTGTTTCCAAGTTGAAAAGAAAAACAAAATTAAAGCCCCGCTTTATGGTGCATGCAAATCTCCTGTTAAATGCGGAGTGCTAAATTGGGTGTCATGTCTGTGTCAATAGTGCTACATATCACATATACAGGTAATCTCCTTAAAGAATAGATGTGGCGTTGAATGTGCCTGATGGATACTCTTTCATACTTTAACAGTATTGAGGACTCCATGACAAACAGCAGACAACCTGAACAAATTTCAGGCATGGACCATAACAATGAAAAATCTTGAAGCATTCGTATACTTTACAGTAGAATGTCAAAGGTCTTTTGTAAGTCAGTATATCTCAGTAAAAGAGGAAAGTGTTAATCAGGAACTACATCAAATAATCTGTCAATTACATTATTTGATTTTTAAGGCTCAGTTTGTCCTCAAGCTTGTTTTTCTAGAACTGCATCAATATCCTCAAAGTACGGTGCAGTACAACATGTTAGTAGCTGTTATTCTGGCACAGTTTCTGATACACTGATGCATATCAATCTAATCATGTAAGGCTCATCTTCCAAAGGGAAGCAGCTGACAGATCATAGCACTGTATTTCACAATGGAGTGGCTGTCATCACAATTTATCATGCATGTGTGCAAAGGTTATATTGTAAATCTGTTTCGTTAGGGCCAAATTCTTATTGCCCCAGAACACAGATGAAACAGAAGGCAACACATAAGGCAACCACTAATGCTGATGAAGACAAAGAAGGCACTCCCTACATGTAGCGTTGCATAGCCATCGCTGCCTCTTGCTATATATTTGCATGGGGAGAAAAAAATATCTTACGGATTTTTTCATCTCCCCAGAACCTCTTATATTTCCTGACAGTAGGAGTCCTATGCATCACAGATATTTATCACTGAAGAAGAAGAAAATTTCTTGTACAGAAATTCTGCTCTGTTCTGAGCTGCAGGGAGGGGAATCCTCTTCCATTGCTACAAGTTTCAAAATACCTCAAAAGTAGGACAACAAGAGGAGGTTGGCCTTTTTAACTTATACGCTTTTTTGTGTGTTCTGTTTTCACTGGATTTACCATGGCTCATCTGCTTTTCTCAACTCTGTATGAGTTCTGGTCAGTGCTGTGTAAGTAGCTGGTGAAATACATGTTTCTATTTGTGAAGTGGCTAGAAATAAGAGAAAATTATCTAAGCATTATTTTTTTGCTGTTTTTTCCTCTCTACTAATGAATGTAGAACTGCAAAGTGAAGCACAGATTTCAGTAGTTTGTTTTCCTATATTTTCCAGAGCATATATCCACTAACCAAGCCTGAAAGTATCTTTGTGGAGTTTCCTTCTCTGGAGATATTCAAAGCCCGCCTGGATGCAATCCTGTCTAACATGCTGTAGGTGATCCTGCTTGAGCAAGGGGGTTGGACTAGATGATCTCCAGAGGTCCTTTTCTGCCTTAGTGATTCTATGATTCTATGATGGTGGTCTTAATAGTCTTCTCCATCCTTCAGAACTCTTCTGCTTGCTTGAGTCAAATACCTAATTTCTATAATTATTTATAAACATTTGACAACTGACCTCCTTCTGTACTGAAGTAAGCTGTATGGCATTATTGAAAGTTTCAGAGAATTTTACAGTCAAGAATCCAGACCAGCCATTATCAGAACCAATCATGTTGCTGTTTCTGACATTGTGTTCTTGTTAGTCCATGTGACCACTACTACATGGGTGGACTATGATTCATAGAAAGTTTTTTATTAAGGCATTTGAATTCACTGATTTATTCACATATCCGTAATCTTTTTTTCCCGTTGGTCAAACTTTTAAAAAAAGGTTGAGAGCCCTCTGACTTACGTATTTCTCTAATGGCTTTTAAAATCAATTCTAGCATTAAAGTATCTAAGAATGAACAATGCATTGAGTGGAAAATTGATTAAATGGTCAAAGAACAGTCCTTTGTGGCCTCGTTTGCTTTTTCAATTAGTACAGATGTCACAGCTGGTCTAGGTGGTCCTCAAACATGCACAAAAAAATGTCCTTGAAGCTTTGTCTTTTTCTGAAGATTTTATTTTAAAAAAAGACGATTTTGTACTGCAGTTAATGCTTCTTTATTTTTTCTTACTCCGGCTTTGCAAGAAAGCAACAATATAGTCATGAGAAGTGAATATCTTTTAACTGATAAGACTCTAATAGAAAAAAAATGGGGGAAAAACCCTGCTACGTGACCAAGTGTCTTTAAGGGAGTTGATTGTTGTATTCTGATGGAATCCTCTTGAATTTGTTTTCCTTCTTTGGGAATGACAGGAATCAGTTCATGCATACATTTGACAAAAAACAGTTGACAAGGAGACGACTCAAAAGTGCAGCTATCCTGAACTGCTTCAGACCAGATTTTCTGGGTCTACAGGTGAAGAACTGATGGGAACATGTTTGAATTAATTTAAGAGAGATCCAGTAAGTCATGTGATTAAGGCACTTAACTGGGATTTAGAAGATCTGAGTGCAATTCCAGTCCCAATTCTGTTACAGACTTACTATGTGATGTTGAGAAAGTCATCCTGGGATAGATTTTTCAAAAGCTTTTAGCACTGGCCTAACTCTGCTCTCATTGACTTCTACATAAAAAGAGTTCCCAGCATATGCTATGGCATGGCATACCATGGCTATAGCGGTAGCCTATCACTGTTTGTCTCTGAGAAACTAAAGGTAAGACAGAATGAATAATAAATCCCTAATTTCATTGCTTTGAATAAAAATGTTAAGATTAAATTAATTACAAGGTGAAATAAGTAGGAGAAATATGGATGGGAGACCATAACCTTAACTGTACTGATCCTCTCCTTTAACTGTTCTGATTGCCATGTAACATTCATAAATGCAAACATCAAGATTGTTTCTTTATTTTAGCTATGCAAACAATTTAGTTATAATAGTCAGTAGGTTTCTTTTTTTAATGCTTTAATGTTTTTTTAATTTAATTTTCCACAGACAAATTCTTTTTTCATTTTGTCGTATAACCTAAATTTCCCTTGGTATTTCTAATTAGAATATTTGTTTGTGATTATACTGAAACATACTGTAATTTTCAGCCAGCTGACAATGAAATAGAGTTTCTACCTAACATCTTATCAAAAAAATAAAAAGAAAGATTTATATTAATATATCTTTTTTTTTTTTTCAAATTCAAGAATCAATGGCTTGATCAAACTTAATGCATTTAAAATTATATTTCATCAGCTGTATAAAAGACGTGAGCTTAAGTCAGGTCCATCGTTAAGAGGCTAAGTTCCTCCAGGTTGCATCAAATTGTGCATGGACTCAATTTCTCTCATATTTGGGATAATAGAAAGCTTCATAGTGGATTCAATGAATAGCCTTTCATAGCTAGTGTTCTGCTTGAGCTGAAGCCACTGCCAGATACTTCAGCATATCCTCCCAGTATAAGTAGATAATTCTGCAGTTTTTAACAAGAATAAAATACTTTGAAACTTTGGTATAACTTATTTGCCATTATTTTGTATTGCGTAAAATACAAATTGCATCAGTTTGAATGCTTACATTGGCCTCTAAAAATAATCTCTTAATTAACACTCTACCTCAACAGCAGCAAGTTCAACAAGGTCTACTTCACGTCCTCTCCTTCCTTCAGCCATCTGATATCAGGCTGATTTTTTCTGAAAGGATGGCAGTAAGAGGTAAAATTGTGGGTAAAGCTTTATACCTGTAAAAAGCATGCTCAGTTCTGAAGGGATATCATTTATATGAGAGGCTAAAACTGTGTTTGGCCAGGGGTGTTCATTTGTGTGATTACTGTCACTTCTTCCCACTTCAGGGAAGGAATGTGAAAAGTAAATTTTCTTTTTTTATCCACACAAACTTTTCATTCCTTTCTGGATAAAATGTAGCTGGAATAGCCATAATGCATTTAATAGTGAGGAATGTTGACTTTTCAGAGGTAGTGTCCTGTGAGAGAAAAAAAAGCCATCTTGGGACATGAGACAGATAAAATATGGTTAGATTCTTCATATTTAGTGAAGAAGCATTAGAATTAGCAGAAAATGCTGTTACAAGAAGGTAGTTCTTTTCACTCATCTCATTCTTGGTGTTGAGAACTCTTTTCTGTTATTCTTACTTTTCATAGGAAGCTAGGGTGCAATAAACACAGTAATTTGTTCCTAGGGGTGAAAGAGGTCTGCCTTTTTTGAAGATCTCACTGTAGCAGGAGCTACCTTTCCTGGTCAACTCTGTGATAGGTAAAACCTGCCTGGGGTTATGATGGGTCAGTGGAAAAGTTCTTGATTCTTACTGGTGGTATGAGGGTAAAGTTATGAAAGTGAGAACTTGACCTAGAATACTTAGTTCTGGCACAAATGCCTATGTTTGACTTGTTTCTTAGGAGGAAAGGTTATTGCATGAGGTTCCCCATGTTTTTATGGCTAATAGCCATTCAAAGCTATTTATCATTTAAGAAATAAAGAAAACAGTTTTCGTGTGTAGAATTAACACATGATGGTGGAACGCCGTGGGGGTGATTCCAGCTTTCTTCAGTTGTCTAGACAAAGTTCCGAGTTTACTGGGGACAGTCTATGAAGGCACGTCATACAAGCATTTCACTGCGGAGGCCAAGTGGACATTTTTTTCTACCCTCATTCCTACCTTAGGCTTGTCAGAACGTATCCGTTTTCTGTGTGAGCCTTGAGATACAGTAGAACAGCTGACACACAGACAAATTTGTACCACTCTCCCTGTAAGGTTCCCTGTAAGGTGTAAAGTTCTTTATTGACATTCACTGGGCTTCCTCCGTGACTTTCACTTCACTATAGGCTGGTCTTTAGAATTGTCTCCAAGGATCATAGCTGTCATGACAACTAGGAGATTATCCAAGTGGTTAACTGTTTAATAGTACAGTGTCATCAGCAAACTCTGCCACCTTGCAATCCACTTACTCTTCCAAATTATTAAAAAAATATATTAAACAACTCGATTGCAGGACTGACCCCTGAGACACTCTATTATTAATATCTCTCTTCTTTGAGGTTATAACTATTTATTTCCTATCATTTAATCACTTTTTAATCCATGACAAGCCTTTGCCCCTTACTTCACTGTTATTTATTATCTTTAATATTCTTTTATGAGGGACCTTTTCTAAAGCTTTTCAAATCCAAGTAAATTATGTCCACTGGGTCATGTTCATCTACTGTCTTATTAATATTTTCAGAACCTTCTTACACATTAGAGAGGCACAATTTTCTGTTACAGAAACCTTGTTATTTTTTCCCTTGCCATGCATATTATACTTCCCCAAACTTTGCACTATTTTTTGATCTATTTGATTTTCAGCCATTATAAAAAACTGTTATTCTCAGGATAACCCCTAAATCCTTTTTACAAAATAAGAATCGTATTAATGACTTCCCAGTTCCCAGTTCCCATGAAGTGTTACAATTGGTAAGGATATATTGAGTTTCTTGTTAAGCTACTCAAACAGTCAAATAATTTGTATAATGGCTCCAAACCTTTTTGTGAAAAGTTTCATTTTTCACAGTCAAATCTGTACTCTATTTTCTAATAAAAATAGGTTAGAAAAGGAGCTTTCTAATCTTATTATTTTTCATATGGTGCTGAAATATATATAACTTCAGAGGAAATTTAGCCAGTTCCTGCACTTACCCTCACTTCTTTTGTTTCCAATTCTTTGGTATGGAATTTAGTTTCCATATACATTTCGTATTTCTAATAGCCGAAAGTAGATGGCATAGCTGATTCTGAAATTTTTGATTTACAAAAATGAAATAGGAAGACTCAGGAAACCTTCCCCACCCAGCATATTCTTAGTACTTGATCTCTTCCAAAATTTCATCTTGTGATCATGGTCTGTCTCCTACTAGGGAGAGTGTTAAATCATTCTACATCAGTCAACCTAGCCTTTCTCCATGAGAGAGAGAAAACATTGATCAAAGAGGGGGATGAAACAGGAGCTTATGATACTTTACTCACCTCAGGAAAGACTGTTTGACTCTAGGTCCAGAGAGGAGAGCAGTGATTAACAGAATTAAGCAGCAATATTCAAATAGCATATTTCAGATAGGTCAAATGGGAAAGTGATGGATAGGGACATAATGATTCCAAAAAGATGTTCTACCTCTCCAGAGCAGGAGCATAGAAGATAAAGAGTCCTTCCTCCTTCCTTCTTCCTGAACATAGGGATCAAGGAGTGAGTCTGGGAGAATGGTATGGAATTAAGGACAGTGCACAACCAGCAAAAGGGTCAAATAGTCCTCTCCTTTAAATACCAGAAGGAGTTAGGTATCTTGTGCATGACTTGCTTGCAGCTGAAGGTGTTCTCAGTCTGCCACAGAATCACAGTAGATAAGGCACTGCAAGAAATTTGAAGATGGGGAAAACTGCAAGGGAACTAAGTCTCAGATCGTACTTAGAGTGTGAGGCCAAAGTAGAATGCAAGAGCTGCCTGGGACAAGAAGGTAAAGTTCAACCATCAATTGTTACAGCTTCCACAGACACTCATTATAGTATAGGAGCTGTGTGTTACAGACCCATGTGGTACATATAGATTGCTATATCCAGAATATATTCCCATATATTTGGGGATATCAATTCTATCTGTATTTACAGAATCACAGAAACACAGAAGGACTGAGGTTGGAAAGGACCTCTGGAGATGATCTGGTCCAAACCCCCTGGATCAAGCACGGTCACCTAGGGCACATTGCACAAGATTGTGTCCAGAGAGTTTTTGAATATCTCCAAGGAGGAAGACTTGACAACCTCTCTGGGCAACATGCTCCAGTGCTCTGTCACCCTCACAGTAAAGAAGTTTTTCCTTATGTTCAGAGAGAACTGCCTGTGTTTCAGTTTGTGTCCACTGCCTCTTGTCCTATCACTAGGTCACGCTGAATAGAGTCTGGCCCCATCCTCTTTAGACCCCTCCCCCTTTATATACTTAGACACATTCATAAGATCCCCCCCTCAGCCTTCTCTTCACCAGGCTGAACAGTCCCAGCTCTCATAGCCTTTCCTCATGAGAGAGATGCTCCAGCCCCTTAATCATCTTAGTAGCCCTCCACTGGACTTGCTCCATGGTGGGGAGCCCAGAAATGGACAGAGTACTCCAGATGTGGCCTTAGGAGGGCTGAATAGAGGGGCAGGATCACCTCTCTCATCCTACTGCCAATGCTCTTCCTAATGCACCCCAGGATACCATTGGCCTTCTTGGCCACATGGGCATATTGCCGACACATGGTCAGCCTGCAGTCCCCCAGGACCCCAAAGTCCTTATCCACAGAGCTGCTTTCTAGCAGATCAGCTCCCAGTCTGTACTGCTGCATGGGGTTATTCCTCCCTACTTGAAGGACTTTGTACTTCCTTTTGTTGAACCTCAGGAGGTTCCTCTCCACTCAACTCTCCAGCCTGTCCAGGTCTCTCTGAATGCCAGCACAGCCCCCTGGTGTATCAGCCTCCCCTCCCAGCTTGGTATCATCAGCAGACTTGCTGAGGAAATTTGGAAGTATCAATATTTTTTCTCAGCTATACTCTGTTGATGTCATTATTGTAACTGTGGTAATGCTGCTGCATTTTATGATGATGACATTTTTGGTCAGGCTGGAGTTTCTCGTCTTTGGATTACAAGGTCTGCTGGTTCCAAAACAATAGAGCTTTCAGGCACATGAAGGCAAGCAGAGTTCAAGCACTCACCTCTGATAAGGGTGTGTCCATCATACCCCAAAAATTCAATGGTAAGGAGTAGGTGCAGCAAAAGTAGATGTGCCCAGTTACTCCAGGCACTGGAGTACTGAACTTGTGATTAATATCTGCTATATATATCTGGATACTTATATGATGGTGCAGGAATATAGGGTCAGTATAAATGGCAAATTTTAATAGAAACAGAAACAACTGTGCCTCAAAAAACTTTAGGAGAAGTAGCAACAGAAAGGCCAGCCATTTTGTCCAGGAAATTTACAAGTAGGGATCAGCAAATCTCCTTCCTCCTCCCATGCCCAGGTTAAAAAGGTACTGAAGCAATCTCACTCATCAGTCTCCTTTCTTGGAAACCTCAGTAAATGGTAAAGCTGTATACACTATGCGGTGGTACTTAATTTATCATTGGACTTAATATGGTCTGATTCCAGGGTTAACATTTCATTGTCAAAGCAACATGTATGGACTTCTTAACTTGTACAGCACTTGAATGACTATTCACATGTCTATCAGCAAAATAGTGTGTTTCAGGCAGCAGGCTTCATACAGCCATTATTTCAGCGACTGCCTGTATGAGTGTTTGAGGTCAAGGTAAATGACTGGGTTTTGGCCATACTCAGAATAATAAAAGTACTGGATAGGGAAAAAAAAAAAAACATAGAAACTCTTTGTTACAAAGGTAAAAATGACAAAGAAAAGAATGATCAGTGATGTAAGGTGCATGAAACTGATGCTAGACTAGATATTTTATTCCGTGATAACGTATCACAGCAGAGATTTAAAAGTCAGACCTGAAAGATTCTCCAGAGGATTTAGGATTATAAGGGTCCTTCCTGAAGCTGTAGAACATGTGTCCCTACAGGAGGAAAAGCAATGGAGATCAAACACTTTAGATCTTCTTCTCCCCCCCGACCCTCACGGTTAAAAAAAGTGCTGAAACAATCTTGCTTATCAATCTTATTTCTTGGAAAACGAGATCTAAGGTACAATCTGATAATTTGAAAAGGTTGGATTTAATGTGTATACCAAGAGGAAAAGTGTGTGCAAAAAAGGCTGAAAATATGAGTACATCCTGACTACCACATAAGACATAGTTTTTCTGCC